>NC_069073.1:120706062-121306062 GCF_025698485.1 Gossypium arboreum
AATTTTGCATTTTCTTTTAAAGCAAGTAAGTTTTGCTTTTGTGTTGTAATATAAATAATTATGTGCCTATTTTAATTACTTTATTCAATAATTTTGATCTTTTAGTAATATAATTGTAACTCTTATAAGATTTTTACATATGTAACTTTAGATTTTTAAAAGTTAACTTTTAGTTTATATTGTGAATATTATATATTATTTATAATATTAGTATTTATCATACATTTTGCAGGTATTTGGGAAGATGTCTCGATGAGTTATTCAAACTATGTAGTTGTGTTTTAGACTTCAAGCAGGACTGTTTCTCCCAATTAAACTCTAATTATTTTAAGGATATTTTAGTATAATTAAAACTCTAATCTTAGCTTATTTAAAGGGGTCATTGTATGACGAAGTCAATCAGCAACGATTTTTCTTTGAGGATGACAAGATGTAGTCGCATATGAGTTTTGGTGAGAGTTTCGTGGTAATTATAGAGAGTATTTTATACCCCTTTTTGTGAGTACCTTACAGGATTTAGGATTTTGTTTACCGGTTCGCTTTTTGAGATTTTGAGCTTTGTATTTAAGGTTTTGGATAATGTATATGTTGTACATTTAGGTTATTTTCTTCATACTGTACTCTCATTTGTTTACTCATTAGTGAAAAGTCGAAGCCTTTTATGCCCGTGGTTTTTCACTCTTTAAGGGTTTTCCACAAAAAAAAAAATATTTGAGTTCTTTCTTCTCTACCTTTTCTATTTCGTTTTTTATACAAGTTGATCCTAACAAATATTTTGAGCAAATAGGGATGTATTTTTTTTTTTGATATTTTTGATACTTATTTTATAATTTGTGACCATCTTACATATTAATATTGTCTCCAAAATAAAAGATTCTTCTTTGATCTCACCACCACCACAAAGAAATTGCCACTCATGGGTATTTTAATTTTCCCATGAAGAAGAGAGAGTGTTTTTTTAAAGCTCCCTTAGAAGTTAAATCACTCAAATCTTCTTTTAGATGGAGAGGAACAGATATTTTACGTCACATATCTTATACTATTCTTCCAATCTCTTTCCCTTTGATTATTTTAAGAAGTACTTTTAATGCGGTTTTTCTTCTTCTTTTTATTTCAAAAGTTGGATTTTGATAAGAAAGTTGATCCGATGTACTAATCTTTACGCCATCTTTGTGCTTGGATTACTTGGGAACATGTTCTAACTTCACACAATCATATTCTTTGTTAGTGGTGTAGGTTAAGAATTTGTATTATGTGTAAAGCTGAAAAAATATTCACCTGGGTTTAATATGTCATACTATTAGAAGTGCAAATTGTATTTGGACATGCCATAGATTATAAAATTCTAATATAATTTTTTAGGGTTTACAAAGAGATATGAACTCTTAGGGTTACAAGAGCTATATAGACATCCATTAATACAAATTTTTCATTTTACTTTTTCTTAATCCACGTAACTTTTGCTTTTTTGTTTTGACATAAGTATATGCCTATTTCTTTTTCTTTGAATAGAAACACACTGATGTTATATCTTTTTTTCTATCCACCGTACTATCCTCCCACTTCAGGGGTTGATCCACACACCTTCTATCCTTCTTTGTGACTCGACCAATTTCACTATGTGGGATACTCCCACTTCGGGGGTTAATCCACACACCTTCTATCCTTCTTTGTGACTCGACCAATACCACTATTTGAGTCCAAAGAATTCAAGCCAATCACAAATTCCATCAACCAACGAGTTAAAAAAAGGAGTAAGAACACACTGATGTTATATTGATAAAGAAGGAATCAGAACATTACCTTTATTGCCTATTGATCAGCGCATTAAAACAAATTGTATCCATTAAAAAATAGAAAGAACAATTAGTGGATGATTATATACACGTATCCATTAATATTGTACATTTAAATTTAGTGTTTTTATACATTTTTTTTATCAAATCAATCTTTAAAAAAATCTCAAAATTAAGTTAGAACCTGAACTGACTTAGGGGCGAGTTTATATTCAGCCCCTTTATAATATTTTTGACTTCCACCTGCCTGGGGTTTCATTACATATAAAGTGAGTGTTTAATTGAAAATTTCATAATAAATTGTTTGGTGTTTAGGGTTTATAAGAGTTTAATTTAATTTAATTTTAATATTTCTAACCCTCTTTCGTTCATAAAATACTTGAAAAAAAAGGGTTTACAATGATACAATAAAAGGAAATACCATAAATCCCTCTATATACATAAGTATCGAGAAGTGTACATGATACACATTTTACATTATTAAAAGTCATTTAAAAATCAATTGACAAGACAAGTCACAACTCATAAAGTCAATTGCGGTCGATTCCCGCAACCTATGTAAATTCTAACAATACAATTTTTCACATATTCTTTAATTTTCCCAACAAAGCGAATACGATTTTTCACATATTCTTTAATTTTCCCAACAAAGCGAATACAATTTTTCACATATTCTTTAATTTTCTCACCAAAGCGAAAAGAAAAAACTGAACAAGACAAAAGAAAGTTAAAATATAAAAAAAAAATGTCAAATAGATAGGACAGGAATCTTCTAAATCTTGGGTATAGGTTCTTGAATGGCGTAATTCAAAAGTGTTTTCTTCAATGAATATCTAAACAACATCATCCCATTAACTACACTTAATTAACCCCAGTCTTAAATATCAATCAACCAAAATCTTGGTTTGTGTGTTTTTCCCCCAGTGAATGTTTTGTTTAATTATTTGAACGATACAACATAAATCTTCCTTGTGGGTTTTTTTGGTGATTATATGTGGATGTTTTTCTCTTACACACTAGAAAAGAAAAACACAATAATTCACTAATACCACATGCAAGAAATAATTCAAAAGGTTTTAAGAAGCATATATCCAAAACGTAAGTGATGAAAGATATTCTTTGTATTTAAAATATTCATAGTGAGGATGACTTTATTTTTCTTAATCTGGTTTCATATTTACACCCTTTTTTTGATGAAACACAGTAATGTTTATTCTCCTTTTTTCATAGTTTCTTTGATTTGTCAATACGTGACTTTAAACTTTATTATGCATGCATGTTCAAATATCATGATTTTTTTTCACAAAATAAATATTATTTTTGAATCCCCAACAAATCATATATACAAAATAAATATTTACGTTTCAATTTCGTAATTTTTTTCACATTGGGACTTGGAATATTTTTTTTGTCTAAATTAGGCGTTAAACTTAGCAATTGTTTTTATTTTAGGGTTTGAAAATTTTTGTTTTGTCTAAATTAGGTCTTGAATTTGGTAATTGATCTGGAACCTAAATTTTAGGGTTTTTAAGGACTAACTTTGACAAAAAAAGTTCAAACCCCAATGCGAGAAAGTTTGTCAAGTTCAAAGCCTAACTTGGATAAAAAAAAAGTTAAAGTCTGAATTTTAGGGTCCACCTGGATTTCACTCCTTGACAAATAATGTTGTAAATTTAATTCAATTTTTTTGTTAAATCTCAATTTATTAAATTAACATAAAAAATTTCAACTATTTTTATTCTTATTTTTATAATTAAAAAATCACAATATTTAGTTTGATCACTCAAAAATAAAATTCTTATAATTTAATTTTTAAGGTATTTTATTTTAATTAAACAAATATTAAATTTCTAACCGTCACATTGAATTGGTAAACTATCAAAATAGTCACTTTTGTTTGTCTTAAGTTATATTTTAGTCATTTATGTTTGAAATGTTATGTTTTAGTCACTTATATTATCTTATTGTAATATTTTAGTCACTAAGCCATTAATTGTTATTAACGATTATGTAATGGTATTTGGTGTGGCACATTAAATTATCATTTCAAATAAAATTTTAGGTTAAATTCTACAATTGGTCCTTATATTTTTTCATTTTGAGTAATTTAGTTTTTTCTTTTATGTTCTTTTAACTTTTCTTCTTTTTTTTCATTCTCTTATGCTTCACCCTCTATTTTTCTCCCTTCTCTATTTCTTTTAACGTAGTTTTTTTTATGTTTTTCATTTGTTAAAATTAGTCCACAAGCTCGCCTCACTCGAAAAAGTTAAATTGTTTTAAAAAATAAAAGTATAAAGACTAATTTTTAACAAATAAAAAATATAGAAAAATACGTTAAAAGAAATGGATAAGGGAGAAAAGTAGAGGGAAAATCATAAGAGAATGAAAAAAAAGAAAAATTAAAAGAACATAAAAGTAAAAAAATTAAATTGCTCAAAACAAAAAAAATATAGGGACCGATTGTATAAATTAACCTAAAATTTTTATTTGAAATAATGATTTAACGTGCCACATCAGCTTACTATTACACCGCTAATGGCAATTAACGATTTAGTGACTAAAATATAACAATTCCATAATGTAAGTAACTAAAATATGATATTTTAAATATAAATAACTAAAACATAACATGAAATTATGATAAAAATAACTATTTTGATGAATTTTTATTTCCAGTAAATATTCTGCCCATTGAAACAAAGCAAACAACTTGTACGACAGAATCCGCCATTTTGGTCATTCCACTTGCACGGCACCGCTCCTCCATAGATATCCTGCCATCTGCCTTTCCTTTTACAAGTGTAATTATGCCATAGAGAGAGAACAAACAAAAGTGAAAGCAAAGCGCTGGACAGAACAATAGAGAAAGAGAGCCATACTTTTTAGATTTAATTTTTAAAACAGATTAAATTAATTATTTTTAATATTATAATAATTAATTGGTTGAAATTATTAAAAGATAAATTTTTTATAATTTATTTAATTGATATTTATATTTTGAAATTTAAAATTTCATTATAAAAATTAAAATTAATAATTAAAAAATTGTTATGTTTAATACTAATAATACCGATTGGGTTTATGAAAAATTGTCTGTATTTACTATTTTAATAATTTTATAAATTTAAAAAAAATAATTTTGTATGCTCTTACGTTTGATAATATTATACATTCTTCTTTTTCTTCTTCTTTTTGCCTCTTGATGAATAGATTATTCAACCTTTTAAAGACTCGACTTTTTTGCATGGCTACCGCGGGGCCCACAGCTTAAACAATTATTCGGCTGTCCCCCCGCCGTTTTAGGACAAGACAGTTCATTTTAAACTAGGATGTTTTTAGAGGACACACTTTTGTTTAGCTGGATATGGGCTTGTTTTGCCCTTTTCAATTCGCCCTTTATTAGGCTTTTGAATAAAATTTCCAGTTTCTATTAAAAATGTTTTATTACATAAAATATATATTTCAATATTTTTAGGTAAATAATATAGATTGTTTGTATAATTATTTTAAAATTTTAAATATAATGATAAATGATATTTGAATAATTTAATATAAAATATAAATTAATTTAAAATTTTAAATAATTTTTACATCATTAATAAAAATAATGGTATTGTACTTCATAACGCAAAAGCCATAAAATTTTTAATATGTTATTTTATTTTTATATATAATGTAATTTGTATCATATAAAAT
Source organism: Gossypium arboreum (assembly GCF_025698485.1). Lineage (NCBI taxonomy): Eukaryota > Viridiplantae > Streptophyta > Magnoliopsida > Malvales > Malvaceae > Gossypium > Gossypium arboreum. The sequence continues at coordinate 120,711,555 of NC_069073.1, forward strand.
CAAATCTATAATAGTATATTAGATTATGATATATTCATGACAAATTTATTAAAATTGATGTAAAATCAAATATGGTTTTGGTTGAAATGGTAAATTTGATATAACTAAGACTATGATGTGATTTTCTTGTTATCCTAAATTTTTTAACGGTTCAAAATAGCTTGTTTTAGATATGATTTTGTATCATTGGTTAAACACCTAATTTTTTGTTCAATTTAGCTTGCTTTTAGATGGACGATGCGTTCACTTTCGATATGGTTAAAAATAATGGTGATACAGTGAGATTAGTTACTATAACTATGAATTAAAAAAAAATTACCATCCATCCAAAGGAATCCTAATTCAACGAAATAATTTCATTTGATTCGATGCATAAAATTTAAGTTTTTTTAATAAACATTTAACTAATTTATAAAATAAATTGTTTTTGTATTTATCATTTATCTTTCTTCTTAAATTGAAAACAATAAAATAAACTAAAATCATATCACACATGTATGCGTGTAAAAACTGTAAATTTAGAACACAAATAAATGTTTAAGAATAACATACAACAACGAATGAAACGTAAGGTTTGAAATTAATAATAACATATATGCAATATGTACGGAATTAAAATAAAAATAGTTTAACTTGTGAGTAAAAGAAAATTGACATAGATAAATATATCATGTTAATAATGTTAAATACACCTCGATTGTATATTATGTTATTGTCAATTTTTCTATAGCATGTCAAAAGAGACCAAATTATTGAAAAGAAAATTCAACATTAAATTTTTATTTTTTACAAGTTAATTTAACTTATACATTAACACATCAATGATATTATTTATATATACAAATTTAGTAAAAAATATTTTATATTAAAATTTACCTTTTTAAGTTTTCTTAAAGAAGTATAGCGGTAAAAATTTGTTTATGGCTCCATTGATTCAATTTATTATTATAATAATAATAATAATAATAAGAAGAAGAAGAAGAAGTATATAAAAAATAAAAATAAAAATACTATCAAAATAATAATAACCATTTAGTAAAATATAAATAAACTTTTAATTTTAATTTTAAAAATATATTTTATTTTTTATCCTGTTGTATTGAGAGCCATATCATGCGGATGTTGACAAATAAAGTGCACGCGCGCATAAAATTATATTCGCGGTGTAAAATGAAGTGCACGTGCATAAATGAAAATTTAACAAAAATAGCGCCGTCTGTGGGAATCGAACCCACGACCACGTGGTTAAAAGCCACGCGCTCTACCGGCTGAGCTAAGACGGCCATTCGATAGACTTGCAGTCTGGTCTCTTCCAATTTTAGCAATTTGATATAAATTAATACTCTCTTCTATATCACATATTTGTTTAAAATTTTTTGAAAATTGATAAGTGAGAATAAAGGTTAATCATTTATCGCTGCCATTGCCATTCTAATTAATGCAAAACATGTTATTTATATTTCCCCTTCGATGTAAAATACACACATCATTGACTTTGATGATTACATACATACATACAAAATGATGAAGAAGAAAGAAAGAAAAGGGTGGGTTTCAATTTTCAAATTCAACCTCAATCTTGATCTTCAAGTTCCTGTTTTGAACCGCACTAATCTGTCTCCAAAAGAAGCCTAAGCTGCTACATGTAAGAAAAGGGTTTTTATTACATACACACACGCATACATGTAAGAAAAACATAATTATTTTTTATAGAATAGCATCATAGACAAAACAAACCAAGCAGACAACTTAAACAGAACACTTCTAATAGATAGGATTCCCTAACCAATACCTCCAACTGTTTCCAAATTTCTAAAATAACATAATAATAGAAATAAAACCAGAATATAACAACCAACTGGTTATGAACACTAACTTTGTCTTATTGTCTCCATTGGTTATCGGCTCTCTCCACATTGGGTGGCGCCAAAGTCAAATCTAACTTTACTTCTCCCACATATGGGGGTGGAATAGTACCGGCTTGTCGAAGAACCAAGCCCAAGCTAAAGTCTTGATGATGATCTGTAATAATATCAGGACATGCTTCTCCAATTCCACCAGCATCACTAGTGCCACTGCGTAGGTCATCCGACTGAAGTGAGCTCTTTCGCCATTCATGTTAGTACCAAACATCCCGATGGATGGCGATTGCCAAGCATTGGCAGGCATGTTCATCGGTGCATTATCAGGCTGGTGGTGTGCTCCGGCCAAGTCTTCAGGTACTTCTCTTCTGTACTCGACAGTGGTTTCATCGGGTTTATGATGAATGAAAGAGGGAGCGGGAGAATTAGGAAGGGTGCCGTTTTGGTTGCCGGCGGGAGGCTTCTCTTCTTCAACCATATAGTGGGAAAAGCCATCTTCATCTTTGCACATGGTGATTCTATCCCCAACTTTGAGTTCGATCGTTAGCAACAACAAGCATTTTCCATCCAACGGAGAGAACAGGTTTACGGTACCCCTTTGTTCGAACAGTGCACTTAACTTCCCAGATCTTTCCGTCGTACATGAGCTTTATTTTGGCTGGAAGGCGTCCATATGAAGGTAGGAAGAAATCCTGGTACTCTTTCGGGACTACCAATCTCTTCTTGACGTCAGTGTCAGTGAGTTCCTTAAAGAAAATAATTCCGGAGTGAGCTGCCATGGTGGGTAAAGGGAGTGTATGATGCAATGGAAGGGCCAAGGGCCGGCAACAACAGTGACAGTTTGTGGCAGTGAGTAATTGAGAAGATCATTAGAATGAGTCGTTTCCATGTCTCAGTCATTACAACAGATTTTCTCGTTGTATTGCATCAGTTTCATGAGTTTTGTGATGTGTAGGTTTCAGAACATATTAGAAGCTTATGAACTTATTTGATCTTGTAGGTTTATTGATTTATTATTTATTTTTAACTCAACTGGATTTTATTCTATGGGGTTATAAGAATAAAAAATTTAATCAGAGTTTGAATAAAACTAAACCCGAACTTAAAATTTTGTTATGACCTAACCCATGAATAATTATAGTTCCAACGAAAATATTTTTTTTTTAAAAATTCAATATATCTAATGGTGTTTCAATTGGATTAGATTGAGAATCGGTTGAAATATCGATTCGGAGAAAGGGATTAGATTAATTGATTTGAGAATCGACATGGACCGGTTGAATTAGACTTTTATTTTTATTTTAAATATTTTAATATTTTTTGAATTTTTTAATGATTTATATAATTAGATCAATGAGTCGATGGATTGATTGATTCAACTACCAGTCTAGTTCTAAAAACTTTGAATATTTCTTATCAATAATACCCAACAAATATTGGTAAGGCAACATATTTCCATGGTTTAATATATCCTTCTTTTACTTCTATTTTGCTTTGTATTTGTCGTGGTAGTCGATATTGTACCGTTAGCAATCATACCGACCAATACGCATTGTTTTAAACCTAACATTTTTTTATCTTAAAACATTTTAAAAATTACATTTAATCTTAAAATATAAATTATTAAATTAAGTTATTAACCTAATTAATAATTTTAAAATTTATATTTGCATGTGTGTAATATATTATTTATTAAAAATTAAAAATTAAAATACAAGAATATATAAATAAAAAATCAATAAATTTAAAATAATATACCACTCTTGAATATAATCAACTTAATCTCTTTACTATTAAATGAATTTAAAAATTCAAATAAGTCTAAATTATATTAAAATTAACATTTATTCAATAAAAATCATGAGAATAATTTTAGTATAAATATTAAATTGATATATTTAATAATAAAAGATTCTGTCCTTATAATGCGGGCCCTGACATTTTTGGATATAATGATTTTGGTCATGATGATATTTTAGACTTTTAGAGACGCTAATGTGATAAGATAACATAAGAGTGACGACTGTAATGATTATGTCACCAAGCTGACACGATAAGATGACGTCATATGGAATACGACACATCATACCATATTATTTATTCCATAATTCGTATTCCATATTAAATATTTATTTATCCAAATTATTTCTAAACATTTATTTTATTAAAAAATTTATACTTTCTGTAATTTTAAAATAATCACATTAAGGGAACCTGATTTTTAAAATAATTAAAATTTTAAGAAAATTTCCAATTTCTTTAGATTTTATGGTATATTTAGTAAATCAACCACCATTTATAACCATCGTTATCTAGTTTATGTAATTTTGTAAATTTGAAATTTGAAATTTGATATCTATATTTTTATTTTTAAAATTTATTCATTCTATTTTTCGCTTTTTAAATTTTAGGTCCAATTATTAATATTGTTAAAATTATTTTATTAATTTCAAGTTTATTACAATATCATTTTTAGTTACATGGCTATAAAGCGAGTATTTTTTTATTTCAAAATGTCTCATCAATATATTTAACAATATTAACAACTAAACCTGAATTTCAAAATTTGAAAAGTAGAGAGAATAAATTCATAAAAATAAAAATATAGTGACTCAATTCTAAATTTGTGAAGAGTATAAAACTTATGCTATATTTGAAAACCAACCTTTAACGCAGCATGCATGGGAATTGTTGTCCAATTAGGGCTCCCCATTTGATAAACATAAAAAAAATTGTTCAATCGTTAACATAGCATGTATGGAGTGGCAGAGCTAGAAAAATTTTGGGGGAGTGGAATTAAATTGTATATTTTTACGATAGTAATAATACAATCTCACCATTTTAATAGACTATATCTTTTTAATTTTTAAAGGATTAAATTAATTTTTTATTATTTTGAAGGGTAAAATGAATTTTACCATTACTAATTTAAAATTTTATAAATTAGAAATTGCCTAAATGAAAAATTTTCTATTTTAAGGGGGTTGGGGCCCTGCCTGCCCCCTTTACCTCCACCATTGAATGCATGGCAACAAAATTAAATGGTAAAAGTATGATAGAATCTCTTATATTAAGAAAATTAAATGGCACTTAGCTCTTTTCTCAGTTAAAAAAGAATTATAGTGGTACTGCCCCTTTATTAAAAAAATTGTATATATTAGTCCATGTATGTTAAATCAAATAGTAAGTTGATTTTTCTGTTAAAATTTTTATCTATTTTTACAATTAAAAACTTATCCTTATATATCAACATGAGGTACACCAAGCACAACATGTGTCATTGTTTAATTATTCGGTTAGTTATGTTAGTTTTAACAGTAGAAATGGATAATTTTTTTAACAAAAAAGACTAGTTTGCTCTTTGATTTAATATGTAGGAACTAATTTATCTATTTTTTGAGTATAGTGATCAAATACAATCAAACGTGCAGTACAAGGATCTCCATGGTATTTTTACAAGAACTAAAACTCGATTCGACTCGAAAAAATTGAAAAAAAATTAAATTTCGAGTTAAGCGAATCAAGTTATTTGAGTTAACTAGAATATTTTTTGAATTTCGAGTTTGAATCGAGTTTTATTTTTGAATTCAAATAACGATAATTTGAACAAACCGAATATCAAACTATAATATTTTACATTTTTACCTCAAACTCTCAAACCTCATTACTTTCCCCCAAAACATTTTCTCTCTCCTATTTTCTCCAAAAACTTTTATTTAGTCCCATCCCATCCCCCTTCTACCCCAAACCCATTCCCCCTTCCCCTCCCTCCCCCTCCCCCTCCCCCAATTTTTTTGGAATATTACTTCTCACATTTTACCCTCAAATCAAAATTTAAAATCATCTAAAAATTCTTGATTTTCAACTCCATATTATATTTTTGAACTCAATTAATTTAAAGTTTTTTATTCGATTTGGTCGAACTCTCACTCCTATAATATTATAATATAAAGGGTTGAAAGATTGAAGATAAAACAATAAATATAAAAGAAACCCATACTTAACTCCATATTATATTTTTGAACATTAAAACAAAAGAAATTATATTTTTCTAAACTTGAGTCATTGTCTTCTTCTTCCCTTATTTATTTATTTTAAATTTAAAATTAATTCTAAGCTTAACCCCACCACCAAGAAAAGTAGCTCCTTCCATTGAATCAAATTTGTAGTACCCAACAAGCAAAATATTCTTAATAAAACATCGGATTTAAGTTTTGATGTTTTGAGAAAAATTAAGTTTATGATTCAAAATTTAAAGTTTAAATTGATATAAAAAATATTAAAATGTCATCAAATAATTTAAAAGAAATACGAGATGATGTGACGTGTCCCTATTTCATAAAATTCTTTGTCATTATTATAATATGTTACAATTAAGTTTGCATATTAAAATTAGGAATTAAATAAAAATAAAATTTTAATATTAAAATACTTTTTACCAATTGAATTCATGAAAATCGTGCTTGAAAATTGTGTACCCAATCTCGTGAAATATTCAAGTACGTTATTACTTGAAAGGGACAACACTATGATTAAACAAAAAATGAAGGGACCCTTTGCCATTAATTGGTCCATGAATCCACCTAAAGAGTCGAGTATTCCGAGAATGGCTGAACATGTCATCAATTTGATTGGAGATGGTGGGAAAATGTTAAAAGTAGAGAAACCGTCTCTTTGTTTCACATGAAATAATTGTCTTCTCTGCTATTTTGGGACTATGACAATTGACCAAAAGAAATTATTGGACAAGCAGCTTGTTTAAACCATTTGGGGGGCCAGAATTTGTGATTTTGATATTTATTGAATAAAGAGAGTGAACTTTTTATGCTAAAAATGAAAAGCAATAAATTGCTTTTAGGTGTCAACACATCCGGAAGAAAATGAGAATTTATTTGAGAGTCACAGATCAAAGGCATAACATAATAGGTATTATGGTGTACATGTTTCACGATATGATGACGATCTCGTTTATAATAACCTACCACATCACGCTAGCTGATAAGAGAATCTCTCTTATAAATATTCTTTCAACGATGAAGAAAAGATAAACCTTTTGAGCCTTTAAAGTTATTATGAGCAATTACCCTCTTTGCTAACAATCAATTTGTCCTCTTATTTTTTCAACTCTCCTTCTTTTTAGGTGAATTGACTACCACAACAACCCTTATTGTACAATGTATCAATAATTTATATGTGCTTCTAATTTTAGTCCTTCAACTTACTTATTAGTCCCCATCCAAGATCTTACATATCCAGTTTGAACTAAAAAAATAACATAATAAAACCAATATTAATTCGTTAAAATGACATAATAATACACTTCTAATAATAGATTAGATTCAGCTAAGATTGATTGGTTTAATATTCCCGAACCAATATCTCTCTAACACCCTTCACATTTCTTGAGAAGTAAACAATGTTAATTCGAGTGGATACGTGTTCAATATTTCCGAAGTAGATAAAATAGAATTATTAATATTAGTAGAGAAGGTAATTAGATATTGTAGGGGGAAAAACTTTTTAATTAAGAAAATTAATCTAAGAATTTGACTAAATTATAAAAGAGTGAGAAGTGTTGGACCACAATGTGAAAATATGAAATAAGAAATAACTAGATTAAATGAATGAGAAAAACAGCAAAGAATAATTTAACAATGGGAGTAAAAAATGAATGGTTGAGGATGGATAGCATTGAAGCCGTATGTATGGCATGATAATGTAAGCTAAAAATGAATGGTTGAGGATGGATAGCATTGAAGCCGTATGTATGGCATGATAATGTAAGTTTTTTTAAATAATAATAAAAGAAAAATATGATAAATATATTTTTGTGTGAGAAAGATGTAGTCAAGATAAAAAAAAAAAATTAACACTTTTTTCATTCTTATCGTCTTCATAAGCTTTTTCTCCATGTCTCACTCTGTCAAAGTAGCCAAGATTTTTTTCTTTTCTTTTATCTTAGTCCCTTCCTCCATTTTCAACCTATTCCAAGTTTTAAAGCCCCATTTTCACCATGGATTTTAGTGAATCTACACTAGAAATTTCATGGCATTTTTGATGAAACTAGTAAGAGTACATCTTAGAAGTGAAAAAAAAGTTAAGGATCTGAGTAAGGTAAGAAAAACGAAATTTCATACATTTCATTTAATATACATGAATTTTCATGGCATTATTAGTTTTTGGTGAAACTAACAAGAGTACATCTTAGAAGTGAAAAAAAATTAAGGATATGAGTAAGTAAGGTAAGAAAGACGAGATTTTCTTAAGAAATTTCATACATTTCATTTCATATACATGAATTTTCATAGCATTATTAGTTTTTGGTGAAACTAGTAAGAGTACATCTTAGAAATGTAAAAAGTTAGGGATTTGAGTTAGGCAAGAAAGATGAGATTTTCTTAAGAAATTTCATATATATCATTTAATATACATGGATTTGATGTAAAAATGTTACGTATATGTATTATTTTAATGAAGAGAAAAGAAGAAGAGTGAATACCATATTGGGGATAAAGATAAAGGAGTAGTCAAAGAGTAAAGAAGGAAGAGAAGAGTTACGGCATTTTTCTGTAAGTATATCAGTAATTTTACTTATTTAATTAAACCCTAAATGAAAAAATTGATAAATTAGTTTAGTATTATACATGAGATTTATTTACAATTTAATTTATGGAATTATTTGAACATGAAATTTCATTTTTTATTACTTTTACATATTAAACTCTAAATGAAAATCTCAATAAATTAATTTAATATTAAGCATGGTTGTTATTGTATTATGAAAACCACGAATTAAATACAAAACAAAAACTTAATATTAAAATGCTTTTTTGTTTTATTATTATTATTATTTTCTTTTTCTGAGATGATTGGTTGGTATGTTTTTAAGTTGATATCTTTCTACTGCCTTTATCTTTAAGCTCAGCCTTCTCCTTCATCTCTTACATCTCATACATAATCAGATCAAACTCCAATACCCAGTTCCTCCCTCGGTGAAGCTTCAACCTTTTCAACAAGGCAACTATCTCTCTCTGCTACATATAAATGTTTCATCTTTAATCCTCGAGCCCCTTTACTTTATTTTTTTTTTTAGAATTTTGGTGTTTTCATGGAGAAATACATAGGTAATCAAATTTTATAGTTGCTTGCTTCAAATTAAGTTTTAAAAACTATATATATATTTAATTGTTGAAATCAAGAATAAAGCAGCTATGAAAACATTTCTAACTTCATTGAAAACTTGAGAGTTACAATAGCGTATTTAATACAAACGGATAATAACTAACTATTAACTAATTGTGTTTAACTACTAATTAACTCTTTTAACTAACTTTATCAATAAAGCTACTGATGAAATACTCATAACATGCCTCGTGGTAGTTAACATTTTCATCCTCTTGTAACTTCATGCTCGTAAGGAACAATTCTACGTTGACTTCTAAACTTGTTGAACAACCCTGCTGATAATGGTTTCGTCAAGATGTAAGCAATCTGATATTGACTTGGCACATGACCCACTTGAAAGGGTCCTCCTGGAACCTTCTCTCTCACAAAGAACAAATTTAATTCAACATGTTTGAATTTGGAGTGCATGACAGGATTCCTTGCTACTGCAATAGCAACTGAACCATCACACCACACTAATGCCTTGTTCTTAACTGGAGCACATAGCTCGGTTAACAAGGATTGAATCCATACCATTTCTGCGGTCACAAAACTTCTGTATTCTACTTCAGCTGTAGACTTGGAGACTATTTGCTGTTTTTTGGAACTCCAAGAGACTGGATTTCCTCCAAGAAACACACAATAGTCTGATGTCAACCTTCGATCATCAGTATTTGACCTCCAGCTGGCATCGGAGTAACCTTCGAGCAAAAATTTTGAAGTTTGACTGAACCTTAGCCCATGATCCAAAGTCCCTTGCAGATAACACAAGATTCTTTTGACAGCTTTAAAATGTAAATCCAATGGTTTGTGCATGAACTGATAGACTTTGTTGACAGAGAAAGCAATGTCTGATCTGGTAATCACAAGATACTGTAGAGCACTAGCTATGCTCCTGTAAAAATGTTCATCTTCAAGAGGACTGCCTACATGAGCTGATAAATGACAAGTAGTTACCATTGGTATAGGAGAACCATTCGACCTGTCCATTGAGGCCCTTCTGTAACACCCGTAACCCGTATTCATCGTCGGAATAGGGTTACGAGGCATTACTGAACAATACGCATCATTCATATACATAATACATACATTTATGCATTCATAATCAAAATTCATTGTACACATTCACATTAAGGCTCTACAAGACCTTAAAACATGCTTAAAAGAGGTTCAAGACTAAACTGATAGCATTTAAAAACTTCGTAAAACTTATAAAATTTTCATACATTCAAGGGTCACACGCCCGTGTGAACAGACCGTGACATGCCCGTGTCACAGGCCGTGTGAAAATAGGGCATACATAATGACTTACACCACACGGCCGTGGAAAAACTGGAGGGTATACTGACTTGGGTTGCACGGCCAACCACACGCCTTGTGTCCAGCTCGTGTGCCATACACGGCCAGTAGACAAGCCCGTATGTCTTGGCCGTGCCAAACCTGTAAAGTATGCTGACTTAATTCGAAGGGCTACCCCAGGGGACACACGGCCGTGTACCAAGGCTATATATCACACACGGTCGAGCCATACGCCCGTGTACTCGACCGTGTGGAGTGAAAATAGGCTTGGTTGAAGCCACATTTCTCACCCTCCTCGAGCATACCTAAAACACCACATTGCATGCCATTTTAATACATTAATAGGCAGCCAAACCATGCTATTTCATATATAAATCATGCCATTTAAATTCCATCCATTTCACTACTCAAATCCATAACCAAAAACATGCCAAATCAAATTGTTATTTCAAATAATATCCACATTTAGACATAACCCAAATCATCAAGCATTTACTAAACCAAAATAGCATCCAAACATCATCTTAAATTATACCAAAGCTTACCATTTCTCAAACCATAACACATCATTAACAATTTACTAAATACTTATCCATCAACCCTTCAAAATGACCATATTATGCCTACCAAAACATAAGGCATCAAAAATACATCACATATCATATATTAACTCATAACATAAGCCAAATTCTACTTCATCAATAACACCATTTACAAGCCACCTCACATGGCTAAATTCAAAGTTCAAAATATACCAAGATGACACTAGCATATACATGCCATATACCATATATACAAAGCTTCAAAAGTATCAACAAGATGACCGATAGTGTGATGATGTTTCTTGACAATCCCCAAGTCCGAGCTAGCTTCGATAATCTAAAAAAAAAAGGGGGAAGAACACACTAAGTAAGCTTTAAAAGCTTAGTAAGCCATATGCAAATAAAATTACCATATGAATCAACACAATTTCCATCAAATAGGAAAACTATGAATAAGCACATATAAATTCACAAATCTTTCCCAATGTATACATATTCAATATCACATGTGAATTCATCAAATACTTTCCTTTTTAATACTCGTATGAATCTTGTACGTACCTGTATCACTTAAGTCGTTCACACATTCTTTCTCAACTTGACTTTGCCCGTTGAACCTTTCGGAATCATTAAGGATACTCGAAAATCACATATATCTCTTACAATCCCATATCCCAGATATCACATATCGATACCAATGTCCTAGACATGGTCTTACACGAAATCATATAATGATACCAATGTCCCAAACATGGTCTTACATGTAATCACAATACAATGCCAATATCCCAAACATTGTTTCTTCGATCCAAGCCTGGGAATCCCTTATATATGATGCAAAATGGATCTTGTTCTATCGTTGATCAGAGAAATCTCTATGAAAAATACGAATCGGAATTTGAAGAAGGGGAAGGAAAATGAGTACTCGACCCGCAACAGATAGAGGAGGATTTATTCAATCACATAGTTTGGGCTCCTAGGATATGGTGCCCTTGGGGCTTTCTATTTGATTGTATCGAAATCATATAACGATGCCAATGTCCCAGACATGGTCTTACATGTAATCAAATCTCAGTAATCCTAATGTCATGACATTCGTATCCTATACTTTTTTTAAGGTTCGTACAGGAATTTCGGATATCATAACTTTGTTGATTCTTACTCGTATTTGCTCGTTCAACATTCATAGCAATTCAATGGCAAATAAACATTTATAAATCAATTTAAAGGTATTTATTTGCATATGAACTTACCTCGTATATACGATGAACGGATCAGATCAACTACTCGACAACTTTCGATTTCCCTCGATCTAAATTCAATTTCATTCTTTCTTGATCTATATGAATTCAAATTTAACTCATTTATTCATCAAATCATTCAATTCAATCCACAAACACATATTTGGGAATTTTTACACTTTAGCCCCTAAAGTTTCATATTTTTATAATTTAGTCCTTATTTTACAAATACACAAAATTCACACAATTCAACAAGACCTATGCTTGGCCGAATTACCATAGTGCCCCTAACAACCCTTATTTTTCATATATTTTACATTTCAACCTCTCGATTTAAAATTTTCACAATTTAATCCTATTTAGGCATTTTTATCAAAAATCACTTTACAAAACATGAAAATCTATCAATAAATATTCATTTTTCATCATCAAACATTCAAAAGCTCAAGCATTCATCAATGAAATTCCACAAAATCATCAACACTTTCAAAAATTAAAGCATGAGCTAGCTAGAACACGAAGCAACGATCTCAAAAACGTAAAAATCGTCAAAAACTGAGCTTGAAACATACCTCAATCAAGAACAACAATGGCCGAACCCTAAAACAACATTTTATTCTTCTTTTTATCTTGGTGTTTTGTTATGGATGATTATAATTAAGCATAAAATTGTTTTTATTTTATTTAATATAACTTAAATCACTAATTACCATTTTATCCTTTAATTCAAACATTATAAATCACATAATTCAAGGCCATTTATGTCCACTCCACTATCAATGGTTTAATAACATTATAAGGACTTCACATTTAATCAGCCATAGTAATTAAATACATTTAACAAATTGAATGCCACTTTTGCATTTTACACGATATAGTCTTATCGTCAAATTAACCACTCAAACATTAAAATTATTTCACGAATTTTCACACATACATATTCACATGCTATAAACACCAAAAAATATATTAAAATAATTTTCTGTATATTAAAATAATTTTCTAACCTCGAATTTGTGGTTCCAAAATCACTGTTCTGATTTAGCTAAAACCAGGCTATTACACCTTCTAAGTAGATCAAGTATGTACTTCTTTTGGCTAAGAAAAATACCATCTTGAGTGTTGTTGACTTCAATGCCCAGAAAGTAACTCAGTTCCCCCAAATCTTTCAAAGAGAACTGTACATCGAGTTCCTTAATAAACTGATCTATAGCTCGAGAGTGACAATAATGTCATCCACATATACCAGAGCATATAACAATTGAGACCCCAATCGACGAATAAAAAGTGAGTTGTCAGCTTTTAATACTTCAAATTTAGTAGTTAAGAGAAACTCCTTCAGCTTGTGAAACCAAGCCTGAGGCGCTTGCTTAAGACCATACAAAGCCTTTTTCAACTTGCATACCAATTGTTGGCCATTGTTCCCTTGCTGTTCAAAAACTGGTGGTTGCACCATATAAATTTCCTCATGCAAATCACCATTCAAGAAGGCATTATTAATGTCCACATGCCTGAGAAACCAACCCAAGGACACAACCAATGCTAGAACCACTATAATTGTTGTTGGTTTGACCATGGGATTAAATGTCTCCTGAAAGTCAATACCCTCCTCTTGAAGGTAACCCTTAACCACCAATTTGCCTTTGTATCTAGCCACAAAGCCATCAGTATTTCTTTTGATTTTAGAAATCCATTTGCACCCTACGGCCCTACGACTTGCAGGTAAAGGCATAAGATCCCAAGTGTGATTAGAAAGTAAGGCATTATACTCTATTTGTGTAGCTTCTGTCCAGGCAGGACTCTGAAATGCTTCTGTAATAGAAGTGGGCTCCTTCTCAGTCAGAACAAAGGAGAACACCTTAGGTTTGTAAATACCACTCTTGGACCGAATTTGCATAGGGTGGGAATTCACAAAGGTAGTGGACCTTTCAGGATTATCAGACTGATTACAAGAGGTAGGCTCACAGGCTACAGTTGAGGATTCTGCTTGTTATCTTGCAGAAGAAGGGCGATCAATAGAAGAGTTTATGCTAGAAAAAGCTTGATAGGAGCATGCCACACAAGAAGATTTGGTTGGCCCTGATGAAGGAGTAGAGGGATGAGCTGGAGGGGCAGTAGTGTAACGCCCCATACCCGAGACCGTCACCGGAGTCGAACACGAGGCTTTAACAGGCTTAATTCATTACTTAAACAGCTCAAACAATTTATTTTTAAAATTTTCAGTCAAGCTAGCAATCTGCATCACAGTCGCTTAAAAATTCATATCTCGAGTTCCAAAACTCAAAATCCAATTATGTAAATTTTCCCTGAAACTAGACTCATATATCTATTTACTAATTTTTTTCTAGAATTTTTGGTCAAGCAAATTAGTACTGTTTATTAGTTAAAATCTCCCCTGTTTCAGGGTTCAACTGCTCTGACCTCTGTTTATTACGAATCAGATATCTCCCTGTACAGAGTTTCAATGACTATGCCATTTCTTTCTAATAAAACTAGACTCAATAAGGAATCTATACATATAAATTATGACTTCTAATTATCTTTGAACAATTTATGGTGAATTTCCAAAGTTAGAACAGGGGATCCAGAAATCACTCTGGCCCTATTTCACAAAAATTTAAACATCTAATAAAATATAACTCATATACCTATTTTGTTCCATCCATATGAAAATAGACTCATAATTATTAAATTCCATATTTTATTCATCATCTAATTGTATCTCTACTATTTTTAATGATTTTTCAAACTCAAGTCTTCTTCTTCTGTTCGAATCTATTTTATGGTAAATTTTACCTATTTCATGGTTTCCATGAATTAGCTAGCAATTTAGCATACATAACACCAAATATGATCATGATTAGCCATTCCAATGGCTAATCATTACCAAGCATTTCCATACCACTCAATAACCATATCATAAGACCATATATACAAAATGATTATAATGCTATACATGCCATACTCAAAATATGCAAGCCATTATGCCAAGATGGTATACGGATAGTGTGAGCATGCCTCCGACCGTTCCCGATTTCCGAGCTGACTTATCAACACTACAAGGAATGAAAAGGAGGAAGTGAGCATAAATGCTTAGTAAGCTCACATGCAAATAGCAAGTAACACAACTATATAAGCAAACATAAAACATCATTTGCATAATCATCACCGAGACATTCACATCACATTTTCATTTATCATCTTACCATATTGTTGTTATATCGAGTTTTCAACCCGAGGGTTAAGTACATACCTGTTCAAAGTATTCATTTCACAACACTTACCAATACGTCCCTTTTATCTCGAGTATTCCTCCATTTGAGTAGAATTTTACCCGTTGAACACATCGGAATATAATTCGGATACATGGAAAGTTTGCACATAAGTGCCACATATGTAGCCAAGCTACCATGTAAGCCGCCCATAAGTGAACTCGGACTCAACTCAACGAGCTCGGGCATTCACATCCATAAGTGAACTCAGACTCAACTCAACGAGCTCGGATGCCTAGTTACATCTCTCGAACTCGGACTCAACTCAACGAGTTCAGACATTCGCATCCATAAGTGAACTCGGACTCAACTCAACGAGTTCGGATGCCCAAATATCCTAGTGACATGTCACTTGTATCCTAATCTATTCCTAAGGTTCAAACGAGATTTTTCTCGAACACATCTCCATGCCATCTTCCGTAAAATACCAAAACCAATACTCGGTAGCACTTTATATTTAACAAATAATTCACATAATTTGCATTTTATTCGAAAATAACCACAAAGCATATATTTCATGATAAAAATCAGCATATCATATAATTAACATCAATAACTTAAAAATAACAATTATACTACATTATTTACACATGAACTTACCTCGTATGCGAAAATGGCTACTTTTACCATTTCATCCACAAATTGGTATTTTCCCCATTTTAGCCCGAATTTTAGTTTTCCTTGCTCTATCATTTAAAATATAGTCTAATTAGGACTCACATTATTCAAATTGACCCAAACTCATATTTCGGAAAAATTACAGTTTTGTCCCTAAACTCACATATTTACACTTTTGCCCCAAAGCTCGTAAATTAAACTTCAGCCTATTTTATTATGTTTTATGACATGCTGATCATTTTTCCCTTCTATGGCAACATCAAATTCTCACTCTAACATGTACTTATGACTATTAGGTATTTTTACCGATTAAGCCATTTTGCTCGTTTTCTCTTAAAACTAAGTAGTACAAGTTGTCTAACATAATTTAAAACCTCATATTCTATCATAAAACACCAAAATACACAAATTTCACCTATGGGTATTTTTCCAAATATGAACTCTAGGTTGAATTATTGCTAGCATAAGCTTAATCGAGCTACCGGGACTCCAAAAAGGTAAAAATCGTTAAAAACGAGGCTAGAACGGACTTACAATCAAGCTTGGAAGCTTGAAAAACCCTATCCATGGTTTCTCCATGCTACATTCGGCCATGGGGTTGAAGATGAGCAAAATTGGCTTTTAATTTTGTATTTTAATTCATTTTACCCCTAAATGACCAAAATGCCCTTACTACTAAACTTTCCAAAAATTTCATCCATGTCTAATTTTTGTCCATAGACTTAGAAATTGGTAAAATTTCTATTTAAGACCTCCTAATTAATATTTCAAAACAATTTCATACTAGAAACTTCTAGAATGCAAGTTTTGTAAATTATTCAATTTAGTCCCTAATTTCAATTTAAGCACTTTATGCATAAAATTTCTTCATGAAATTTTCACACAATCATGCAATCATATCATAGACCTCAAAATAGTCATAAAATAATTGTTTCTATCTCAGATTTTATGGTCACGAAACCACTATTCCAACTAGGCCCAAAATCAAGATATTAAGCTGCAACCATAGGAATGTAGGACCGTTGATGGACAAACCTGATGAAGTCCAAGGTAGACTGTGAAAAAAAAAACATGCTGAAACGGAAACTGGGATTCATCAAAGCTAACATGTCAAAATACAAAAATTTGACCATCTTCATCAAGACACTTATAGCCTTTTTGATTGGTTTCAATCCCAAGTAAGACATATCGTTTTGATCGAAACTGAAGTTTGTGTTGGTCAAAGGGCCTAAAATAAGGGAATCAAGTACAACCAAACACCTTTAGTTGGGAATAGGCAGGTTTAACTTTGTAAAGTTTCTCATAAGAACTACACTTTTGTAGAACGAGAGTAGGTAACATGTTGATCAAATGAACAGCATGAGCAAACGCAGATGACCAGAATTCCAAAGGTATAGATCTTGAGCCAAGAAAGTCAATCCCATGTCAACTATCTGTCTATACTTTCTTTCAGCCACATCGCTCTGTTCTGAGGTATGAAGACACGTGACCTTATGCTGGATACCAAGCCTAGAAAGCTCATTGGACAGAGATCGATACTCTCCCTCCCCCCAACTACTCTGAAGCATTTTTATGGAACAATCGAATTGAACTTGTACCATTTGTTGGAAATGAAGAAAACACTTGAAAATCTTAGACTTGTTCTTGAGAAAGTACAGCCAGGTATACCTGCTGTGCATATCAACAAAAGAAATATAATAGGAGAAACCATTTGATTGTACACGTTCTGGTTCAAAAACATCAGACACAACGAGTTCAAAAGGCAAAGAATACACTGTTTATGAATAACTGAAAGGCAACTTGTGAGCTTTGCCTAATTGACAAGCTGAACATATATGATGCAGACTGTTGTGTTTGAAAGAAACATTACAAGCTCTTAAAACATGAACAAGAGTATTATTACAAGGATGGCCGAGCCTGTTATGCCATAACGCAAAAGAAGAAGAAAGTTGAGCATTGCATATAAGTGTTGCGTTTGACTGTTGAGCAACAATAAGTTTGTTAGAAGCAACTCGAGAAACATCAAACCTGTAAAGTCCATTATGCATGTGGCCCACTAGAAGAGTTTTCCCTGTCTGAATATCGTTCACAAAACATAGATATAGGTGAAACTCAAAATAAACTGCATTATCCCTTGCAAACTGACCTATAGACAACAAATTCTTACACACAGTAGGAACTAGAGGTGCTCATAGGCCGGCCTGGGCTCGGGCCAGGCTCAGCCTGAAAAATAGGCCTAAAATTTTGCCCAAGCCCGACCAAGATAAAACTACTAAAACCCGAGCCCGGCCTGCCCCGCCCCACCCGTATTAATTTTTTATATTATTTTTAATAATTTTTAAATATATATAATACATCAAAAATACTAAAATTATCAAAATAAATATTTCCCAAAAAATTGAAAATAAATTTTAAAAAATTTGTAAAATAAAATAACACAAAAATAGATGCAACTTAACAAGCAAATACCTCTAAAATAATAACAAAATTAACAAATGCCTTTAAATAATAACAAAATTAACAATAAAATAAGTTTTATACAATATCCAAAACATAATAGTAAAATGGTATCAAAATAAAGAGAAAACAACAAGAAAATAACATTAAAAAAAAAAGAGTAGATTTTTTTGTCATTTAGTGAATTCGGGCCAGGCTAGGCTCGGGCCAAAAATGCCTTACCCGAGGCCTAGCCCATTTTTAAATGGGCTTTATTTTTTGTCCAAGCTCATTTTTTAGGCCTATATTTTTGCCCAAACCCTCGGGCAAGCCTTCGGGCCGGGTCGGGTGGCCCAACCCATGAGCATGTCTAGTAGGAACATGCAGAACAGTCTTGAGGCGCAAAAGCCTAGGACCAGCCAATAAAGTAGAAGAGCTTATGTTTGAGCTTTAGAAACAGATTCACCATTTCCCATAGACACCTGACTTGTACCTATATATGGAGAAACAGACGTAAGAGTGGCCATATCAGGAGTAATATAGTTTGTGGCCCCAAAGTCAAGATACCAGGTCTGATCAGGTGGTGCAGAAGAAAAGGCTTAAGGAGATGGCTAATGGGATAAAGAAGGAGGCTGTGAAAGTGAATTATAGCAGTGGGACATAGAAGAGCAAGGAGGTGTAGGAGAAGAGTAACCTTGCCCATTGAGTTGATGATAGTTTACTGTCATCAAATGACTGGGACCAACACCAGATAATTTTTCATCAAATCTGTGATAATAAGTTTGAACCACATGGTCAATTTTACCACATAATTGGTACTATGGTCTAGAGTATGACCAACTCCGACCATTACCACGAGCCCTGCAACGAAACCAGCCTCGGCCTTGCCCTCTGTGTCCTTGCTTAAACTCCTGAAAATAGCTGTTGGAGTCTGCAGTATGTTTCGAGCTGTCGACAGTATCATGCTTTTGGTGAGATGCCAAATTGGCTTGTAAAAGAACCTTAGTCAGCAAAGCCATTTGTCGTGCTTTACAATCAAGAAGCATTTTAGTCAACAAGTTAAGAGACATAGGAGTAGCAGAGGCGATCACACGAATGGACTCATATTCTATTGAAAGACCAGCCAAGATGATGCTCACTTGTTCTTATTCAGTAACCATACTACTAGCTACAATTAGATTGTCACTCAGACTTTTTACTTTGGGCAAGTACTCCTTGATTATAAGATTTGCTTTCTTGAGCGAGTATAAAGCATGGCGCATACTCGAGATCTTGATATTGGATTTAGCACTAAATCTTCTTTCAATGGTCATCCAGATTTCAAAACTAGTCTTGGCTGTTGTGAGATGGACCAAGATATAATCTGTGAGTAGCCAAGAGGCTAGGAACTTGTCTTGCTTCTTATGAAAAAGAAATGCAGGGTTATCAACTAACTGACCCTCGTTCCCAGTGATGAGAGGAGAAGGGACAGAAATGGTGCCTAACACAAATCCCTCAAGATCGTATCCTTCAAGAATCAATAAGAGTTTATGTTCCCTTAAGAGAAAGTTGTGCTCACCGAGTTCGATGGTGTCACGCTTGGAGAAATAATGGACTGTCTGTAAAGCAAGATTGCCTTGACCCTGTGAATGAACTGCTTCCCCAATGTTGGAAGAGTGTCGAGGCGTATCAACCACAGGTACAGTTTCAGTGGCCATGAAAATGAAAACGAGAGAATAGTAAAAAAAAATCTCAGTTGTACCAAGAAAACATTGACTTTTGATGCCATGTTGAAATCAAGAATAAAGCAGTTATGAAAACATTTCTAACTTCATTGAAAACTTGAGAGTTAAATAAAGTATTTAATACAAGCAGATAATAACTAGCTATTAACTAATTATGTTTAACTACTAACTCTTTTAACTAACTTTATCAGTAAAGCTACTGATGAAATACTCATAACATTAATGCGTATCGTTGTTGCTTCTTGATGCTTATGTATTCAGATACAAAATGGGGTTTTGTGGGTTTTTTTTTTTAAACAATAGGGTTAAATTTATTAAGAGGGATGTCCTTTCGCATGGTTGAATATTCTATTCAATGATGACGACTTGGGTGTTATTTTCTCTTTAGTTTCATTCCTTTTTGTTTCAGGCAAGTGGATTTTAGGGTTTGCAATGGTGTTTTCGATTGAATAATGCAGATGTTTTCTATTGGTGGTTGCATTAATTATTAAATTATTTTACAAGGGTTTTTTATATAATAATCCTTTTGGCTTTTGATTTTTGTTATGAGAATAGGTTTTTCTTTGGTAAATCAAGCAACTATAAAACTTGATTAACAATGTATTTTTCTCCATGGAAACACCAAAATTCTAAAAAAAAAAAAAAAGTGTAAAGGGCTGAAGGATTAAAGATGAAACAATTATAGATAACAGAGACAGATACTTAGGTGCCTTGTTGAAAAGGTTGAAGCTTCACCGGCCGACGAACTAGGCATTGGAGTTGGATCTGATTATGTAAGAGATGAAGAAGAAGGCTTAGCTTAAAGATGAAGCCAGTACCGTGGACTAAAGACTTTTAGCCTGAGAAAGACTAGAAAATCTAGGACTTACCCTTTCCCTTCTATACCAGTCAATCATCTCAGAAAAAGAAAAAGAAAATTAAAACATGTTATTAAGTGAATATCCATTACTCTCGTAAAAATATTATAATCATTTTTTATCAATAAATTACATTCTCTGTTACTTTATACTCTTACATTTTTTTTTTTATTTCAAAGCTCTTTGTTTTATAACAAAGAGAATATTATTCTGCAACTAAAACAAAACAAAAGCAAAACCAACAGTAACATATCCAAACGACACTCATCCTGATTCCGTCCACGAGCTCAAAGTCTGACCATGGATCCTATCATGGTGTTTCACTCCACATTGGGTGGGGCCAAAGTCAAGGCTAACTCAGCACCATATGGAGTAGTGGGTTGTCGCAGAAGTCCTTGATGACCCATTGCAATTTGCACTCCCCTCGGGGATGCCAAAGGCGTGGATTTCTCTTCCCACTTCAACCCTATGGTAGGAAGAACCACCTTTGCCTTGCACTTTGTATAAAGTGAATCTATCCCCAACCTGTAATTTGTTTGCAGTAGCAGAGCGTAACCATGGTTTACCTGACACGTTGGGTGGGGCCAAAGTCAAGGCTAACTCAGCACCATATGGAGTAGTGGGTTGTCGCAGAAGTACTTGATGACCCATTGCATTTGCACCGCCCTCGCGGATGCCAAAGGAGTGGTTTTCTCTCCCCACTGCAACCCTATAGTAGGAAGAACCACCTTCGCTTTGCACTTTGTATAAAGTGAATCTATCCCCAACCTGTAATTTGTTAGCAGTAGCAAAGCGTAACCATGGTTTACCTGAGAGTACGGGTTTCTTGTAGTACCCCATCCTGCGGGTTGTGCAGTCAATTATCCAGCGACTTGTGCCGGATAAAACCGGAAATGTGACTTTATGACCTCCATTGAAAAGCGGCAACAAAGGCAGGCTTCTTGACGGGACGGCTAACCTCTTTTTGACGTCAGTATCTGTGAGTTTCTTTGAGAAAACAATTGTGATCTGCGCTGCCATGATTGATGCTGTTTAAGAAAGGTGATGATCCAATGCAAGAAGCTAAAGGGAGATGATTGAAGATCCACTTGTATGTTCCACCCATACTTATACTAGTCTGACTAAGATCACATCAGGTTGAAATCCCAAAGCATGTGACTGACTAGATCGAGTAAGGATTCCAGAAGCAACCATCGTCGTTATTATCTTCAATATTTTTAATTTATTTAATATTATGATCTAGATATTTATTATTTTTTCTATATATCTTATTTACTTTCTTTTTTTAACTTGAATCGCCAATTAAAACCTTATTAACCGTTCTCTACCCAATATTATATATATATATAAATAAAAGGTAAGCACTCGTTGATAAAGAAAAAATAAGTTGTGAATTGTCCACCACATTGTCCACCACACAAATAGGTTGGACATTGTTCTTGGGACTCTTTGGTAAAACACGACAAAGGAAATGTAAGAGCTTTATGCCATTGATACAGATTCAGCTGAATTAGGGGCAATAATTACAGTGTTAGATGTAATAATTGAGATAGGGTAGAGGGGAACTGAGTTGATTATTGTTGAAATTGGATCACTGGTGGCGTATAATTGGTTATTGAACAAAAACAGGAGACATTGGTCACAACAAACTCCATTCGCAGGTATGGAAAGGAGACTAACTTGTGTCGGTGAGGTAGCATTTTCAAAAGCAGAGCAGCATGGCAATGAAATGGCAAAAACATTAGTGACAACAGGTATTAATCGTAGGGTTATGTTTAAGGCGTAGTGGCGAATGTTAGATTGGTGATTGGGATGCCTGGTTTTCATGTTATATTAGCTATTGTGACAATTATATTGTTTAATTGGAAATTATTGTAGGCTCATAATATATCTATTAAAAGGAAATTAAAAAATCTCACTAAAATTTTTTTAGGGCTCAAGTCTAAACTACTGTAAGAATGTGTCCAAAATTAATCTAAAAGTTTGACGCATAAATTATCAAAAAATCTAGAAAAATTCTATTTTTTGTAATTAAGTGCACTTTTTTCACTTAGTCACTTGTTAGCCCAAGAAAGTGATCAAAAGAAAATATTTAGTAAAAGAAGAAAGCAAGTAAAACTAATCTGATGACAATGAACTAGGAAAAGGTTTTTTGTTTTATTTGTTATAATCAATATAGATAATAACAGTAGAAATGATCGTAAAGCTATAAGAAAGAAAAATAAGAACATATAAATTTTACGTGAAAAATTCTTATTGAAAAAAATAACGAGTAGAGGAAAGTTGAAAAACATATGATACAAGAGGAGTTCGACTACATTTATTTAAGAGTTAAATAAGCATGTTATAATTAATATCTAATATATATATATATATAGCTATATATAGCTATATACTGATTCTAACTCCCTCCATATTGAGGGATAACTCCAAGCTAAGTCCTTCTTGATGATGATGAGTAATAACATGTTCGTCAGCGGTACTGCCACTGCCATAGGCCATTGGATTTATGCTAAGAAGTCGATAATTATTTCTCTCCCCAATTCAACCGCATGGTAGGAAGAACCATCTTCAACTTGCACTTGGTACAAGGTGAATCTATCACCAACATTTATTGTTAAAAAAAACAAATTCTCTCCATCCTCTAGCTGAGAAAAGGGGTCTGTTGTGTAAGTTTAGAAATTGTTTTTACTGAATTTAAGGTTTGAATTTAATAATTGTTTTTATAAATGACGATAACTGCACAAAGTAATACATATTTTGCAGATCCATGCGCGTGGAAAATAAGTGAAAGGGTAGGCGTTCACGTCAGGCAAAAAGGCGTATCATGGACCCCCTTGGCCCTATATGTTCTGCAGTACCCCAATTTGCTTCTCCGACTATATATGAAAGCAACCAAAAATATGATTTAACCATAGTACACAATCTACCATGTGATTATAATATGCGTATTTGTTTGTTTGGTTTCGCTGGTTGTGAGATGCCAACAGCTTTCTTACTTATTAACAGTCCTGAATTTTGACTGCAACTCAGGCTAATTAACCCAAAGTTTTAAAGTAAAAAATATAAACAAAATGATAAATTTAACTTTCAAAATTTACATATTTTATCAATTTAATTTTAATATAATAAATTTATTAACAATATTTATACGAATAGGCTGAATTTATTAGATTTTTAGAATTAAGAGTAAAATGATAAAATATATAAATATTGAATGTTAAATTCGTATAAATTATTATTGATCTCATCTAATTTCATTACATATCTAATCTAATTTAAAAACTTTTATCATATATTATTTTAGTCTAATGTCTTTAACAGTCATTTTCCATTCTCACCTTATTACCTTACTGTTACAGTTGCTTTTGAATCCAAACACACACTCTATCGTTATTTTTGCTATCACTGTTACAATAGCTAATCTCACGATCACCACTATTTTTAACCTCACTTGAGCTAAGTGCACCGCCTATCCAAACTAAACCTTAGTAGAAGAGTACCTTTGATTATATATATTCTTTTTTAAACAGAAATGCCTAAATTTATCCATAGTCCCTCCCAACCTATAAATAGAAGGATAATGTGTTTCAGCACACTCGAACTTACATCTTTCTGCATTGGCAATAATGCCATTGCCACTTGAGTTAAGACTCAATCGACAAAGTTAAATTTAAAAAAGAGTACTTTCAAAATCTCCATTTTAGATATAATGCAAAAAGTTTTAAAAACTAAATTAATTTATATGATATTTGAATAATTATATATTAAATAATTAATATAAATTGTAATGGCCAATTTTTGGCCCAGACAAATAAAAAATAACAAAACCCAATAAACCAAATAAATAAAGTCCAAAGTACAAAACTAAAAGACTAGCCCAACAGGCCCAAATCAACCAAGCCCACTAAACATTTTCAAAAAAAAAAAAGGAGGAAACCCTAGCAGCTCCCCAAGCCTCCAGCCGCCGCACGCTAGGCCAACCATGGGCCACCTTGCGCACTACCACCACCACACCCCGCGCATGCCCTTCTCCTCCATGCGTCTGACACCGCCTGCAAAACGAGACACAACTACAGAGAACAGAGCAAAAACGCAACAAACAATAGAAATTTTCTTGGTATTCGGCTATAAGAAGCCTCAATCAAAAATATGTGAGGGGGGTTCTTTCGAAATACAAAAAGTTTGTATCAAAAACAAAAAAAAAAAAAAGAAAAAGCTTAGAAGGTTAACTTCAATTTTTTTTCCTCTGTTATCTCAATCTTTCTATTTATCTTTGCTTTGTTTTATTTTTTTATTTCATTAACTTACTTTAAAACAAAAAAGAATCAAGGAAGAAGAGAGTCTTACCGGATCTACCCCGTGGCCGCTCCCCTCTCCGTTCGGCACGGTGAACCCCGGCGATGATGGGTGTTGAAACCCTAGCTGAAGAAAGAAGGAAGAGATAAAGGGGGGGGGGGGTTGAGAGCATTAGGTTTTTTAGAAAAAATATATAAAGGTTAAAATGGTTTTAAAATAAAAGCTTAATTGAAAAGTTGTGAAACGGCGCCACTAACTCCATGATTTGTATGTTTCTGCTTTTAGGGATATTTGTCCCCCTGGTCCCTCAACCTCTCCAGTGCGCTGCAATTTAGTGCTTTAGTTACCTTTTTGTTATTTTTTTTTAATTTTGGCCACTTATTTCTCACGCGGTTCTATTTGATCCTGAGTACGCTGGGCTCTTGGAAACAGGATACATGTTCGAAAATGGGACTATTTTCCCGTTTGGTCCCTGTTTGTTTCAGTGCATCCTATTTAGATCCTCCTTGTTTTTATTTTTATAATTTGTACCCCTAAATTTTGAATTTGATTCCAGTCTAGTCCTAGATTGTTTAATTTACTTGTTTGTTCAGTTTCTTAAGAATTGTTTTATTTATTTTAAATTCGTTTATATATGTTATTTGAATCATTTTTTTCGTATTTTAAGTTTATTATATACATTTTAAGCTATTATATGTATTATTTATTTTAGCCTATCATACGTATTATTACGAAATCTTATATGTCCTTTTTTTTAAAATTAGTTTACACATATAATACGCATTTTAAAATTCCTCATATGTTATTTAGTTATACTAGTTTATATGTTAATCACTTTAAATTCTTTCTATTGTTATTTATTTTGAACTTTCCATGTTTCACTTATTTCAAAATCTTTTATATACTCCTATCTTAAAATTTTACTTTGAGTTATATTTATATGTAAATTTTATTTTAATTGTTTTTGTACAGTGTTTATTTTAAAATTTTCATTTATACATTATTTATTGTAAGCTCTTTTATATGTATTTGAAAGGGTCCCTCTTTATATTTTATTTTGTGTATTATTTATCTTAACACATTTAACATATTATTTATTTGAAATTTACTTTATAAATTATTTATTTTAAATATTTACATATTATATATTTTACATTTATATACATTATGTAGTTTGAATTATTTTATATGTTAGTTATTTTTTTAACCCTTTATATTAGTTATTTAAAACCGTTTTACACATTTTTGTTTTAGATTCTTTTTCATGTCATTTTTTACTATATTTGTATATGTGTTATCTATTTTAAATTTTTACATGTTACTTAGTCATGCTATTTTATATGTTAATTGTTTCAAATACTTTCATTATTTATTGCAAACTTTTTATTTATTATTTATTTCAAGCCTTTTCATTATATTATTATTTCGACTTGTTTTATTATTATATACTTTAAAATTTTTCCCATATTACTTATTTTAACCCCTTTTATTATTCATTTTAAGATTCCATATGTTGTTTACATTAAACTGCTTTTTATATATACTGTATACATGTTTTTATTATTTATTTTAATTTTTTCACATATTATTTATTTTCGAATATTCATATATATATATATTATTGTTTAAAACTATTTTACATACTATCAATTTTAGATTCTTCAGAGAAAAATTTAAATTAAACTATTTACGTGTTGTTCATTTTAAGATTTTTATATTGTGTGTTCGAAACAATTTTATTATTATTTACTCTATTATGTTTTATATATTATTCGTTTATAACTATCCTATTATTTATTTCAAGTTGTTTTATAAATTGCTTATTGCATAGTGTTATCCACTTTAAATTGTTTTACATATTATGTGTCGTCTTCTTCGCTTGTCCATGTGGGTATTAAAAAGTATATCATGTGAATATTGCCATGACATGCCCTAGAAATTATTTATTAATATCTTCGTATTGTTGATGTCCATTGACATGGCATTTAATCTATGCATTATTACTCCATACTCTATATCGATTTTTATTTTTTTACTTCGTTTAAATCATATCGCGCATTAAAGTTTAAATGTATTTATCCGAGGTAGATTGCTTCATTTTACTCCAAACAAAATAAACTCACATCGTGAAGTGACACACTCGTTATTATTCAAAAAGAAAATCTTCAAGATAAGGCAATGTTTCGCATCTTGGAACATCGAAGAATTGTGCCCTAACTTACGGGGTTTTGGTTCTCTCGTTGGTTCTAAATAGCTAAATACCCTTTTCGAGCTTTAAAACACATGAAATTATCATTTAAAATAAAAGACGACCTTGCGCTCGAGAATTCATGGTATTGTGTCCTAACTTACGGGATATGATACTTCGATATCTCGAGATAAGGAAATCTTTAAACAATCGATTTGAGCTAATTCAAGAATTTTAAAATCAATATTAATAGAAAAGATCGAATTTCAAATCCATTCCCGATTTTCAATTTTCGACTTTGAGACACTAATTAATCAATTAGGTACCAATTTTGGGCGTTACGAGGGTGCTAACCCTTCCTTGTACGTAACCGACTCCCGAACCCGTTTTCTCAAATTTCGTAGACCAAAACACCGTTTTAATAAACTAAAACGTTTTATTAAAGCAAGGTGATCCGATTTCACCTAATAAAGATCGGTGGCGACTCCCGTTTTAATTTTCACTTTCAAAACCAAAGTCGACCCCATCCTTCAAAAAATGGTTTCGACATAAATTATTTATAAAATTAACAATACATTAAATATTTTAAAATTTTAAAATAATGATAAATTATATTTGAATAATTTAATATAATAATATTTGTAATTGATATTTAAATAATTGATATAAATATAATTAATATAAAATTTTAAATATTTTTAAATAATTAATATAAATAAAGATATTTTGATAATTTTATTTCAAAAAGCAAAAGCTAGAAGCCTAAATGTCCTAAATCTTAATTTTTTATGGAAAAATTAAATATTACTTTGATTGAATTGATAATTTTTTGATTGAATTTTTTATTGAAATTGATAATTTGTTTGATGACTTTGATTGTCTGGTTTTAAAAATAATCTTAATTTTTTATAGAAATTATTTAAAATTTATTAAAATTAAATGAGAAATTATTTTTCTGAAATTATTAAAATTATTTAAAAATAACATCTAAAATAAATTTGGACAAATAATTGTCTAAATTCAAATGAGCCTAAACAACCAGTTATTTAAGTTAATTCTAAAATTATTTTTAAATAATTATACAAAATATTAAAATTTATTAAAATTATAAAAAATTAATATAATAAGACCCATCAACTTATTAACTAAATTACTAAAATTATAATTTGATAAAAATATATATATGTACGTATATATGGTTATATTTGAATTATTCATGCATATTTATATATATAATTTTATATTAAAAAATCAAACCAAATCTTAGAACCAACTTGACCATGATGTTTACTTATAAGTATATCGCTTTAAATAATTAGCTTAACTTTCCCAACTCATGCGTCATTTCATACGTAAATGAGGTATAGTGATAATTTACAGATGCATGCATGTGAACACTGGTCCACCACCCCCCCACCCCCTACTTTTAGGGAATAATGCTTTTTCATTGCACTGGGTTTTTTGTTTGGATGGCATATGATGAGGTCCGTTTTAGTATTCTAATCTCACGGCGTTTTAGTATTCTAATCTCACGGAAGCTCTTATTTTCCACTGAAGAATAATGGTTCGGTGAAAGAAAAGTTGATCGGTATATTTGCGTTTTAATTTAAACACATATTTTACCGCGCAGCCCATTTAAACTAAATATAAGTATAAGAGTACCTTTGATCATATATGTTCTTTTTTATATAGAAATGTCTAAATTTATCTATAGTCTTTCTTAGCCCATAAATAAGAGGATAATGTATTTCAAGATACTCAAACTCATATCCTCTTGCATCGGCAACAATGTCATTGCCACTCGAGTTAAGACTCAATCAACAAAGTTAGATTTTAAAAGAAGTACTTTTAAATTTAAAATATCCATTTTAGATATAATGCTGAAATTTTTTAAAATAAATTATTTTAGATGGTATTTGAATAATTATGTATTAAATATCTTAAATAATTAATATAAATTATTTATAAAATTAACGATACATTAAATATTTTAAAATTTTAAATATAATGATAAATAATAATTGAAAATTTTAATATAATAATATTTGTAATTGATATTTAAATAATTTAATATAAAATATTAATTTATATAAAATTTTAATTGTTTTTAAATAATGATATTTTGTATTAAAAAGCAAAAGCTAGAAGCCTAAATATTATATCAATTATTCTGCAACTAAAATATAAGTCCATCACACTGTAACAAAACAAAACCAAAAAACAGGAACACGTATACAAACGAAACATCCTGATTCCTGACGGGTCCAAGAACTCAAAGTCTGGCCATGGATCCTATCATTGTGTTTCCCTCCACATTGGGTGGCCCCAGCGCCAAAGTCAAATCTAACTCAGCACCATATGGAGTAGTGGGTTGTCGCAGAAGGCCCTGATGACTACGAGTAATAATCTGGGGATATGCTTCTGCAGCTGCATGTTCATGATCACCAGTGCCATTGCCACCCCATTGCATTTGCACCCCCTGGGGGATGCCAAAGAAGTGGATTTCTCTCCCCACTTTAACCCTATAGTAGGAAGAACCATCTTCGCCTTGCCCTATGTATAAATACGGGTTTCTTGTACCCCTTCCTGCGGATTGTGTAGCGAATTGGACAGGGTCTTGTACCGTATAAAACTGAAATGTGACTGTATGACCTCCACTGAAAGGTGGCAAAGAGCGCTGGATTGCTGACGGGACTGCCAACCTCTTTTTGATGTCAGTAACTGTGACTATCTTTGAGAAAACATGTTTGGACTGAGCTGCCATGATTGATGCTGTTTATTAAGGTTGATGATCCAATGCAAGACGCTAAGGGAGATGATTGATGATCCAATTGTACGTGCAAGCCGCAAGGCATATTTATACTCAAATTAAAGTCTGGTTGAACCGGCCCCTAAGGGAGTAGAAATCATCTACCTAATCATTTCATTTTTGGGTTTGGCGATCAACGTTGAATTTTACTGCACAAACTATTAATTAAATGATAAGTACTTAGTATGACGACGACGAGTGTCAACATATTTCAAAATATTTATTATGAATATGGACTCAGCTAAATATAGATTTAATGGATTAAATTATTTTAATTTGCTTTAAAAGAAGTCCAAAAACAAAAGGTTAAAATGTACATTAAATTAACCTCGTTTTATTAGTTCAATGATGTATAATAATTTATAAATTAGGGTGTCGAAATCTATTTTTATTGAAATATTTTAAATTTTTAATAATTTATTTGTGAAAATACATATCAAATCATGAAGGAAGAAAAGCATGCAAAAAATAAAAACAAAAACATAATGGCTAGTGATTTTGAGGCCCAATTCTTGACTGGATGGGACACTAAAGTCCTCTGCCATTCCATCCATTGGTTAGATAGAGAGTGAAGGTTATTCGTGTTGTAATGTAAGAACAAGGTTCAAGTTTATTGGTATGTTAGAATGACTATAAATCCTTAATAAAAATTAAAATTATTTTTAGAAGCTTAAAATTTAACAATTTAATACTAATTTTATCAAAGATTCATCAATAATAATTTTAAAAACTTTAACAATTTTACATATTGGTATATGAGCAAACTAATTAATTAAACTTTCACGCCTTGAAAAACATAAAAATTATAAGGAAATGACTAAATTATTAACCAAAAATAAAAAATCTTCAAAGCCCTTTCTTTCTTTCCTTTGCTTCGTGAGGAAGACGATGAGCCAATGAGCCAATTTTTTTTCTTTTTCTTTTATCTTTAATTAATTAATTAATTGTATTTAACTTAATTAACCTTTGATTAATTAAAATTAAACATAATTAACAAAGTTGGTGGCTTACAACTACCCTCCACCACCGCATGGATAAAAAGAAATAGTCCAATTGCTCAATTGATACTTTGACTAATTAAATATTCATAGCAATTAACTTGTATCATGTTTACAATTTAGTCCTTGTACCTTAATTAACTATGCATTGGTCAAAATTAAGGGACCAAGCTTTAATTAACCTTTACACAAACTTTTTGAATATCAAATAATAATATTTACAGACTCGAACATTGGAAATGTGATTCCGTAACCATCGTTTTTGATATCACTAAAAATTGCATTGTTATAGTAGCAAAAAAATTTTCATAAAAAAATAAAAAAAAACTTAACAATTCAGTGATTTAGATAATAAAAATGGAATAGTTTAGTGACTTAAGTGAAAACTTTTGAATAGTTTAACGACTAAATTGTAATTTTTTTAATTAATTGACCAAAACAAAAACTTACTCATAATTTAACGGCTAATAATATAATTTACCCTGAAAACTATAAAACAGATACAAACTATTATAAAATTATTAAAACATATCAAATAATTACAATGCATCATTCAACTTTTACTTATCCAAAACCTACATTCTCTTTTAAAAATGTAAGTATCGTATTAAAATTATGGACATGTCATGTTTTATGGGTAGCGCTGAAATTTCAAAAATCGAATTTGGTTTAAATAAATAAAAATTAAATTAATTTTTAATTATAAAATTGTATAAATATAAATATAAGATGTACATTAAATTTTATTATTATTTAAAATTGATTTTTTTAATTATAAGAGAAAGGTAAAGTCTTACCAACAATATCGCCAATATGATTTGAACACAGTCACAATTAATTATATAATTTTAGTTACTTTATTCAATATTTTCAATTTTTTTAGTAATATAATTTTAACTCCTACAAGATTTTTACATATGTAACTTAAATTTTAAAAGTTAACTTTTAGTTTATCATGTGAATTATATATATTATTTACAATATTAGTACTAACAATGATAATATTTAAATTTAATACGTTTCAATAATAATAACAGTAATATCAACTAAGCCAACATAATAATATTTAGAGGTGTTAACGAGTCGAACCGAAATTGAGTCAAGTTCGACTTAAACTCGAAGCTTGTCGAGCTTTAGAAGTTAAGCTCGGCTTAAGCTCGAAACATTCAAGTGTTGAATTGACTCGACTCAAGCTCAACTGGGCTTAAGACTTAAATCTATCATTATACTTTTTTTTTTTTTTAGTTGCTATATAAATAACAAAGTTTCTCCATAATCTAACTCAGAAATCGGGTTTGTCGTACCCTTTCGTGTGGATGGAGTAAAGAATTGGCCAGAATCTTGTGCCGTGCAAAAAATGAAACATGAGGGCATGGCCTCCATTGAAAGGTGGAAAGGAACTCTGGATTGCTGACGGGACCGCCAACCTCTTGTTGATTTCAGTATCTGTGAGTAACATTGAGAAAACAAGTTTGGAGTGAGCTGCCATGATAGGTTGGAGAAGCCGGTTATGCAAAGAGTGGATGATCAATTGTACGAGGGAAAGGCTATAAATAAATGTCTGGATAAGATTCACATACGCTACCTTTGATGAAACTGCTTTCGTTTTACCAAATATAAAATTCATATATTTTTATTTAGAGGTTAAGTTTTGGTTGTCACTATAAACTAGATTTACTAATATAAAATGTCACACTAATAGATTAATATTATTTATCAAAATAGCCAAGAATTTGGTACGTGAGAGAATATAAGAAATGAATTTCATTAATATAATTTGATTAACTCAGTTTCATTAGTATAAGTTAGAGGTATTAGCCTTCTCGTACGATGTTGTCTAGTCCTTTGCTCCTTGTAGTAGATATGACTTGTCGTAATGCCTAAACCACGTCATGAAGTCTGAAGATGCTAATTTTAGTGCGAGAATTGGTTCGTACATAGGTATAAAATTGTACCTATACTCCCAAATGTTGATATATTGCTCGTGCAAATTAACCCAATTTTAGTCGGTTTTCCCCCCGCAAGTCGACCTTATACAATTCTTCAATGTCTTAGGGTGATGGCAGAATAGTTTGCATAAACTCATCTGATGCATCACTCGATCAGATTCGTGCATCTCCACCATTGCGTAAACTAATAATGGCACATTGACGTGTTGGCCAAAAATTCGACTGGGATGCATGTTTGAATTTTCGGATCAGTGTATGATATTCATTTAAACTATAGTACAAAATTATAAATTTTATTATCTACATAATATTAAATTTCAAATCATTACGTAAGTATTATATAAATAAAAATTTAAAAACTAACATTAGCTTTTGATTGTTGATTTAATAGCAGTCGGATATCTTCGAGCTCATCCGCTAATCCCACATAACTTGCCTGATTATTCCACCTATTCAAATAATATATTATTTTAGAAATATGTTATTTATCGAGCATTAGGACACCCCCGATTAACCTCAGGATGAATGCCCGAGCGTATTGTTCTCGTTCAAGGGAACTCGCAAAGTTGTCAAGATAATTGAAATTTTGTTGCAACCATTTCATCTATATCTAACTACTAAAAAACCTCTCCGGCACCTTGCCTAATAGTTGCCCACAAAAGCCGCTCCAACCGCCAACAACCATTGACCCCGTAACGACTAACTCATCCACCGGTAAATCGGGTTAAAAAGATATGTGTAATGACCCGAAAGTTAGTGGTATCAAGTTATAAAGTTACGTGTAATGACTCGAAAGTTAGTGGTGTCAGAAAATATGATTTCAAGACCCTAATTTCGTAAACCGAGACCATAAATATTTAATAAGAATATTTAGAAAGTTATGTTATAAGTGAAATTGATTCAATTTGATTGATTGTTTGTGATCAAGATTCAATTGAATAGATATTGGAAATACTGTGTACTATTATAAATGTGAAATTGAACTCGTATTGCGATGAATCATACAATTTCAGTTATGAATTGATGAAATGGTAGCATTCAATTGAAATGATGATTGACTAAGTTTGGAATGTAGCTCACGAGTACATGGCATAGATTTATAAGCTACAGGGGGTCCCTAAGTCTATCATCTCTGATCAAGATAAAATCTTTGTGAGCAAATTCTGGCAGAAGTTATTTAAACAGTTGCGAACCAGATTCCTATCACGCCCAAACCGATGGCCAAACAAAGGTTTTAAACCTATTCCTTGAGGACTATCTACGTTGTATGTCAACAGAGACTCCTAATGACTGGTTCTTGTGGTTACCTTTGGTCGAGTAGTGGTACAACACTACCCACCACTCATCCATTCAGACTACTCCTTATGAGGAGCTCTATGGTCAAAGCCCCCCACTCCATCTACCTTCCCAAGCAAGGGCCTCTTCAGTGGTTGTTGTTGATCGAAGCCTTCGAAACAGGGAAGCTGCTAGGAAGTTCATGCAGTTTCATCTCAAAAGATCTCAAGAGAGGGTGAAGCAAATGGAGGATCGAAGGAGGTTTGAGAGGGAGTTTACAGTTGGGAACTTGGTTTACCTTAAATTAGCCTTACAGACAGCATACTATGAGGAAGATACGAAATCAAAAGCTCTCCCCAAAATATGTTGGGCCCTTTCCAGTGGAAGCAAAAATTGATATTATAATTTTTCATGTTATATACTGATAATTGTTTGGTGAAATTAGCAAGATACATTGTAATTTTAGAGAAAAAATTAAGTTGACATAAAAAATATTATAATTTTTTTTTATTATAAAACCTAGCATTACTGGTTATAATTTTTTTTTTGGCTTTAGTTTTAATTTTATATTTTTTTCTCCACAAAACGACAGAAATCCTACGACCATAACATGCCAACCTCTTCCTCTCTCAAAAATTTCAATTCCTTTATTTTTCTTCTGCCTGTGTATTTGGTTTGGGAGCTCTTAAACCCTTTATTGTTTCCATTTTCAGAGCTCAGATCTTTCTTCTTTTACTGCAACTTTTTCATAGTTAATAACATAGCAGTAGGGAAAAATTTTTAGTTAAAACCATGAGGCACCCACATTCTTAGATTTCACCCTACTGATCAAGAACTCATCCTTATTTTAGTTAAAATTATGAGGCACCCACATTCAAGTGTGCCTCCAGGATTTAGATTTCACCCCACGGACGAAGAACTCATCATTCATTCGATATCTATAAGTTCGATCCCTGGGACTTACCAGGTGAGACTCGCTTTAATAACCCTTTCAATGTTATCATCTAAAGAATCATTCATAAATCATTACATAGCTTCTTGTTATGTTTAAAGCTTGTTCTAGTGGTGGTAGTGTTTCTTTTTTTGTTGTTGGATCAGATAAAGCTGTGCTTGGTGAGAAAGAATGGTACTTTTTCAGCCCGAGAGACAGAAAGTATCCAAATGGTGCAAGGCCAAACAGGGCAACAAGCTCCGGGTTTTGGAAAGCAACCGGGACTGTTAAGATTATAGTTGCATCTTCAATGGCAGCTGGGAGGGGTGGAGTGCATTCCAATATTGGTGTAAAGAAAGCTTTGGTGTTTCACAGACAAAACAAGCCAAGCATACATCTTTAAACAGATTTTTTATTCCAAACTTACACTTATTATTACAGTTCTTATAGATTCTAATTACATGATAACAGAAACAAATCGGAATATAACAACCAAACTGGTTATAAACTCGACTGACACCGACTTTTACTTCTTGTCTGAACCAGAATATCATAATACGTTCCTTTTATTTTCTTATAAAGAGAAAGTAGAAGAAGGAAGGGCCCGATATTGTTTTGCGGGTAGCAAGCTTTTTCAATTGGGTTTTCCCAGAGACAACTCCAAGGTAAGTCCTTCTTGATGATGATGAGTAATAACATGTTCATCAGCAGTACTGGCACTGCCATAGGCCATTGCGTGTATGCCAAGGAAGTCGATTTCTCTCCCGACTTCAACCCTATAGTAGGAAGAACCATCTTCAACTTGCACTTGGTACAAGGTGAATCTGTCACCAACATTTAAGTTGTTATAAATAACAAAGTTTCTCCATAATCTACCTGAGAAAACGGGTTTGGTGTACCCTTTCGTGCGGATAGAGTAAAGAATTGGCCAGAATCTTGTGCCGTGCAAACACTGAAATATGAGGGCATGACCTCCATTGAAAGGCGGCAAGGACCTCTGGATTGCTGACGGAACCGCCAATCTCTTCTTGATGTCACTATCTGAGAGAAATTTTGAGAAAACAAGTTTGGAGTGAGCTGCCATGATAGTTGGGTGAAGAATGTGTGTGCAAAGAGTGGATGATCCATTGTATGTGGGAAGCGCTATAAATAAATGTCTGGTATTCAAAGGTCTTTGATCTACTAGTTTGGTGCTACCTAATATAAAATTCATATACCTATCTTTGATGAAACCGCTTTCTTTTTACCCAATATAAATTTCATATATTTTAATTAGAGGTCAATTTTTGCTTCCCTGGTTGCAATTTTTTACTTTATTTTTGTAGATAACGTGATCTATGTACTTACAGCCTAAAGTTTGTGCTCCAGAACCTTTACTTGACACCGTTGGATGATATTTTAGATAAGAAGGCCAAAAAAATTTCAATAAATTTCAAATTACATATGTTTACATTATGATTTAACCTTTAAATTATATTTTTATTTTAATATTTACACTATCATTTTTGCTTTAATTTATCCAAAAATAAAAGTTACCAATAACAATGTGACATGTCTCACATTTTTAATTGGAAGCAGATAATTTTGTAAGTAAAATATATAATATCAAAATTATAATTTATGAGCCAACAAATATCTCAAATTTTACTATATTTGTTACACAAAATTTATAGCTACCACTCTCGAAACCACTATTGACTCTTAAACTACACCTTATAGAACTTTCTTTTGGACCAACTAATAGGCTTATTAATAAAAATAGCGAAAATTTCGGTATGTGAGAGAATATAAGAAATGACTTTCGTTAATATAATTTCATTAAATTCATTTT
The DNA here is from genome assembly GCF_025698485.1 of Gossypium arboreum. Lineage (NCBI taxonomy): Eukaryota > Viridiplantae > Streptophyta > Magnoliopsida > Malvales > Malvaceae > Gossypium > Gossypium arboreum. The sequence goes on from NC_069073.1 coordinate 120,748,850, forward strand.
TCAAAAGTTTACGTGTGCATGAAAGAGACGTCAATTTTCCAAAGTAACGTGTCCTTGGCCGACTTGACCATATTCAGCCAGCCTCCTTACAATATTGCCGGGGGTTTTGTAACCGTTATAGCGAGTGTTGAATTAAAAAATTATAATAAATTGTTTTATTCTAATAACATAAAATATATATATATATATATATATATATATATATAAGCACAAAACACAAACACAAACACAAACACAAAATAATATAAGCACAACACTAGGAGTGAATCTAAGGGTTAGTATGGGCTCGGCCCTAAAATAAAAAGTTGTTGTTTTTAACATTTTAGAAAATTTTAAATTAGTAAAGATAAATTTGTAGTTTGCTCTCCTAAAATTATGAAAATTACAAAGATACTAACTATTAAAATTAAAATTTTATTTTGACCCTAGCACAACAAGAACGTAAAATATATATTAAAATGAGTAACAAAATATAATATTTTAAATAAAAATGCAAGCACGAAACACAAATTTTCATATAATTTTACATTAAATTGAACACGAAGAAAATGATTCCTTCAAAATAGGGCTGTGTATGCAAAGAGTAGATGATGAATTGTATGTGAATTCGAGAGTAGATTAAGATATACATTTTGTAAAGTTAGATTCTATATTTTTAAAAAGTAGGTAAATTAATCTATGTGTTAGATAAATAAATAAATAAAGTAAATCCGTTAAAAATTCACCACTTTTCTTAAAAATTAAAGTTTTTATTTTGAAATAGTTAAAAAATCAAAACTTTGTTTTAAAAATTTAAATTTTTCCTTAAAATGTCTAAAAACAGATTTTTATTTTAAAATTCTAAACTTTCTCCTTTAAAAAATCACTATTTTCTTAAAAATCAAAGCTTTTGTTTTAAAATAGTTAAAAAAATCAAAACTTTTAAAAATTTAAACTTTCCTTTGAAATGACTAAAAAATAGAATTTTATTTTAAAATCTAAACTTTCTCTTTTAAAAAAATCAAAATTTTTCCCAAGATCAAGCCTTTAAAAAAAAAGCTTTGTTTTAGAAAGGGAAGGAAAAACGAGATTTTTTGGGCTCCTAAGGGCAAAGGACCTACGTTCGGATGATGTCTTCTTCATTGGAGCCCAAACTCGATCCCTCAATATATATATATATATGGCAAAAAAAATAGAATACTTGTTGTTGTTGTTTTATTTTTACCTTTTTTGCTAAGAAAAATATAAAAAGCCTTTTTTTTTCTTTCATATCATTTCATGTATATAAATTGTTTTTAATCTTATTTTTTGTAAAAAATATTTAATAAAAATAATAGTAATAATAATAATAATAATTTAGACCCTTGACAGGCCAAAAAGGAAAGAAAAATAAAGGTCTTCAGTTGACCAAAATCAGGTAGGCTAACAAAAATTTAAATGGATCTTGGACTCGGACAAAAACAAGTGTCCACAATAGTGAACCCTAGAGGGTTTAACTAAATAGGACCAAATCAAACTTTTAAGTCCGAAAATGTTGTGCATAGTGCCATTAAAATGAAATATTTTAGGTTTAATTAAATAGCACCATATGTATTTAGCTTAATCCAATTTAACTAACTTTCCTTAGGGGCATGGGCGAAGTTAGACTTGCAGCCCGACCTCCTAAAATTTGTTAAACTGTTTTCTTACTCTTATATTTTATTTTTTAAAATGTGATAATTTCTTTTTAATCCCTCCTAAATTTTGTCAAATTCCATTTTAGCTCCTAATAAATATTAAAATGTGATATTTATATTTGGCACCCTAAATTTTTTCAAGTTTTGTTTTAGCCTTCCCATTAAATATCTAAAAATTTTAAATGTGATCATTTATGTTACCCGAAAAATTTTAAATTTAATTTCCTTTTATAGAATTTTTAATTTTGTATTATATTTTAGTATTTTATTTTAAATCCCATTCATATAATTAGCTTAATATCTCTATTACATTTTCAATTAACTGTATATTTACATTAATATAGTATTAATACTTTTCATTAATATTGTATTAATATCTCTATCAAAAAATTCCAACAATACAAATTTTGCATTTTACCTTTTTAATGCACGTAACTTTTGTTTTTCTGTTGTAATATAAATAATTATATGCCTATTTTAATTACTTTGCTCAATACTCTCGAATTTTTAAGTAATATAATTTTAAAACGACAGAAATCCTACGACATAACATGCCAACCTTTCTTTGTCTCTCAAAAATTTCAATTCCTTTATTTTTCTTCTGCCTGTGTGTTTGGTTTGAGATCTCTTAAACCCCTTATTGTTTGCATTTTCAGGGCTGATATTTTTCTTCTTTTACTGCAACTTTTTCATAGTTAATAACATAGCAGTAGGGGAAAATTTTTAGTTAAAACCATGAGGCACCCACATTCAAGTTTGCCTCCGGGGTCTAGATTTCACCCCACTGATGAAGAACTCATCCTTCATTATCTAATGAAGAAACTGAGGCACCCACATTCTTAGATTTCACCCTACTGATCAAGAACTCATCCTTCAAAATTTTAGTTAAAACCATGAGGCACCCACATTCAAGTGTGCCTCCAGGATTTAGATTTCACCCCACTGATGAAGAACTCATCCTTCATTTTCTAATGAAGAAACTGAGCTCCTCACCTTTCCCCGTTTCCATCATCGCGGACGTCGATATCTTTAAGTTCGATCCCTGGGACTTACCAGGTGAGACTCGCTTTAATAACCCTTTCAATGTTACTATATAAAGAATCATTCATAAATCATTACATAGCTTCTTGTTATGTTTAAAGCTTGTTCTAGTGGTGGTAGTTTTTTTTTTTTTTTTGCTGGATCAGATAAAGCTGTGCTTGGTGAGAAAGAATGGTACTTTTTCAGCCCGAGAGACAGAAAGTACCCAAATGGTGCAAGGCCAAAATGGGGCAGCTGGATCCGGGTTTGGGAAAGCAACCGGGACTGATAAGATTATAGTTGCATCTTCAATGGCAGCTGGAAGGGGGTGGAGTGCATTCCGATATTGGTGTAAAGAAAGCTTTGGTGTTTCACAGACAAAACAAGCCAACACACATCTTTAAACAGATTTTTCATTCCAAACTGACACTTATAGATTCTAATTACATGATAACAGAAACAAACCGGAATATAACAACCAAACTGGTTATAAACTCAACTGACACCGACTTTTACTTCTTGTCTGAACTCTGAACCACAATATGATAATACGTTCCTTGTATTTTCTTAAAAAGAGAAAGTAGAAGAAGGAAGGGCCCGATATTCATCTGCGGGTAGCAAGCTTTTTGAATTATCGGCTCCCTCAACGTTGGGTTGATCCAGAGACAACTCCAAGCTAAGTCCTTCTTGATGATGGTGAGTAATAACATGTTCTTCAGCAGTACTGACACTGCCATAGGCCATTGCATTTATGCCAAGGAAGTCGATTTCTCTCCCCATTTCAACCATGTAGTAGGAAGAACCATCTTCAACTTGCACTCGGTACAAGGTGAAACTGTCACCAACATTTAAGTTGTTATAAATAACAAAGTTTCTCCATAATGTACCTGAGAAAACGGGTTTGTTGTACCCTTTCGTGCGGATAGAGTAAAGAACTGGCCAGAATCTTGTGCCGTACAAAAAGTGAAATATGAGGGCATGACCTCCATTGAAAGGTGGCAAGGAACTCTGGATTGCTGACGGGACCGCCAACCTCTTCTTGATGTCAGTATCTGAGAGTAACTTTGAGAAAACATGTTTGGAGTGAGTTGCCATGATAGCTGGGTGAAGAATGTGCATGCAAAGAGTAGATGATCCGATGCGTGTGGGAAAGGCAATAAATAATGTCTGGTATTGTGATCTTTGGCATTGACGAATCTTGAGTTGGCGCCGCTCTTTCCTTAATAAAATAAAATTATAATTTAACCCCTAAAATTATAAAAAAATTATAAAAATTCGTTTTAATTTTTTAAGAATTACAAAGATATCGAATTAAAAAATTAAATTTCCTTTTTGGTGAAACCCTATATAAATTTCATATACGCTACCTGTCAATTTTTTATTGTCCTGTCACATGTTTTTACTTTTTGCCGATTACCGTTTTCTATAACGGTACAACCTCCAGAATGCTTAGTCATCGCTCCAGCATCATCTCTACTTTTGGATGAAATTTTAAAATAAGAAGGTAAAATATTAATAAGTTTCAAATTAAATATGTTTATATTATGATTTAACCTCTAAATTATATTTTTTCACTAAGATATGTTTTTTCATTTTAATATTTAAATTATTATTTTTGTTCTAGTTTACCCAAAAATAAAAATTACTAATAAGACCATGACATGCATTCTAATTTGAAGCTGATAATTTTTAGATAACATAAATAAATTAAAATTAATAGTTTAAGTACTAAAATGAAAAAATAAATATAATTTAAGAGTCAAGAATTATCTCATTTTCATTATAAGATAAAGTCAGAAAATTATTTTAAAGGGTCAAAATTAGATTGTAATTTGTACAATGATAAAAATATAATTTCATATTTTAATAATTTATATATTTATAATTTTAAAAATTTAATTAATCTTTTATATTTTTAAAAGTTAAAATGTAATTTTATTTTTATTAATTTAAAATTTTAAAATATTTAAATAAAAACTTTCCATTCCCACCGCCTCACTGGCAGATTAAGAGAATATAAGAGATGACTTTAATTTATATAATTTGATTAAATTCAATTTTCAAAGATCGTGTACATGAAAGAGGTGTCCGTAGGCCGACTTGACCCTATTCAGCCCCACTTCAACTGACCAACTGCGGTTTTATTTTTTATTTTTATAATTTTATTTATTATATTTTGATTTTTTTTTACAATATTTAAAAAAATAATTTATTTTAGCGCACTCGAATTTATGTTCTCCTATATTATTTTATTCACATAACATAAAAAAAATTATGGTCCTATTTGGCTATTGGCTGATTGTTGATTGCCGTAGCTGGTTTGACTAACTGGTTCTATTATTAGTTTATTTAAAAGTGTTTAATAAAACTTAGTTGATAACTGAAAATTGATATGTGTAAAATGACAAATAAGAGCATAACACATTTTATGCTTAAGTATTTATTTGTTTATAATACTTTAGTCTTTATTTGGTGAAATTATTTAAATAAAACACCGATATCTATTATGGAAATTAATTAGTGGATATTTTAAAATTTTAAATAAATAAATTTCTTAAGTTTCTTATTTGCAAATATTAACCTTATAGAACTGATAAATATTAATAGTGTATTAATATAATTGTAAACTATATTCTTAGTGATAATTATGTTGTATTCTTGAGCAAATGAGTAATTTTTAACAAGTATGATCAGATATGTCATTCCACATATCTCATTCACAATCAACTGTGAACAAAGTTATCTATCCTGCTTTTTTTTAATTTTAATTTAAAATAAAAATTTATTTTAAATTAAACAAGAAAAAATAGTCCTTATAGAATAAAATAAAATATAATTTTATAATTGAAAGAAATATCAATTTTCATAAGTTTATGTGGACGTAAAGAGAGAAATTTTCATAATTTTTGGTGTTGATGTTTACGGAAACAGCATACTTAAGAAGGTATCTTGATTGATTACTAATATAAATTTGGGGATATTTTTTTAGGGTCTAAAGTCTCAAAGATAGGATTTATGGTTTTTTTTGGAATTATATTAATAATAAAATATATATGAAAAAAATCAAATCATAAATATGACTAAAAAATACAAAATTCTAATATTAAATCTAAAATAATTAACTACTTATATTAAATTGTAAATCTCATTAAAATTCACGGTTTCACCGTTGATTAATCCCTAAAAAATTAAGATTGTGGCTTTTTTAAAGAACATACAATTTTTTGAATAAATTAGGATTGATCGTCTTTATAATCTTGTATTTCTTGAATATAGATTAAAAAAAATTAGCATTTTGATTGCTTGTGTGATTTTGTGCGTCTTATGTGTGCGTTCATCTTGTATTTTACATATTACGTTCACATGACACTTGTCCACAACACTTTTTAAAAATATTTTTTAAAAACATTGTCAAACTAGCAAAAAAAACACTTAAGTAACATTTATTGTTGGGAATAAATTATTTTTATCTCGTAACTAGAATTATGAAATGAGATGCATAAAAATAATTTTATTTATCTCTATTGATCAGAAAATTTACCTTGTATAAATTATTATCAGACTAATACAAATAATACAGTTAGTTTTTTGAAAATTTGACTGTAAAACTTAATTTTATTTAATAAAAACTTTTTTTTCTTTACCTATTAAAAATATTTTAAAATTTTAAAATTAATTTTACTTAAAATATTTTAATATGTTCAAAATTTTAATATATTTTAATATATTAAGTATATTAAAATTTTAAATTTAGTTATACTCAACATTTTCTTTAACATATTTAAAATTTTATATATTTAATTTTTTAAGTTTCCTAAAATTTTAAATATATTAAAATTTATTTTTCTCTTTACCTATTAATAAATATATTAAAATTTTAAAATTTTAAAATATATTTAAAAATATATATTGAATATATTAAAATTTTTAATATATTAAAATTTTAAAATTAGTTATACTTAACATTTTTTATTATATTTAATTTTTTAAAATATATTAAAATTATAAAATTTTAAAATTGTTTATACTTAACATTTTTAATATATTTAATTTTTTAAGTTTTTAAAATTTTAAATATATTAAGAAAATATTTTTGTCTTTACCTATTAAAAATATATATTAAAATTGATTATACTTAACATTTTTTAATATATTTAAGTTTTAGAAAACTTAGAAAAAAATCACATTGCAGTTGGAAACTGGTGGCCAAATTTATTTGGCTCCATCAAAAAATAAATTTTTTTTTTAAAGTCATCCATTTATTCAGAAATTATAGTATTTTCTTGATATTTATAAAGGTGGCGCCATTTTACATGACTCCATTAAAAAATTGATTTTTTATCCTAATTGCTGACATGGCATGTTGGTGGTGCCAAATTCTTTGGCTCTACCAACTTTCACTATAAATTTTAGGTCATTTACGTGTTTAATCAAAATAATAGATCATTTATATAATTAATTTTTGGGTTAATTTTATAAAAAGCCAAATAAACTATTCTACCTTTTAAAGACTCAACCGACTTGCCTACGCGGGACCCACAGCATAAACAATTAATCGCCTGTCAGCCTTCTTCTTGGGATCTGATTGGGAAATGTTTCTTAAAATTTTAAAATCTTCATTTTAGTCTTTAGATATAAACCTGGAAATTTTGTTTTAAATAAATTAATTTAGATGATTATACATATTTTAAATATTTTTAGGTAAGTGATATAAATTATTCTAAAATTAATGGTAAATTAAATATTTTAAAATTTTAAATATAATGATATTTAAATAATTTTAATATATTATAAATTAAATTCTAACATTTTAAGCCTAAATCTCGGGGCAAAGTCGGAAAATTTTGTTAGGTTGATTTAAATTATATATTGTTATAATTGTAAAATGTAATTTAACCATTTTAATAACCTATATCTTTATAATTTTAAAAGATTAAATCAAATTTTAGCATTTTGAGGAGTCAAAGTGTAATTTTACTAATATTAATTTAAAATTTTATAAATTATAAAAGGGCCTAAATGGATAACTTTTCATTTTAGGGGCTGGCCCTATCAGCCCCTGGCTCCGCCATTGTTTCTACTGCTGTGTTTGTAGCCTCCCAACTCAACCTAAATGTTATACCCGAATTCAAAATATTACATTAGCCACCGAAATGGCTTAGTGAATTATCAAAGTTTTGAAAATAGTCATTTTAAAACATTTGATTACTTTTGAAAGAAAACTAGGTTAATTATTGCATTATTTATTACTTGAAATCTTAATTATAGTCTAGCAGTGAAAAAGTGACATTTACATTTTTTTATTAAAAACAAGGGTTTTATACTTCACTACATAATAATCAAATTTTTGTCATCTTTAAATTTAATTTTAATGTATTTCAATATAAAACAAAACTCAAATCCTAAGTTTCATATCACAGTTCAAAATAAAGTTATGCAGGCTTTGAATAATAAAGTAAATCAAATAATAAGCCTAAATAATTCAATAAATAGAAACCAAGTCGAGATCATTCGAATGTCACGTTTGTGTCCTAACCTGATGGGTTATCTGTAAAAATGAAAATAAATGGGATGACTGAGCTATGACGCTCAGTGTAAGTCCATTCACAAGAAAATCAATGCAAACAGTCGGTAAGACATATTAAATAATAGCACATAGAATAGTCGCAATCCAACTAGCAGTTCAGAGTATCGTTTTTCAAATTAGCAATCATTACTATCACAAATTTCACAATAGCAATTCCAAAATACCAATATCACAGTATACTCAACCATATATATATATGTGTGTATGTATTTAAGTTATCTTCAGAAATTCCAGTTTTGTATGCACATACTTTCATAGATGTTATACAGTTTCAATTTTAATAGAAAAGATTTTACCCCACCGCTACACACCACAATGGGAGTTCCCCTGAACTCCATACATCAACACACCGAATTTGTGGTTAAACTACTACTAGTTTGCAGATAAACTACCAATGGCTGTGGACACACAGAAAAAATCCTTGTAGATGGAATCTACTTCTAACTATGGGTACACTACAAATGTCTCACAGATGAAATATGCCTTTGGCTGTGGGTTGCACAGCAAATAACCCATAGATGGAATCTGCCTCTGATTGTGGGTACACAACAAATGTCTCGCAGATGGAGTTTGCCTCTAGTTGTGGATAGACAACAAGTACCGATAGATGGAATCTACCTTTGGTTGTGGATGCACAATAATTTTTGAACTACCAAACTTCCTCTATTCACATCGTCCCACCTCGTGCAATGCAATATGGCATGATCAAAATAGACCAATACAATAGCATTTAATATACTTTTAACAAAATAATAAAGTAGCAAACAATATCCTTACAACAGTTAGATTCGGTAGCAATTAACATTCCTGTGACAAATCAACTCAATAGCTAAAATCATGTTTTCTATGTGATCGGTTTGATGGTACAAGGCATACTATACATATATTCACAAATACGAATGTAATAGACATGTGAGTTGTTCACAAATCATGCAAATATATATAAATACCATATTAATTCAGCCAGTCATGGATTCTGCCATAATTCATACTATCAGGGACTTACTTGAATAAATTAAAAACACTAAAATAGTTTAGAAATCATCAATGATTAAACTGATCAAATCATAAATTTCCGAGCAAAATCTATAAAATAAGGGCAGATGGCCGTGTGTAATGCCTTAGGCCATGTAGAGGGGTTACACGGCTGTGTGAAAATTGCAAAATCAACCTACAGGGGAGACACGATCGTGTGGGGGGTTCTAGGTAGTGTGAGATTCAAACTATCCTAGGGTTCTAGGGGGACATAGTCATGTGGCCCATACACCCGTGTGGCCCTAATCTGAGACACGATTTGCCCCGATTCGCTTGTAAAAGAACACATATCTGTCACTGGGATCTCGAGCGATGTTTCTCATGTTCAAATCTGATATGGGGTACCTAAATCGAGTCATTCAAATGACAATTATATATTAGTTCACGTTTTATTTCAAGATTCGACGATGTTTTTGAAAGATCTAGCAAAAATCAAGAAAGATTGAGTAATCGAGTTACAATATTAACGCGGATTCTAATGTGGTTTTCATCATTGGTTGCTGAAAATAAAAAGAAAAGAAATGTGAAAGGAATGGATAAACCCAATGATCTCTAAGGAGTGCACTAACTATTTAACCATCAAGCCTATTCAATTTCTTAGTTATTTATTTCACCCAACCCTATATATTTTGGGGTGTTACAGTTTAATATTAAAAGTTAGGTGTTTGGCATTGCTTTTGGGCCACTTCCCAGCCCCTGAAACAACAATGCTGAACGGGATCTTAGTCAGTTTAAAATAGAGGTTGAGCTTGGGTTCTAATATTTAAAGCTTAAACTTCAATCATTTATAATATTTTAATATGTTATTTTATTTTTATATATAATGTAATTTGTATGATATAAAATCAAAACTATAATAATATACTAGATTATAACACATTCATAACAAATTTATTAAAAATTGACATAGAAATCAAATATGACTTTAGTTGAAATAGTAAATTTGGTATAACTAAAACTATAATGTGATATTTTTTTACCTTAATTCTTTTATCGGTTCACAACAGCTTGTTTTAGATATGATTTCGTATCATTGGTTAAACACCTAATTTTTTGTTTAATGAAAGGTGCCTTTGGATGGGCGGTGTGTTTACTTTCGGTAAGATTAAAAACAGCACTGATAGTGAGCTTAATTACTGTAGTTGTGAGGTAAAAGATTCCACTGCACCTCAACCACTGTCCATCCAAAAGAAACCTAATTCAACCAACTAATTACATTCGATTCGTACATTATTGATTGTTTTACATACCACAATCTCATACACATACCATAATTGCAAATTACTCTTATAATATCTTGGTCTCCCACTACTCATTTATAATTTTTGTTTCTTCTTAACTTGAAAAGAATAAAATAAATTAAAAATCCTATAACACACGCATGCGTAGAAATCGCAAATTTAGAACACGAAGTGTGTTTAACAATAATATATAATAATTAATAAAACATTAGGTTTGGAATTAATAACAACAACACATATGCAATATGTACGGGATTAAAATACAAAATTATTTAACTCGTGAGTAAAAGAAAATTGAAACAGATAAATATATCATATTAAGAATATTAAATGCGCTCCAATTGTTTATCATATTATTGTCATTTTTCTATAGCACATAAAAAAGAGATAAAGTTAGTGAAAAGAAAATTCAATATTAAAATTTAAATTTTAAAATTAAATATCAATTTGACTCATGACATGAACGCAATTAATAATTTTGATTTTTATTATTTAAAAACTATATAAAAAGATAAAAAATTATATCATAAAAAAAATAAACTTTTTATTTTAATTTTAAAAATATTATTTATTTTTTATCTTGTTGTATTGGGAGTCATATCATGTGGTTTATCTCTGTCTGAAAATAGAAATTTCCTGTGGTGTAAAAAAAAGTGCACGTGCATAAAATAAAAAAGAACCAAAATGGCGCCCTCTGTGGGAATCGAACCCACGACCACGTGGTTAAAAGCCACGCGCTCTACCGGCTGAGTTAAGACGGCTATTCATAGGTTAATTATAAATAACACTTTCAGAACAATTGTTGAATAGATATCATATTCAACTGTAGACTTGCAGTCTTGTCCCTTGTAATTTTAGCATGTTGATCGATATATATATATACTTTCTGTATTACATATTTGTTTAATTTTTTTTTGAAAATTGATAAGTGAGAATAAAAGCTGATCATTTATCGCTGCCATTGCCATTCTAATTAATGCAAATCATGTAATGTAGTCCTCTTCGATGTAAAATACACACATAATTGATTTTAATGATTACATACAAAATGAAGATTATATATCAATTTTAATCTAATATTTTTAATAATTATTTTCTATTTTTCCCTCACCGTTACAGTTGCGTTTGAATCCAAACACACACTTTACCGCGCCACCTATTTAAACTAAGCCTAAGTAGAAGAGTACATTTGATCATATCTATTATTTTTTATACAGAAATATCTAGATTTACCTATTGTCATTTTCAACATATAAATAGGAGAATAATACATTTCAGTGTACTGAAACATATATTCTATTGTATTGGCAACAATGTAATTGCTATTCGATCTAATACTCAATCGACAAAGTTAGATTTATAAAAAGTACTTTTAAAATCTCCATTTTAATTATAATGCTGATTTTTTTAAAATAAATTAATTTAGATGGTATTTGAATAGTTATATATTAAATATTTTAAAAATTAATATAAATTATTTATAAAAGTAACGATACATTAATTATTTTAAAATTTTAAGTACAATGATAAATAATATTTGTAATTGATATTTAAATAATTTAATATAAAATTTAAATATTTTTAAATAATGATATTTTGATAATTTTATTTCAAAAGAAAACACTAAATGCTTTTGGAAAAATTAAATATGACTTTAGTTGAATTAATAAATTTGATATAACTAAAACTATAATGGGAGTTTTTACGTTAGTTTTTTTTTTGTCGGTTCACAGTGACTTATTTTAGATATGGTTCTGCATCATCTATTAAACATTTAATCTTTTGTTCAATTGTTTCAACCAACCAATCCGGTATAATTCTTACATCATCGATTATTTCACATACCACAAGGTAATACATGCATACGATAATTGCAAAGTAGATATTTCACTAATTTTAGAAGGAAAATTTTAAAACTTATATTTTATTAACTATTTTAATGCATAGAAATTTGAACTTTTTAATAAATATTTAACCAAATTATAAATAAGATTGTGTTTATAATTTATTTATTAACTTGAAAATAAATTAAAATTTTTATTATATTATGCAAATTATAGATTTAAAACCTAAATATGTGGCTAAAAATAATATATACTAATTGATGAAACGTAAGGTTTGGAATTAATAATAAACGTAAGTTTATGCAGAAAAAGGACTTGAAATGCGAAAGGAAACTCTTACCACAGTGGATGCAGCACCACCAGGACAACAACCTAGCAAAATCAAACCAACAGAAAGAGATGGTGAAAGCCCCAAAGTTTTGCTAATAACCATAGCAAAAGTTGGCATAATTGTGTACTGAGCAACACATCCAAATAGAATCTGATCAAAGTAGGTGAAAAAGGAGCTGTTCATAGGCAAAAACTCAAGCAAAATCACTTTATAGGCAAGCCCAAATTCAAGCAAAATCAACTCAATTTGAAAATTGAAGAGTAACCCATTTCTGAAAATTTCAAATTACAAGTGAACAAAAAAAAAAAAACTCACAGAAAGAGGTCTTTGGGTGAACAAATTGAGCAAGTCCTTGAGTTCTAAAGTGAGACACATAGCTACATAATCAACCCAAGCGAGAAGCTATATGAAGAAGGTCCTCTCTCCACGAACCAAGTAAAAGCAGATGGTTTAAAACAAGCCACAATGCCACCAACAGTCACATACAAAGGGTACAAGCTAGCAGCAGTGGATAACATGTTCTCCCATCTGGGTTTTGCTTGAGTGACCGATAAATGTTCAGAATTATGACTGAGAGAACTGACTATGAGACGGTAACTGAGTTTTAATGGTGAAGAAACTATGGGTTTTGATGTGTGGGGTTTGAAGGTGAATCTGAGATGGGTTCGTTGTGGTGGTGAAAGGAAGAGTCTGTGAGTTAAAGTGAAGGACATGGTGAAGAAGCTGTGTCAATTTTCTTTGCTTTCACCTTTAATGGAAGCTGAAACCATCAAAGAGAAAGGAAAATCTTGTAGAAGAGATACAGAGACGGGAAGCTGTGGAAGTGACACGCTAAGACATAAAATCTAAGTGGCAGATCTAGGTCAATTATTGTCTCGTGTGCCATGTTCAGATTTTCAGAGATTCTGCTCCTGTCACTTTCCTTCATTTAAAATTGGTCGAATTCTATTTTTGATCCCTGTACTGTATTTAATTTGAGGATTTAGTTCATCAAATGTTTTAATTTGAGATAATTTGGTCATTTTATTATTAATATTATGCTTTACTAAAAAACACTGATATTATACTCACCAAATTTTGTTAGTGAACGAATCACGAGGTTACGTTGATTTTTTTGTTAAAATGACCATTTGTGGAAAATAACTATTTTAATAATCATATTTCTTTAAGTAGAAATTTTGTGGTTTTGAATTTTTTAAAAAAGTTAATGTACAAATATGGGTATCCTCGAGATAAACAAGTCCCCAATGTCGTGACTTAAATTGATAAAGAGTGACATCTCGACTTCAAGCTTTTGAAGTCGTGACAATACTCAATGTTTGATAAGGTTGCAATATTGTGATACTCAGGGTGTTGTGATGAGGGAAGCCAGTGAGTTACGTTACTGACTTGGAACCTCTAAATTCGCGATTCGCGTCAACCCAATAATTTAAAAATCTTACAATTTGATCTTAATTCGACCTCAGGTTAGTGGAATACTTAACATCATGCAAAAATGGGTAAATTGTGTTGTAATTGGTTGTGGTTGCTCCGACAACAAATGTTACATCTTGTAGCTTGGAGTACCCATCGATCGGGTTAAGTATGAGGTGTTACGGTTAAGTAATGCAAAATTAAAACAAAAGGATTAAAACTATTAGTTAAATATAGTACAACTATAAAGATAAATCATAACTTAAACTTTGTTTTTAAAAAAAAATGAAGAAAATTAATGGAATGTATGAGTTGAGTTGATTTTAAATCAGTCAACCAATATCAAATCAAACCAGATTTTAGTTTTGGATCATTTCGAATTTAAGATCGCTTTCAAATTCAATCCATTTTAGGCTCAATTTTTTTAGAAGTATAAATCATTTTATGAATTGTTAGCTTTTTTAATGATAAAATCAAATAAAGGTTTTCAAGCTATCCACCCTATATTAACACATATTTTCTTCCTTAATGGCACCCTAAACTAAATTATACCAAATTAATCCACATTAATAAAAATCAAATACTACTATATTAATTAATTACAATTTGCTTGAAACTACAAGAAAGTAAGTATCAAGTTATTACATATATTTATTGCCAAAACACACACAAACTTACTATATATATATACACTATTCATTACCAATGCCCAACACCTCAAATAGATAAAAAGGGCTAAACAACCCAACAACCCTAGTTGAGGGAAGGACGACCGGCCTTACAACTATTGGGTGCATGAGGCTTGACAAGTATGGGGGCATCGGTGCTGCTACTGGCCGACTTCTTCTGTTGAACTTGCTGGTGTCCTTCAGTACCATAGCCCTTCTGCTTATAATCTTCCATATCTTTGTAGTTAACATAAGGGCTGGTGTTTACAGGTAACCCTTGTAACATTTCATTGTTTTGTCCTTGTGGGAAAGCTTGTTGTTCATTGGATTTGGACATGATTATGTCTGGTTTTTTGTTGTTGTTTTGTTTTAAATTGTGTTTGGAATTATAGTACGTGGCTTTTTTATGCATGAAGCAAATGAACAATGACCATGAAAGTTGCAAATTTCAAGGTAAAGTAATAACAGAACAATGTCCATGAAAGTAGCAGATTTTCAAGCTTAGTGGGGGTAAACAAATGTTTCACAGGTTAAAATCATTTCGGGTTAAGGATGTATATAGTAACCTAAAAATTAAATTCAGATATTTTAACATTTGATAGATACATTAGATTTTAATTAAATTTAGAGTAATCGGGTTAAATTAGACATTTATTGGTGTTTTGCTTTTTTCATCCACACGTTAAGGATGAATTTAAAATTTAAAAGGATGTTATAAAAGCGATCTAAAGTATATAAAATAATTTAAAAAAGATTAGCATCCATTCAAGATAAAATAATATATAAAATTCTTTAAATATATAAACAATTCAAAAATATAATGTGTAAAAAGTTTAAAATACATAATATATGAAAATATTAAAGTAAATAATGTATAAAAATTTGAAACGAAGGTTATATAAAAAGTTAAAATAAATAATAACAAAAATGTAATAAAAAATAAATAGAATGTTAATAACAAGAGTAAAAACCATATATAAGAAAAATAATAATGATTAGTATATAAATATAAATAGAAATATAATAACAGTTGAAATATAAATAGATAAATAATAATTAGATAAATAATAATAGTATTAGAATAACAAAATAAATATAAATAGAAACATAATAATAATAGCAATAATATATTTGATAATAAAATAGTGAAAATAAAAAGATTAAATCGAACCTTAAAGCAAAATTTTGGGGGCGAATCAAAATAAATAAAAGGAAATTGACCAATTTGAACGTGCGAATAACAAGGAGGGACCAAAAGGGAAATAATCTCCACCCTCCAAAACACATAGCTTCAAGGAGGACCCAAAATGCAGTCAAAACAAATTTTAGGGCCAAAAAAATAATGAAAACTTAATTGCAAAACAATAAAAAAAAACGGAATGGCTAAAAGCAATTGGACGAATTTAGAAAAAAACAAAGAAATTAAAATGAAATGGACAAAATTCCCGCGTAATTGAAAGAGAATAATCCAATTCCAAATTGAAGTAGGAATACCAAAGTAATTGATCCCTTTCAAAGAACAAAATACTCCTATTTATATACATAGGGTTTATTAAAAATAACTTATCTAATTTAATAATAAAATAAAATAAAAATAAATAAAAACAAAAATAAAAATAATATCTTTCTATTTTTAGCCTTTTACTAAATCAACAAAATTTAATAACTCATTGGCTTTCTCTATCTTTTTTATTTGGCCTCAATTTAGTGATTGTCTTTCAATTTGGCCCTTTTTAATTTGTTTTCGACCGATTGCATCATTTAGTTTTATTTATTCGGTTATTATTTTTGGGGCCTAGGCCAAAATTAGCCTATTACAACAACCAAACCGGTTATAAACTCGATTGACACCGACTTTTACTTCTTGTCTGAACCACAATATAACTTTTGAGTTTACTAAATTTTCTTATAAAGAGAAAGTAGAAGAAGGAAGGGTCCGATATTGGTTTGCGGGTAGCAAGCTTTTTGAATTATCGTCTCCCTCCATATTGGGTTGTCCCAGAGACAGCTCCAAGCTAATTCCTTCTTGATGATGGTGAGTAATAACATGTTCTTCAGCAGTACTGCCACTGCCAGAGGCCATTGTATTTATGCCAAGGAAGTCGATTTCTCTCCCCACTTCAACCCTATAGTAGGAAGAACCATCTTCAACTTGCACTTGGTACAAGGTGAATCTGTCACCAACATTTAAGTTGTTATAAATAACAAAGTTTCTCCATAATCTACCTGAGAAAACGGGTTTGTTGTACCCTCCCGTACGGATAGAGTAAAGAATTGGCCAGAATCTTGTGCCGTGCAAAAAGTGAAATATGAGGGCATGACCTCCATTGAAAGGTGGCAAGGAACTCTGGATTGCTGACGGGACCGCCAACCTCTTGTTGATGTCAGTATCTGAGAGTAACTCTGAGAAGACAAGTTTGGAGTGAACTGCCATGATAGCTGGGTGAAGAATGTGTATGCAAAGAGTGGATGACCTTATGCATGTGGGAAGGGCTATAAATAATGTCAGGTATTTGGAGCTCTTTGATTGACTTTGTTGGTGAATAGTGATATCCAATATAAATGTCATATACGCTACCTTTGATTTTTACCGCCTAACATAAAATTTTTATATATCAATTTAGTGGTCAATTTTAATTTGCTTGTCCGCTTACATTTTTAAATTTTTGCCGATAACTCCAGAATGCTAGTCATCCCTCAGCATTATCTCGCTAGTCATCGCTCAGCATCATCTCTACTTTTGGATGAAATTCAAAATGAGAAGGTAAAAAATTAATAAATTTCAAATTAGATATGTTTATATTATGATTTAACCTTTAAATTATATTTGTTTTTTCACTACAGAATTTTTTATGTTAATATTTAAATTATTATTTTGCTCTAGTTTACCCCAAAATAAAAATTACTAATAACAACATGACATGTTTCACATTTTAATTGGAAGAAAATAATTTTTAGTTAACATAATTAAATTAAAAATAATAATTTAAGTAAGAGTCAACAATTATCCCATTTTTATTATAATGTGTTTATCGATATTTGTTTCACAAACTTCATAAAATTTATGTCTTAATCTATTTAAAAAATTCAGAAAATTATTTTAAAGTAGTCAAAATTAACTTGTAATTTTATAATAATAAAAATGTAATTTCATCATTTTAATAATTTATATATTTATAATTTTAAAATATTTAATCAATCTTTTATCATTTTAAAAATATCAAAATATAATTTTATTTTTATTAATTTAAATTTTTAAAAATTTAAAAATATTTAAATAAAAATCTCCATTCCACCGGCGGTATTAATAAAATTCAACTTTAGAAAGGTTTTCGTGTACATGAGGGAGCTGTCATTTTCAGAGGTACGTAGGCCGACTTGCCCATGTTCACAGCCAACTTCAACTTCAACTTCAACTTATTTTTTATTTTTGATTCAACCAAAAGATTCCACAATCTCATACACACATAAATACCATAATCGCAAATTACACTGTATTATATCTTGGTCTTTCACTGCTTTCAAAAGGAAAATTTTAAAATTAAATTTTATTAAATATTTTAATGCATAAAATTTAAGTTTTTTAATAAATATTTAACTAATTTATAAAAATAATTTTTGTATTTATAATTTTCTTTCTTCTTTACTTGAAAAGAATAAATTAAATTAAAAACCTATCACACATGCATGCTTGTAAAACTGCAAATTTAAAACACAAATGTGCGTTTAACAATAACATATAATAATTAATAAAATATAATATTTGAAATTAATAATAACAACACATATATAATATGTACGGGATTAAAATACAAAATTGTTTAACTTGTGAGTAAAAGAAAATTGAAACAAAGAAATATATCATATTAAGAATACTAAATACGCTTCAAATGTTTATCATATTATTGTCATTTTTCTATAGTACATCAAAAAGAGATCAAGTTAGTGAAAAGAAAATTCTATATTAAAATTCTATTTTTTTAAAATTAAATATCGATTTGATTTGTGACATGAACGTTGTCGAAACCATTTTTATTTTGAAAAACGGAGGTCGACTTTAAAACGAAAATGGAGTCGCCACCAATCCTTTTTGTTTAGGTGTGATCGGGTCATCTTGTGATCAATCATTTTAATAAAACATTTCGGTTTATTAAAACAACATTTTTAGTCTACGAAAAACTAGAAAACGGATTCGGGAGTCAGTTACACGCGAGGAAGGATTAGTATTCTCGCAACGCCCAAAATTGGTACCGTATTGATCAATTAACGTCCTAATGTTGAAAATTTGAAAAAGATTTTAAAATACAATTCCTTTAAAACATTTGGATAATTAGAATTGGATATTAAGATTCTTTCGCTTAGAAGGAATAAAATATCATATCCAACACGATAGGACACAACGTTTCAAACCCTTGATACAAGATCATCTTATAATTTCTAAAACACATGCATTTGAAAATTTAAAAGGATAGTTGGCTATCTGGTTAAACGGTAAGTCGAAACCCAGCACGATTGGACACGATTTCTCGAATTTCCAAACACAAAATATTGCCTCATTTTAGTTTAAGAAAACATGGACGAAATTTTAAAAGGATATTCAGTTATTCGGTTGAACGAAAAATCAAAACCCAACACGGTAGGGCGCGAATTCTCGAATTTCCAAACATGAAATATTTTCTTATTTTGAGAGGTTTTTTAAAATGAGGATGATTATAAAAGCGATCTAAAGTATATAGAATAATTTTAAAAAAATAGTATCCATTCAAGATAAAATAATATATAAAACTCTTTAAGAATAATATATAAACAATTCAAAATATATAATGTGTAAAAAATTTGAAATATATAATATATGAAAATATTAAAGTAAATAATGTATAAAAATTTGAAATGAGCGTTATATAAAAAGTTAAAATAGATAATAACAAAAAAATAGATAAATAAATAGAATGTTAATAACAAGAGTAAAAAACATATATAAGAAAAATAATAATGAAAATAATATTAGTATATAAATAGAAATAGAAATAGAAATATAATAAATAGAAATATAATAATAGTAGAAATATAAATAGATAAATAAAATTAGATAAATAATAATAGTATTAGAATAAAAAATAAATATAAATAGAAACATAAAAATAATATCAATAATATATTAAATTAGTTAATTTGATAATAAAATAGCGAAAATAAAAAAGGATTAAATCGATAAAGCAAAATTCTGGGGCAAAATTAGAAATAAATAAAAGGAAATGGACCACTTTGAACGTGCGAATAACAAGGAGGGACCAAAAGGGACATAATCCCAACCCTCCAGAACACATAGCTTCAAGGAAGACCAATATGTAGTCAAAAAAAATTTTAGGGCCAAAATTAAGATAATGAAAACTTAATTGCAAAACAAATAAAAAAAACAGAAAGGCTAAAAGCAATCGGACGAATTTAGAAAAAACAAAGAAATTGAAATGAAATGGACAAAATTCTCACGTAATTGAAAGAGAAAAGAAAATAATTCAATTCCAATGGAAATTAATAGGAAAATAGAGGAATAATCCAATTCCAAATTGAAGTAGGAATACCAAAAGTCCTCTAAAAGTAATTGGTTCCCTTTCAAAGAACAAAATACCACTATTTATATACACGGGGTTTACTAAAATAACCTAAATAATTTAATAATAAAATAAAATAAAAATCATATCTTCTTATTTTTAGCCTTTTACCAAGTCAACAAATTTTAATAACTCCTTGGCTTTCTCCATCTTTTTGATTTGGCCACAATTTAATGATTGTCTTTCAATTAGGTCCTTTTTGACTTATTTTCGACCAATTGTATCATTTGGCTTCGGTTATTTTCTTTTTGGGGGGCCCAGGCCAAAATTAACCAATTACAAACGTAATCAATAAAATTTAGTGAAAGCAGTTATTTTATATTAAAAATTAATTTTTTCAAAATTTACTTAAAAATTATTATTAGTATAGCGGTAAATAATTTATTTATATCTTCATTTGATTCAATTTCTAGACATATAATTTTTAATTTTTTACTTAAAAACTACATAAAAGATTAAAAAGTTTATATCATGAAAAGAGATAAACTTTTTATTTTAATTTTAAAAATATTTATTTATTTTTTATCATGTTGTATTGGGAGTCATATCATGTGGTTTATCTCTCTCTGAAAATAGTAATTTCCTGTGGTGTAAAAGAAAGTGTGCCAAAATGGCGCCGTCTGTGCCACGTGGTTAAAAGCCAAGCTCTCTGCCGGCTGAGCTAAGACGGTTATTCCGTAGCTCTTTTTAAATTTAGTAATAATTTCAAAACAATTGTTGAATGGTTACCATATCGTAGTCATAGACTTGCAGTCTGGTCTCTTGTGACTTGTAGTTGATATATATATATACTCTCTTCTATATCACATATTTGTTTAATTTTTTTTGAAAATTGATAAGTAAGAATAATGGTTAATGATTCATCGCTGTCATTACCAGTCTAATTAATGCAAAACATGTTATTTGTATTTCCCCTTCGATGTAAAATACACACAACATTGACTTTGATGATTACATACATTAACATACATACAAAATAATGAAGAAGAAAGAAAAAAAAAGGGTGAGTTTCACTTTTCAAGTTCAACCTCACTCTTGATCTTCAAGTTCCTGTTTCGAACCCCTGATCTGTCTCCAAAAGAAGCCTAAGCTGCTACCCATTGTATTCATAATCACTGCCGACATGGCAGGCGGTAACGCTACAACTGGAGAACTGAAATGAGTTGTTGCCAGCACCACTCCTAATGAACAATTTTGCATGCCAACCTGAGTGGGAGATTTCATCAAACACATGTCATGCAATGTACGAAAAGGTCATAAAGGATTTGGTATAAAGCTCGGAGATGCGTACCTCGATTGATATTGCTCGCCGCTCTGCTTCTCGGAATCTACAAATGGTTGCTGATATGTACCTGCAAATGGTGAAGTCGAGTCGTTCCTTAGTTTCGTTGGAAGTTTGTACCGAGTGTAATAAAGACGAGGAGCAAGTTAGTGATTCTCACCCTACAAAGAAACCGGTAAAATGTAGCAACATCACGGAAAGTATTACGGCACCGAGGTCTCCGGATAATAATGATTGGAGGCGTGAGACTAAAGAGGCATCGGAAGCCAATGATGCATAAACTATTGAGGACTTACAACGGACGACATTTCCCGAGAAAACGCTGGCAAGGAATCCCAGAAACCGAAAGTAAAGAGGGAATCAATGGAAGGTAAAAACTAAAACCAGTGAGTATACAATTTATAAATTTTGATGACCGAATAACCTGCATGCAACTAGCGATGAAAGTAAAACGGCAAATAAAGGAGCAAATGGTGTAATCATTTTCACCACCAAAGGAAATGTGCTTTGTAGGTAAGAACCGAGCAAAACCGGAGCCACGACCACCTGGAACAAAGCATCATCAAATGATAAATAATATGGCAATGGCATACATCTCTACATGTCGAAGATCGCATGAGGCAGAGCCACATCGACCTAGACAAAACATGATCAAATGATAAACATATGGCAATGGCATACGTGTCAACATGTCGAAGCTCGTATGAAGCAAAGCATAGAATTGGCTAAACCTGCAGGGTGCTGATGGAAAGTCCAATAGCATCAACAGGAACATATGTTCCTGCTAGAATCACAGTCAAAAGAGGTGTGAGGATCACTGCACCAAGAGTAGTGCAAACCGTCATTACCGTCGATAACGAAACGTCTCCTCGTGCAATAAAGGTCACCTGCAACACTTTTTCAGCAAAAAAAAAAAAAATGAGGGCAACTTTGCAAAAACGAATCAAATGAGTAAAACAATAATTTTATAACATTTGTTGAATAGAACTAACCGTAGACTTGCAGTCTTGTCTCTTGTTATTTTAGCAAGTTTATTTATTTATATATATATATATATATATATATACTCTCTTCTTTATTACACATTTGTTTAAATTTTTTTGAAATTTGATAAGTGAGAATAAAGGTTAATCATTTATCGCTGCCATTGCCATTCTAATTAATGCAAAACATGTTATTTATATTTCCCCTTCAATGCAAAATACACACATCATTGACTTTGATGATTACATACATTAACATACATACAAAATGATGAAGAAGAAGAATGGAAAAAAGGGTGAGTTTCAATTTTCAAGTTCAACCTCACTCTTGATCTTCAAGTTCCTGTTTTGAACCACTGATCTGTCTCCAAAAGAAGCCTAAGCTGCTACCCGTTATATTCATAATCACTGCCGACATGGCAGGCGGTAACGCTACAACTGGAGAACTGAAATGAGTTGTTGCCAACACCACTCCTAATGAAGAATTTTGCATGCCAACCTGAGTGGGAGATTTCATCAAACACATGTCATGCAATATACGAAAAGTTCATAAAGGATTTGGTATAAATCTCGGAGATGCGTACCTCGACTAATATTGCTCGTCGCTCTGCTTCTCGGAACTACAAATTGTTGCTGATATGTACCTGCAAATGGTGAAGTCGAGTCGTTCCTTAGTTTCGTTGGAAGTTTGTACCGAGTGTAATAAAAACGAGGAGCAAGTTAGTGATTCTCACCCTACAAAGAAACCGGTAAAATGTAGCAACATCACGGAAAGTATTACGGCAGTGCAGTCAATTGGCCAGATCTCTGTCCCATTTTTCCGAACAGTGCAGTCAATTGGCCAGATCACTGTCCCATACATTAGCTGAATCCTGACTGCATGGCCTCCATTGAAGGCTGGCAAAGAAGGCAGGATTTTTCCCGGAATCGCCAACCTCTTGTTGATATCAGTAGCTGTAAGTTTTTTAGTGAAGGGCTGAGAGGCCATGGCTTTCTAGCTAATGGGCTAAAAGCTGTGCTTTTGGAGGTAGAATTTACGCAAAAACAAAAGCTTGTATGTATGTACATATATATTTTTCACTACTATAAAAAACAGAATATGTGTGTGAAAGCCCACATAGGGGTTATCCGGAAACCTTTTTTTTTTGCCACCTTCGATAAACTTTCCCTTTAATTATTATTCTTGATATATTGTTATTTAATATTAAATATGATTTTGATTATTATTTAATCCATATTTAAATTATTTTTAATATGTGTTTGGATTAATGGTGTCTTTCACTATTCACTAATTATAAAATGGACATAAAACATTCGTACCACAAAGAAATTGAGGAATTACCCTGCCAAAGAAGAATAATTGATTACAACTTATTTTGAGGTTTAACCTCAAATATGTATTCCATGATCCGCAATAGTATAAATATAAAAAAATTATTATTCTATTATTTATTATAAAAATAACAAATTATTATAACAAATACAAATGGGGACAGAAATAAATAAATAAAAGATATTCAAAAGATTTGGAATATAATTTTTCCCGGACATGAAAAAAGAAATCTTCAAAATTCCATCTTTATTCTTATTTTAATTACTTTACTTAATACTTTTGACTATTTAGAATAATTTTTTTAAAAATATGTGTTTGATTAATGGTGTCTTTCACTATTCATTAATTATAAAATGTACATAAAAGATTGGTACCACAAAGAGCTTGTAAAAGAAGAATGAGTTTTTCAAGCTCCCTTATAATTAGAGGTTAAATAGAATTTACTACTAAATTACTGAATTTATGTCATTTCTATTATAATAAAGCTTTTAATTGGCATTATCCATTAATTAACTAAATTTTAACTCGGTTTGAAGATCAACAAAATATAATCTTTTTTAGGTATTCTTTTTCTTTTTATATTTATATAAATTAATAAATCTAAATTTAAACCTTCAATTTTACTATTTCAATCGAAACATCATTTACTTATTATTTTAATTAACTTTTAATAAATATATTTTGTACATGACTCACCTAATGAATGTGATATATATTAGAGTAGAACCATCTTCTTATTTAATTAATTACTAAAACAAGGCTATTCTTTTTCTAAATTTGGTTAGGTATATACTAACAATAGATAGATGCTTACATATTAAAAATAAATAGAATTTGGGATGTCTATTCTGACGGGATAACTTTTGCTTTTTTAGGGATGGGGGCGGTCGGAATCTAGAAACATCAATATTTAAAAGATCATTAAATTGGGGGGTCATGAATGATCCCCAATCAGGAAACCACAAAATGATACTAAGTTCACACATTGAATCACTTAGGGTAGTAGGAGGTTAGATATGTACACAGACAATGTATCAATTAGCCAACTTCAATTTAAGGTGGCAGTTAAACTTATATATTTTTGAAGTGTCTTTTGACGTTGTGTTTGTGGTTCTTCAACAAGACAAGCCTTTGAGTTGATGTATCTTTGTTCTGTTTTTCACTAAAAAGAAATCAATCACTTTTCATATTTGAAATACGTCTAATATTTTTGTCTAATTTTTAGGTTTAATTTTTAATTAATATTTTAATAATTTTAGGCTTAAATAATTAAAAACTCGATTAAACTCTTATTATTAGTATTTCTTCACGTCAAATGCCACATATTATCAGTTAATGATAATTTATTAGAGAATTTGACAGAGAATCATATTTCACGAATTTAATTTACTGTTAACTTTCGATTAAAATTTTAATTAGTTTTAATTTTTCAATTAGGGTTTTAGTTGATTTTTAAGAAATAACTCAAATAAATTAATTATTTACGAAAATGACCTATTTGCAAAATTATGTACGAAAATGACCCGTTTTGAACAGTGAACCTCTGTGTCGTTGTTGTCATTGGCGGCAACACCCTTCATAATGGGTCAATCATTAGCTGGTTTTAAATATATATATATATATATATAATTTCTTTGGGTGCTTTTATAGTCATTGACAGCATCAGACTGAAGTGTAATTACATAATACGTTTAGGGACTTACTGAAGCAACTATCCTTTTTAAATTGGATGAAAAAAAGGGTGATGCTACAAGAAACCCAATTAACTACTTTTAAATTTTTATCTATTTGCATGTTAAGTTTGTCCTCTTTAAAATTAAATTTAAATAACCCTTAAAAATATAAAATAAAAGAAGCAAACTCTTTTCATTTTTAAAATTATTTTAAAAACAATAGATTTAAAAATTATATAAAATTTTATTTAAATTATTCAAATATATCACTCAAAAATTTGAAAAAGAATTTGAGAAAGAGTTATTGTAACAACCTAAATTTCAAGTGGTTTGAACGTTGATTCGAGATCACTAAATCCGACAAATGAGTAGGAAATATTATTAATTTAGTGAGTATAAATTAAATGTGAAGTTAGGAAAATTTTGAAATAGTGAATAGTGTACTAAAAATAAATATTAAAATAATTAGAATCGAAAACAAGGTATCGAGATCTCGGAAACTTTAAATCGAGCCATAAATATTTTTATAAATATTTATGGAGTGTTAATATGTTAGTATTAAAGTTTCGTCAAGAAATTTTAAAGTTTTGATGGTTAATTGAACAAAAAGGACTAAATTGTATCAAATGCAAAATTATGAAAAATGATTAAATAGCTTAATTGAAAAAAGAAAGAGGGTTTAAAAGGAAAATAGACCCAAGGTCTATTTGGGCTGGACGGCAAGGGCATGAAATCAGCAAGAAAATAAGGAGAGTTAAGGGAAAAATTGGAAAATTGCAAAATTTACTTAATAAAGCTAGGACTAAAGTGGAATTATCTAGATTTCTCTTTATTTTTCTGCATTCTCATCAGAAAAACGCCATGGAGGAGTTCTATTAAGCTGTTTTTTCATATTTTTACTCCAAGTAAGTTCAATTCTTGATTATTTCTTGAAATTTTTGTGTTTTTGTGACTTTTACAACTAGGTCCACTTGTTGAATTCATTAGTTTTTGATTCTATCAAAGAAATTGAAAGTTTCTATACATATGTGCTGGAATTATATGATGATTTTGCATGGAATTAGAGCTTTAAATTGTTTATATGTTGATTTTATTGTAAGAATTGAATAGAAAGTGAATGTTTGGGACCTAATTGTAAAAGAGCTTGAAGTTAGAGTTTTATGTGGAAATTCTAAATTTCAATAGTTATGAAATAACTTATAATATTTATGAAAAGTATTAATTGAGAAAATTATCTTAATTGAGGGGTTAATTGAGCAAGGACTGAATTATATGAATTGTGAAATTTGGGGCAAAATGGAAATCAACATTTTGCACTAAAACTGTTTTGGACAGCAGCAGTAGTCTAACTTTGAAAAAATCACCAAAAATTATAGAAATGGAATTAGAGGATGAATAAAATATGAAATTAAAGCTTATTGAGTCTAGTTTCTTGTAAAAGAAATTATGTAAGCAATGGAATTGTAAATTATGAGATACAATAACTTTTGTGAGATAAGGTCAGAATGATGTCGGGTTCCCCTGTTTTGACTTTGTAAAATCATCAAAAATTGGATAAAAATAATTAAGGGCTTAAATTTATATGTTTAGAATCCTGAATGAGTCTATTTTCAAGATAAACAAATGGGAACATCATTTGAATCCTGTACGAGGAGATAATTAATTTTTAGTGAAGAAGGGTCGGAACTGTCAGACAGCAAAACATGAGAGACTTCAATAAATAAACTGCATTAATTGCCCTAACCAAAACTTATGAAATTTTTATGGTAAGAAGATAGGTGAATCTAGTTTCTGGGAAAATTTATGGATCTTAATTTGGACTTCTGTAGCTCAAGATAAAAATAATTTAGTGACTATGACACAGATGGACAGCTTGAATATTCACATAAGTAGATAGTGAAAATTATGGATAACGTTATCTACAAGTGTGTTGTTTATACTAAGGATGTGGATGGAGAGGAGGAGGAGGAAAATATACAAAAAAAATATATGAATGACTCGTGTATAAATTGATCACATGCCCGATTATAATCGATAAGTGTTGAATTAGAAACGATATAATGTTTTATTTGGAATATTTATTATGAAATTATGATTATCGCTATAATACAAAAATCGAACTTGTGAATTTATATAACTAAATTTAGTGACCATTTGTTAATATTATTAAATTTCAATATTATTTTATGAATGGTGATTAATATTTATGTATGTTAATTGTTGAAAATAAGTAAATTATGTACAAAAGTTATGAAATTAAACCGAGAATTTTGAGGAAAGAATGTGAAATGAGTACAATCTTTCAAATGAAAAAGATGAATTGATTAGAATTACCCAAGTAAACCGAGATTCAGCATTTGTTGCTAATTCTCGTGTTTGCTTTCCGCTTAGCTCTTACGAGCCCGTTAACTCATATAAGTTTCAGTTAACCCTTTTGGGGTTTCAGTTCACTGTGAGCTTTGATTAGCCTTCGCTTCCGCTTAGCACTTGCTTCAACCACCTTTCTAAGCTTCTGCTTAGCACTTGTGTGCTTCATTAGCCTTTTGGCTTCCATTTAGCACTTGTGTGCTTCATTAAGTTAGCCTCCAAGCCTGCTTAGCACTTATGTGCTTCACTAAACTTCGGCTTCAGATCACGAAGGACTCAATTCGTAAGACGTTCTCTAATTTGACAAAGATTGGTAAGTGAGATATGAAATTAGTATTGGTAGACTTATGGTTATTATTGATATTAATATGAAATAAGTGTACCCATTGATATTTAAATGATTCAATGAGTAAAGTTCGATATTAAATAATATGAGCTTGAAATGAATTATTACCAGATATACCGAAATATATGGAAATAATGGTACGTGAATTATTAATAATGAAATGAATGATAAATGTTTATAAAGAAACAACAAAAGAATGATATGTATCATGATATGTAAAAACGTAATTATCTTTAACATGTTGTTACAAGGGAAATTATGTATGTTGAGACGAGCAATAAACTCAAGTGTGATATGATGAGAAAATAAGTTTATCTATGTTGAATTTATATGAATATGTTCAAGTATGCTAACAAGTGTTGCTGTTGATGCTTAGACAAGTGCCAAGCTATTGGTTAAATGGTAAAATGTTTATTTTTGTATGATGTGTTGAAAGGGTAAGCGCTCAAATGAAAATGTACTTGTGCTCGTGAGAGAGTGGCAAGTTTTAAGTTATGCAATATCTTATGAAATGACTTATCATGTGATTAATTGAAAAGAGTTATGTCCAAACGCACTAGCTTGTGGGTATGATGGCATGGTATGCTTATAACCGGTGTGTTATACATAAAGAATGAGTGTGGAAAGTAAAGAAATACATATGAAAATAAAGGAACTCGGAAAAGTTAAAATTTTATTAAGCTAGAGATGATATGTATAAATAATACTGTGGATTTATTTACTTTGTGAATTGGTGAATATAACTTCCTGAATATCGTGTGAACCACACGACCTAGCCATACAGCCTGTGACCTCTTGCAGTATTAAAAAAAAAATTTAAATATTTTCGAAAAAAATTTTCTGAGTTCTCGGTTAAATCCCAATATATATATTCTGGGCTTCGATGGCTCACATAAGAGACACTATGATTAAATTTGATTGATTTCAGGTATGAATGTTATGTGAAGCGAAATTTCTGTTAAATGATCTGTAAATTTTGGTAATACTCTGAATCCCTATTCTGGTGACAGATACGGGTTAAGGATATTACAGTTATTTTCGTAATTATTAAAACTTTTGGGTCAATTTAAAAAACCCCCTTAGGCTTGGCTTTTGGGGTGAGATGCCAGCAACTTTTGTACTTTCCTGGTTGGGATTTGGGGACCAATCCATTTGATGAATTTGCACGGGTGCCTTTTTGCCGAAATCGTAGCGTAGATTGAGAAATGAAAAAGAACCAGTTATTTGACAATTTGAAAAGGGTTTTTATTACATACAAACACGCATACATGTAAGAAAAACATAATTTTTTTTATAGAATAGCATCATAGGTAGGATTCAGCTAAGATCAATTGGTTTAGCATTCCCTAACCAATACCTCAAATATTTCCAAATTTCTAAATTAACATAATAATAGAAATAAAACCAGAATATAACAACCAACTGGTTATCAACACTAACTTTGTCTTATTGTCTCAATTGGTTATCGGCTCTCTCCACATTGGGTGGCGCCAAAGTCAAATGTAACTTCACTTCTCCCACATATGGGGGTGGAATAGGACCGGCTTGTCGCAGAACCAAGTCCAAGCTAAGGTCTTTATGATGATCAGTAATAATCTCTGGATATGCTTCTCCAATTCCACCAGCAGCAGTAGTGCCACTGCCGTTGGTCATCAGACTGAAGTGAGCTCTTTCGTTACTCATGTTAGTACCAAACATCCCGATGGATGGCCATTGACAAGCATTGGCAGGCATGTTCATCGGTGCAATATCAGGCTGGTGGTGTGCTCCGGCCAAGTCTTCAGGTACTTCTTTTCTGTATTCGACAGTCGTTTCATCGGGTTTATAATGAATGAAAGAGAGAGCAGGCGAATCAATAAGGGTGCCGTGTTGGTTGCTTGTGGGAGGCTTCTCCATTTCAACCATATAGTGGGAAAAGCCATCTTCATCTTTGTACATGGTGATTCTATCCCCAACTTTGAGTTCGTTAGCAACAACAAACTTTTTCCATCCAACGGAGAGAACAGGTTTAAGGTACCCCTTTTTCCGAACAGTGCACTTAACTTCCCAGATCTTTCCGTCGTACATGAGCTTAATTTTGGCTGGAAGGCGTCCATATGAAGGTAGGAAGAAATCCTGGTACTTTTTCGGGACTGCCAATCTCTTCTTGACGTCAGTGTCAGTGAGTTCCTTAAAGAAAATAATTCCGGAGTGAGCTTCCATGGTGGGTGAAGGGAGTGTATGCAAAGAGGATGATGATACAATGGAAGGCCAAAGGCAATATTTATGCTCTGAAGTAGGGTCCATCGCAGATCAGTGCAACAGATTTTCTCGTTCTCTAGCCGAAAATATTGACGAAAAATTTAATAAATATGCAGTTGAAGGTAATGACGTAAGCATACAGATACGTAATGCCATTTGAAAGTCGCATTAGAATGTCAAGCCGAAAGGGGTCCCAACTTTTCATTAGGTTCAAAGATAAAAAATTAAATTTTAAATTAAATAATTTAAGTTATTTAAGTTGTTCAAGTTATTCGAATTAACTCAAATATAAAATTAAGTTTTCAGTTTAACTCGAATATAAATTACACAATTTAAGTTATTCGAAAATTTAAATAAGAAAAAGTAAAACTACGTTGTTTTGATAAATGTTTACTGATTAAGTTAAAAGGTAAAACTATTATACTGTTTATGTAGTTAAATAATCTTATATTTCATCTACTAGTTAAATAATCAGTTCATATAAATACAACATTTAGTATAAATAATAAGATTCATTAACTTGACTCGAAATTTTTTGGCTCGATTCAGTTCAATTTGTAAAAAATTCAAATTGAGTTTGATTACAAAAATAGGAATTGTCAACTCAACTAACTTAAATTTTTTTTACTTGACTCGATTAGATCAAATACTTACCTCTAAACTATTGCATGCTTTGAAACATCCGAATAAAGGCACATGAATAATCAAGGTGATTTTATAAAAAATTTAAAGTAAAATTTATTTTATAAAAAATATAAATAAATTAATAAATTTAACTTTCAAAATTTATAATTTTATTAATTTAATTTTAATTTAATAAATTTATCAATAATATATATATTAATAGGCTGAATTTATTTACTTTTTTAGAATTAAGAGTAAAATGATAAAAATATGTAAACGTTAATTTTGTATAAATTAATGTTGGTCTAATACTAACAATACCGTTAGTTTTATGAAAATTTATGTTTAAAACTTAAATGTATTTAGTTATTAATATTTTAAAAAAAAGAATTTTATAATGTTATTTCACTTAATTTTAATGCTAATATTATAATTTTGGGATATTTTAAATGTATTAAATCTTTCACTAAATCGAAGCTTTAAAAATATTTTAATTCAAATTAATAATCTTGAAACTATTCATGTCATTCAACTTTGACAAAAGTCTAGCATCAGAGTATTCAACATGTTGTTCAAAAAGATTAAGACAGTTCGTCATAGAAGAGCCTAGCATTAGAGAGCCTAGCATTAGAGTATTCAACATGTTCTTCAAAAAGAAAATAATTTTGCTGATGCCTTGATTAAGACTGTTCACTAACCTTAAAAGGAAAGTTTTATTAAATATGTTTAATGCATAAAATTTTGAATTTTTAATAAATATTTAATAAATTCACAAGTTAATTTTGAGAAATTGAAAAGTTCGTTTCCGTCATATTTCCAAAACTTATAATGTAATTGTAAATTTTATGGCCAAGTATACTACTATAGGATTCATAAATATTCAAGTGTTTTTCGAACCTCCTCAAGCTGTGTAAAACTTAATTTAGAAAGACATTAGAGGTTTTTGATTTTATGTTGCTATTGTAATCACTTAGTGACTAAAACTTCTATCACACATGTATGAGTGCGAAAACTATAAATTTAGAACATAAACGTATATTTAAAAATAACATGTATTAACTAATGAAATGTAAGGTTTAGAAATAATAATAATAATAACGATACATATGTAATATATACAAAATTAAAATAAAAAATAGTTTAATTTGTGAGTAAAAATTAAAATAAATAAATATATCATATTAAGAATATTAAATGTATTCCAATTATTTATCATGTTATTGTTATTGTTTTATAGCACCTCAAAAAAGAGATCAAACTAGTGAAAAGAAAATTGAATATTATAATTCTATTTTTAAAAATTAAATATCAGTTGACTTGTAAGATGAATGCAATTAATTATATTTTCTATACACAAAATTTGACGAGAAAACATTTTATGTTAAAAGTTTACTTAAGAATTATATATATATATATACATATATATACTCTCTTCTACATTAAATTTTGTTTGAAATTTTTTGAAAATTGATAAGTGAATAAAGGTTGACCATTTATCGCTGCCATTGCCATTTCTAATTAATGCAAAACATGTTATTTAGATTTCCCCTTCGATGTGAAATACACGCATCATTGACTTTGATGATTACATACATACAAAATGATGCAGAAGAAGAAGGAAAGAAAAGGGTGGGTTTCAATTTTCAAGTTCAACCTCAATCTTGATCTTCAAGTTCCTGTTTTGAACCACTAATCTGTCTCCAAAAGAAGCCTAAGCTGCTACCCATTATATTCATAATCACTGCCGACATGGCGCCCGGTAACGCTACCACCGGAGAAGTGAAATGAGTTGTTGCCAATACCACTCCTAATGAAGAATTTTGCATGCCAACCTGAGTGGGAGATTTCATCAAACACATGTAATGCAATATATGAAAAGTTCATAAGGGATTTGGTATAAAACTCGGAGATGCGCACCTCGATTGATATTGCTCGCCGCTCTGCTTCTCGGAATCTACAAATGGCTGCTGATATGTACCTGCAAATGGTGAAGTCGAGTCGTTCCTTATTTCGTTGGAAGTTTGTACCAAGTGTAATAAAAACGAGGAGCAAGTTAGTGATTCTCACCCTACAAAGAAACCGGTAAAATGTAGCAACATCACGGAAAGTATTACGGCACTGAGGTCTCCGGATAATAATGATTGGAGTCGTGAGACTAAAGAGGCATCGGAAGCCAATGATGCATTAACTATTGAGGACTTAAAACGGACGACATTTCCCGAGAAAATGCTGGCAAGGAATCCCAGAAACCAGAAGTTAGAGGGAATAATGAATGGAAGGTAAAAATTAAAACCAGTGAGTATCCAATAGATAAATTTCGATGACCGAATAACCTGCATGCAAGTAGCGATGAAAGTAAAACGGCAAATAAAGGAGCAAATGGTGTAATCATTTTCACCACCAAAGGAAATGTGCTTTGTAGGTAAGAACCGAGCAAAACCGGAGCCACAACCACCTGGAACAAGACATGATCAAATGATAAAACATATGGCAATGGCATACATCTCGACATGTAGAAGATCGCATGAGGCAGAGCCACATCAACCTAGACAAAACATGATCAAACGATAAAACATATGGCAATGGCATACATCTCGACATGTAGAAGATCGCATGAGGCAGAGCCACATCGACCTAGACAAAACATGATCAAATGATAAACATATTGCAATGGCATACGCCTCAACATGTCGAAGATCGTATGAGGCAAAGCATAGAATTGGCTAAACCTGCAGGGTGCTGATGGAAAGTCCAATAGCATCAACAGGAACATATGTTCCTGCTAGAATCACAGTCAAAAGAGGTGTGAGGATCACTGCACCAAGAGTAGTGCAAACCGTCATTACCGTCGATAACGAAACGTCTCCTCGTGCAATAAAGGTCACCTGCAACACTTTTTCAGCAAAAAAAAATGAGGGTAACTTTGCAAAAACGAATCAAATGGGTAAAAATACCATTGAAGCCCGAATACTTGGAGTCAGATTACAGTTCGCCTCTCTACTCATAAAATGGGCAAATTAATCCTCAAAGAGCAAATTGGTCCTTTATGTTAAAATTTCATCCATTTGTAACTGAGATTACTTTGCAATTTTTTGAGTAGAGAGACAAAATACAATCTGACTCAGGGTCTCCATGGTACTTTTACCGAATCAATGTCTATACCAACAAGAAAAAGCATCCTCAAAATGCAAAGTTTATGCAGAAAAAAGGACTTGAAATGCGAAAGGAAACCCTTACCACAGTGGATGCAGCACCACCAGGACAACAACCTAGCAAAATCAAACCAACAGAAAGAGATGGTGAAAGCCCCAAAGTTTTGCTAATAACCATAGCAAAAGTTGGCATAATTGTGTACTGAGCAACACATCCAAATAGAATCTGATCAAAGTAGGTGAAAAAAGAACTGTTCATAGGCAAAAACTCAAGCAAAATCACTTTATAGGCAAGCCCAAATTCAAGCAAAATCAACTCAATTTGAAAATTGAAGAGGTCTTTGGGTGAACAAATTACAACTGAAAATTTCAAATTACAAGTTAAAAAAAAAAAAAAGAACACTCACAGAAAGAGGTCTTTGGGTGAACAAATTGAGCAAGTCCTTGAGTTCTAAAGTGAGACCCATAGCCAACATAATCAACCCAAGCGAGAAGCTATATGAAGAAGGTCCTCTCTCCACGAACCAAGCAAAAGCAGACGGCTTAAAACAAGCCACAATGCCACCAACAGTCACATACAAAGGGTAAAAGCTAGCAGCAGTCGATAACATGTTCTCCCATCTGGGTTTTGCTTGAGTGACCGATAAGTGTTCAGAATTATGACTGAGAGAACTGACTATGGGACGGTAACTGAGTTTTGATGGTGAAGAAACTATGGGTTTTGATGTGTGGGGTTTGAAGGTGAATCTGAGATGGGTTCGTTGTGGTGGTGAAAGGCAGAGTCTGTGGGTTAAAGTGAAGGACATTGTGAAGAAGCTGTGTCAATTTTCTTTGCTTTCACCTTTAATGGAAGCTGAAACCATCAAAGAGAAAGGAAAATCTTGTAGAAGAGATACAGAGACAGGGAAGCCACGGAAGTGACACGCTAAGACATAAAATCTAAGTGGCAGATCTAGGTCAATTATTGTCTCGTGTAACATGTTCAGATTTTCAGAGATTCTGCTCCTGTCGCTTTCCTTCCTTTAAAATTGGTCGAATTCTATTTTTGATCCCTGTACTGTATTTAATTTGAGGATTTAGTTCATCAAATGTTTTAATTTGAGATAATTTGGTCCTTTTATTATTAATATTATGCTTTACTAAAAAACACTGATATTGTACTAACCAAATTTCGTTAGTGAACGAATCACGAGGTTGCGTTGAATTTTTGTTAAAATGATCATTTGTGGAAAATAACTATTTTAATAATCATGTTTTTTTTAAGTAGAAATTTTGTGGTTTTGAATTTTTTAAAAAGGTTAATGTAAATATGGGTATCCTCGAGATAAATGAGTCCCCAATGTCGTGACTTAAATAAATAAAGAGTGACACCTCGATCTCAAGCTTTTGAAGTCGTGATCGACGACACTCGTTGTTTGATAATGTTGTAATGTGATACACATGGTGTTGTGACGAGGAAAGCCAGTGAGTTACATTGCGACTTGGAACCTCCAAAGTCGCGATTCGCGTCAATCCAATAATTTAAAAATCTTCCAATTTGATTTTAATTTAACCTCACGTTAGTGAAATACTTAACATCATGCAAAAATGGGTAAATTGTGTTGTAATTGGTTGTGGCTGCTCCGACAATAAATGTGACATCTTATAACTTGGACCCATTGATTGGGTTAAGTATGAGATGTTACGGTTAAGTAATGCGAAATTAAAACAAAAGGAATAAAACTGTAAGTTAAATATAGTACGACTATAAAGATAAATCATAACTTAAACTTTGTTTTTTTAAAAAAAAATGAAGAAAATTAATGGAATGTATGAGTTGAGTTGATTTTAGATCGGTCAACCAAGACCAAATCAAACCAAATTTTAGTTGGATCATTTCAAGTTTAAGATTGCTTTCAAATTCAATCCATTTTAGGCTCGGTTTTTTTAGCTTTTTTATGATAAAATCAAATAAAGATTTTCAAGCTATCCACCCTATATTAACACATTTAATACTTTTTATTACCTTTTTTTCCTTTCTTAATGGCACCCCAAACTAAATTATACCAAATTAATCCACATTAATAAAAATAAAATACTACTATATATATTAATTAATTACAATTTGCTTGAAACTACAAGAAAGTAAGTATCAAGTTACATATATTTATTGCCAAAACACACACAAACTTACTCTATATATATATACTATTCATTACCAATGCCCACCATCTCAAATAGATAAAAAGGGCTAAACAACCCAACAACCCTAGTTGAGGGAAGGACGACCGGCCTTACAACTATTGGGTGCATGAGGCTCGACAAGTGTGGGGGCATCGGTGCTGCCACTCGCCGACTTCTTCTGTTGAACTTGCTGGTGTCCTTCAGTACCATAGCCCTTTTGCTTATAATCTTCCATATCTTTGTAGTTAACATAAGGGCTGGTGTTTACGGGTAACCCTTGTAACATTTCATTGTTTTGTCCTTGTGGGAAAGCTTGTTGTTCATTGGATTTGGACATGATTATGTCTGATTTTTTGTTGTTATTTTGTTTTAAATTGTGTTTGGAATTATAGTGCGTGGCTTTTTTATGCATGAAGCAAATGAACAATGACCAAGAAAGTTGCAAATTTCAAGCTAAAGTAATAATAGAACAATGCCCATGAAAGTAGCAGATTTTCAAGCTTAGAGTGTGGGGGTAAACAAATGTAGTTCACAGGTTGAAGTCATTTCGGGTTAAGGATATATATAGTAACTTAAAAATTAAATTCAGATATTTTAACATTTGATAGTTACGTTAGATTTTAACTAAATTTAGAGTAATCCGGTTAAATTAGACCTTTACTGGTGTTTTGCTTTTTCCATCCACACGTAAGGATGAATTTAAATTTTTTTATCACGTATTAATTTATAATTTAAAATAATTATAAATTGTTCCATTCTCAAGAAATAAGATCTAGATGCTTGCAAATATTCAAATTCGACTTAAAAAAATTCAAATTAAATTTGGTAATTATCGAATGAGCTTGTGCAACTTAAACTATCAATTGAATCAAGTTTAAACACCATAATACTCTACTCGAATAGCTCACCAGCCTAATCAAACTTTTTATTTTATGAAATTATATTTTGACCTTTATTATATGGAAAAAGTTGTATATAAACTTAAAACACCAACCAGCTTAATCAAATTCGGGTTCAAGTTGCTGGGCAATCTATGCCCAGTTTTGATGGGCTCAAAAAAGCCCAATTAGCAACCACTGTACTGCAAATTATGCGCCGCCACACTTCAAAGTTCAAAACTCTAGTACGTAATCCGACGGCATCTATTAGCGTCATAAAGTTAAATCCTAGCCGCTGAATCCTTATCTTTATACTATAAAAACCTAGCTAAAGAAAGGAAGGTCACTCTTGCCGCTGTCGACCTTCTTTTCATTTTTTTTTTCAATCAATATTTTCTTTCAGCTCTCAAGGTATTAGCTTTCAAGGTTTTTTAGTCTATTTGCTGGTTTTTTTGTTAATTTTTCTGGTTTTTTTAAAAAAAAGAATCTTGGGGTTTGAAAACATATTGATGTAAGCTTCAGTTTCTACTATTGTATGTAAGTTGGATTTTTCCCCATGACTGGAGAAATCAAGGCTGGAGTCTCGATTAGGGCTCTTTTTTTGCCAAAAATCCTAAGAAAAAGGGTATTTTTGGAAAGAAATACCGAAGGAGCCCGAGAATTGGCGTACGTTAAGTTTGAGCCATAGGCCTTTGGTCTTTGCGGGATCCATTTCCATTCAGTTTGCTAGATCTGTTGTTCTTCATATGTTTCAACATCAAGATTCAACTCTTTTTTCTTTCATTTTACACTTATTTTATTGAATTATTTCTAAAAATCGTTTTTAATCATTTTATGATTCTTCAAAATGGATCTGTCATGTTTCAAAATTTCAATAACGATTTTGATTTAGCTTAATCAATACAATTTTAATCAACCTAATTTTGTACTTGTGGCAGATCCATCAATTTGTTTACTTATCAGCTTGAATTTTGCTGTGATCTTTACTTCTTTATAGAGCTAACAATTGGTCAGTTTGGGTTGATTTTGAGAAGGATCAATGTAGATTGAATCAAGTTTTAAAATTTTCATTTATTTTGGGTTTTGCCACTTTGGGGTTTGGATTGTTTTTTATTCGGATTTTGGTTGTTTTTCAGCTTATTTGGATTTAAAGCTCATGTTTTGGTCATTTTGTATTTGAATCAATTCGGGTTTAGGCCTATTAAAATATTCTAACAGCCCATATTACAAGCCCGAATCAGTAAAAAACCCCAATGGCCCGATAGACCCAAGCCGAAACTGTTTTACTAAACGAACCTTTTATTAAAAGCCTGCGGTCGATTTATAAGAAAGGGTTTCGACACATAGTGTTTTCTTATATAGAGAAAGTAGAAGAAGGAAGGGCCCGATATTGGCTTGTGAGTAGCAAGTTTTTTGAATTATCGGCTCCCACCACATTGGGTTGTCCCAGAGACAACTCCAAGCTAAGTCCTTCTTGATGATGGTGAGTAATAACTTTTTCTTCAGCAGTACTGCCACTGCTATAGGCCATTACATTTATGCCAAGGAAGTCTATTTCTCTCCCCACTTCATCCATATAGTAGGAAGAATTATCTTCAACTTGCACTCGGTACAAGGTGAATCTATCACCAACATTGAAGTTGTTATAAATAACAAAGTCTCTCCATAATCTACCTGAGAAAACGGGTTTTTTGTACCCTTTCGTGCGGATAGAGTAAAGAATTGGCCAAAATCTTGTGCCGTGCAAAAAGTGAAATATGAGGGCATGGCCTCCATTGAAAGGTGGCAAGGAACTCTATAACGCCCCCTTTACCCGAGACCGTCGCCAGAGTCGAGCACGAGGCATTACTAAACTTATTTGAGCACTTAAACAAATTCAAACAATTTATATCACACTTTCCAGACAAGCTGTCCAACTGCGTTACAGATGCAAAAAAAATCATATCTCGAGTTACAAAACTCGAAATCTAAATCCGTAAATTTTCCCCAAATCTAGGCTCATATATCTACTTACTAATTTTTTCTAGAATTGTTGGTTGGGCCAATTAGTACAGTTTATTAGTTGAAGTCTCCCCTGTTTCAGGGTTCGGCTGCTCTGACCCCTGTTCACTACGAACCAAATTTCTCCATGTAAAGAATTCAAATAACCAAGACGTTTATTTATATTAAAATAGACTCAATAAGGAATCCATACATATATAGTATGACTCTAATTAATTTTTATAATTTTAATGATTTTTACAAATCAGAACAGGGAGTTCAAAATCACTCTGACCTTGTCTCACAAAAATTCAAATATCTCCTGATATGAAAGCCTTTTGCTTACACCGTTTCTTCTATATGAAACTAGATTCAATAAGATTTAATTTCATATTTTATTCAACCTATAATTATATTTTATGATTTATGGTGAATTTTCAAACTCAGACTACTGCTACTAACCAAAAACTATTTTAGTACAAAATGTTGTTAACTAGTTTATAACATCTTTACTTCATTTCATTTAAACTCTATACATGCCATATAAATCTTCAAACATAAAACAAAAGCTACCGAATTGATCTGGATAGTGTGCTTTGTTGTGTTGATCCGATCTACCCACTTCACTTCAAGTCAATCTACATAAAAATATTAAACACACACAAGTAAGCTTATTGAAGCTTAGTAAGTTCATAGGTTAAAAGTAATGCTTACCAAACATAATATTTCCAAACAATACCAAAACACTTACTAAAGTTTCCTGCGATTCACAACCATTGTTATAATAATTCACATAGTTGAGCTCAACAAGAACAACTACTCAATCTCTTCCATTTGGATCACTTCTCTTTATTTCTTATAATCAAATTAGGAAACGGCTTATTTAAATTGAGTACGCCGTTGCTCAATGCCACGATTCACAACTCAAGATGGTTTTCCTCATTGAAATACCATACCTACATTTTCAACTCGATATGGGAAATGCCATACCTACATTTTTAACTCAAGATGGATTTGATAATACCATACCTACATTTCACATTTCAAGATGGATAATACCATACCTACATTTCACAACTCAAGATGGATGATACCATACCTACATTTCACACTTTGCCATGGAACAACCATGGTCTTATCCGTCAATTCATCACACGCCACGATACTTAACGTATTCAATCCTCGCTTTTCCTAATTTGCATTTCCACATTTATTCTTTCATTAACAAAATCTATACAATCCCACAACAAATTCAGATATAATAACACATTATAAACTTCAATCATTCACAAATAAACATCTAAATTCAACCATATGAACTTACCCGCTAATTTGTAGAAGATATTGAAATTTAGGGACTATTCCGCAACTTTTTCTTTTCCTCGCTCTTCTTGGATTCTTGATGTGATGTAAAAATATGAAAACCAGCTTTCTCCGACCTTCTATGGCGCTTTTGTTGAGAAAATATGAAAAATGTCTAGATTTTTCAATTACATCATTATTTAACTATTAACTTTTATCTATTTCCAATTTTACCCCTTGTTCACATTGTTTTCTTGCTTATTTCATACCCAAACCGTCCAATCATTAACCTTTGGGTCTAATTGCTTTTAAATCCATCTTTTAAATACTTAAGCTATTTACTCACAATTTAACAAATTTTATGCTATTTTCAATTTAATCTTTTTAATTAATTAGCCATCCAAACGTTAAAATTTTCTAACTAAACTTTAATACTAACTCAATGACACTCCATAAATATTTATAAAAATATTTATAGCTCGATTTTCAACTTTGAGGTCTCGATACCTCATTTTTGACCCGCTTGACCTAATAAATTCTTTTAATTCACTAATTTCACCATTTCACAAATTCTTCTAAATTCTTACTTGACTCATAAATATTAAATTACTATCTTGTTCAATCTTATTTGTCAAATTTAGTGATCTCAAATCACCATTTCCGACACCAACGAAAATTAGGCCGTTATAACTCTCCCCTTTAAAAATTTCGTCTTCAAATTTGTTACCGAAAATAGATTTGGATATCGTGATCTCATTGACTCTCTGCTTCCTGTGTTGCCTCCTACATACCATGTCGATGCCATAATACTTTAACCAATGGTACTCTTTTGTTCCGCAATTCCTTAACTTCACGAGCCAAAATCTTCACCGGTTCTTCAATTAGTCATATCCGGTTGAAGCTCAATTTCAAGATGGGAATTACGTGTGAAGGATCCGATCTATACCGCCTTAGCATAGACACATGAAACACATTATGAATCTTCTCAAGTTTCGAGGTAAAGCCAAACGATAAGCCACAGGACCAACCCTTTCCACAATTTCATATGGCCCTATGAATCTCGGACTTAATTTTCCTTTTACCAAATCGTAACACCCTTTTCCATGGTGAAACTTTTAAAAATACTCGATCACCCAACTGATATTCTATGTCTCTTCGCTTTAAATCCGATATGACTTCGACGATCCAAGCGCTTTTAGACTATCTCGAATAATCCAGACTTTCTCTTGGTTTTCGAATCAAATCAACCCCAACTATTTTTATTCACTTAATTCGACCAACACAATGGAGTCTTGCATTTTCTACCATAAAGAGCCTCAAATGGTGTCATTTTATACTAGACTGATAGCTATTGTTGTAAGCAAACTCACCAACAGTAAATACCTTTCCCAACTGTCACCAAACTCGAGTATACAACATCTTAACATATCTTCTAAAATTTGAATCACTCGCTTCGATTGTCCATCTGCTTGAGGATGAAATGTCAGACTAAAATTCAACTGTGCCTAAGGCTTCTTGCAATTTATTCCAAAATCTTGAAGTAAACCCGGATCCCTATTCTGAAATGATAGATATTGAACTCCATGTAGTCTCACAATCTCGACACATACAATTTCGCTAACTTATTAAGTGAAAATCTGCTCGACCGAATAAAGTGTGTCGACTTTGTCAATCTATCAACAATCACCCATATCGAATCTTTCTTTCTGAGTCACAGCAATCCTAACACAAAATCCATTGAAATATGCTCCCACTTCCATTCGGGAATCATAATGGGTTGTAATAAACCCGCTGGCACTTGATGCTCGCTTTAACTTGTCGGCAAATCAAACATTTTGCAATAAATTCAAATTCTCTTTTCATACCAGCCACCAATATGTCTTTTTCAGATCACCATACATTTTTGTACTACTCGGATGAATAGAATACATACTATTATGTGCTTCGAAAGAATATCATTCTTTAAATCGAATTATTGGGAACACAAA
Organism: Gossypium arboreum; assembly: GCF_025698485.1. Classification (NCBI taxonomy): domain Eukaryota; kingdom Viridiplantae; phylum Streptophyta; class Magnoliopsida; order Malvales; family Malvaceae; genus Gossypium; species Gossypium arboreum. Next base: position 120,791,568 of record NC_069073.1, read on the forward strand.
TCCTATTATGATAGCGCAATATACCTTCATCATCAATATCGAACTCAATCTAAATTATCCCGAACCATTTGCCGCTTTCAAAGACCAATTTTGGATCTTCATTTCGCACTTCGAATTTGTTGAAGAAACATTGGTTTTACCTTCAATTCTACTAATACAACACCTTCTTCATTAAGAGCCAAATGAGCATTCATTGTCAAGTGCAAACAAGGATGACTTTCGACTCAAAGGCATCAAGAACTACATTAGCTTTCCCGGATGATAGTTAATAACCAAATCATAGTCTTTCAAAGAACTCTAACCACCGCCTCTGTCTTAAGTTCAGTTCCTTCTGAGTCATTAAGTATTTCAAACTTTTGTGATCCGTATACATATAACACTTCTCACCATATAAATAGTGTCTCTAAATTTTTAAGGCAAAAACAATTGCAGCTAACTCAATATCATGTGTAGGGTAATTCTTTTCATGTGGTTTTAATTGCCGTGAAGCATAAGCCACCACCTTTATCCAATAACTCTTGCAACTGTGTCTTCAACTCTTTTAACTCAGCTGAAACCATTTCAAAACTGAATAAGTGTGTGTTTATGTACACTTGGTTGAATAAGTATGATTAGTAAGTTTATGTGTAAATAAAGTAGCATAATTGTTATTTTTAAGTTATTGATGTTAATTATATGTTATGCTGAATTTTATTATGAAATGTATGCTTTGTGGTTAATTTCAAATAATATGTAAATTATGTGAGCTACTTGTTAAATATAATTGTTACTGAGTATTGATTTCGGCATTCTACTAAGACGGCAAGGATAAGTGTTCGAGGAAAAGCCCGCTTGAACCTTAGGAATAGATTAGGATACAAGTGACATGTCACTAGGATGGTTGAGCATCCGAACTCGTTGAGTTGAGTCCGAGTTCACTTATGGATGCGAGCGCCCGAACTCGTTGAGTTGAGTCTGAGTTCGTGAGATGTAACTAGGCATCCGAACTCGCTGAGTTGAGTCCGAGTTCACTTATGGATGCGAACGCCCGAGCTCGTTGAGTTGAGTCCGAGCTCACTTATGGGCGGGTTACATGGTAGCTTGGCTACATATGTGGCACTTATGTGCAAGTTATCCATGTATCCGAATTATATTCATGTGTTCAACGGGTAAAGTTCTACTCAAATGGAGGAATACTCAAGATGAAAGGGACGATTGGTAAGTGTTGTGAAATGGATACTTTGAATGTATGTACTTAACCCTCGGGTTGAAAACTCGATATAACAATAATATGGTAAGATGATAAATGAAAAGGTGATATGAATGTCTTGGTGATGATTATGCAAATGATGTTTTATGTTTGCTTATATGGTTATGTTACTTGCTATTTGCATGTGAGCTTACTAAGCATTTATGCTTACTCCTCCTTTTCATTCCTTGTAGTGTTGACAAGCCACTCGAAATCGTAAACGGTTTGAGGCACGCCACACTATCCGTATACCATCTTGGCATAATGGCTTGTATATTTTGAGTATGGCATGTATAGCATTATAAAATGAAAATACAAGGCTGTGAATTCATTAATTAAACAGCTGATTTAATGTTGTTACCTTTCCGAGAATTTGATGTTATTCTTGGAATAGATTGGTTGATTGAACACGATGCCATAGTGAATTGTAGAGAAAAACGGATTGATTTAAAATGTCAGACAGGGGAAATAGTTTCAGCTGAGTTTAGGGATAAAAAGAATGATGTCAGAATTATTTTAGCCTTTACAGCTCGAAAATTAATTCGGAAAGGTAATGAAGCATTTTTAGCTTATATTCTTGATACTCGGGGTTCTGAATTGAAGATGGAACAATTGTCGTTGTTAATGAGTTTATCGATGTGTTTCGAGAAATTACCGGTTTACCCCAGATCGTGAGGTTGAATTCACAATTGATGTAATTCCTGCACACCCAATATCAATAACACCGTATAGAATGGCACCATTGAGTTAAAAGAGTTGAAGACACAGTTGCAAGAGTTATTGGATAAAGGGTTCATCGACCGAGTACATCACCTTGGGCGCACTGTCTTATTTGTGAAAAAGAAAGATGGTTCGTTGCGATTGTGTATTGATTACGTGCAGTTGAATAAGGTAACAATTAAAAATAAATATCCATTACCTCAGATCGATGATTTGTTTGATCAACTGAAAGGTGCCGCAGTTGTTCTCAAAAATAGACCTTAGATCCGGGTATTATCACCGAAGGTTAAAGAGTGTGATGTGCCAAAGATCGCTTTTCGAACTCGGTATGGTCACTACTTAATTTTTGGTAATGCCTTTTGGTTTAACGAATACCCTTGCTGCATTTATGGATTTAATGAATCGAATTTTTCAGTCTTATTTGGATAGATTTGTGGTGGTATTTATTGATTACATATTGGTCTATTCAAAGACAAAATCCGAACATGCACAGCACTTGAGAATTGTACTACGACGTTGAGAGAAAAACGATTATATGCGAAATTTAGTAAATGTGAGTTTTGGCTTCATGAGGTTGGATTTTGGGTCATATTATATCAATCAAGGAATTCGTGTGGATCCAAGTAAAGTTTCAAAGAGTGGTGAATTGGAAAACACCAAGAATGTAAATCAAGTGCGAAGTTTTCTAGGATTAGCAGGATACTATCGCCGCTTTGTAAAGAATTTTTCCATGATTACTTCACCAATGACTCGCTTATTACGTAAGAATGTTGAGTTTATGTGGTCTGATGAATGTCAGCAGAGCTTTGATCAGTTAAAGAAAATGTTAACAGAAGCTCCAGTCTTAACTCAACCAGAATCAGGTATACCGTATGTTGTGTACAGTGATGCATCTTTAAGTGGTTTGGGTTGTGTGTTAATGCAGTCGGGAAAGGTGGTGGCTTATGCTTCACGGCAATTAAAACCACATGAAAAGAATTACCCTACACATGATATTGAGTTAGCTGCAATTGTTTTTGCCTTAAAAATTTGGAGACACTATTTATATGGTGAGAAGTGTTATATGTATACGGATCACAAAAGTTTGAAATACTTAATGACTCAGAAGGAACTGAACTTAAGACAGAGACGGTGGTTAGAGTTGCTGAAAGACTATGATTTGGTTATTGACTATCATCCGTGGAAAGCTAATGTAGTTGCTGATGCACTGAGTCGAAAGTCATCCTTGTTTGCACTTCGGGCAATGAATGCTCATTTGGCTCTTAATGAAGAAGGTGTTGTATTAGTAGAATTGAAGGTAAAACCAATGTTTCTTCAACAAATTCAAGTGCAGAATGAAGATCCAAAATTGGTCTTTGAAACGGCAAATGGTTCGGATAATTTAGATTCGAGTTCAAGATTGATGATGAAGGTATATTGCGCTATCATAATAGGATTTGTGTTCCCAATAATTCGATTTAAAGAATGATATTCTTTCAAGCACATAATAGTATGTATTCTATTCATCCGGTAGCACAAAATGTATGGTGATCTCGAAAAGACATATTGGTGGCTCGGTATGAAAAGAGAAATTTCGAATTTATTGCAAAATGTTTGATTTGCCAGCAAGTTAAAGTAGAGCATCAAGTGCCAACGGGTTTATTACAACCCATTATGATTCCTGAATGGAAGTGGGAGCATATTTCAATGGATTTTGTGTTAGGATTGCCTGTGACTCCGAGAAAGAAAGATTCGATATGGGTGATTGTTGATAGATTGACAAAGTCAGCACACTTTATTCCAGTGTAATGATTTTTCACTTAATAAGTTAGCGTAATTGTATGTGTCGAGATTGTGAGACTACATGGAGTTCCAATATCTATCATTTCGCATCGGATCCGAGGTTTACTTCAAGATTTTGGAATAAATTGCAAGAAGCCTTAGGCACCGATTGAATTTTAGTACAAGATTTCATCCTCAAACAGATGGACAATGAGCGAGTGATTCAAATTTTAGAAGATATGTTAAGATGTTGTATACCGAGTTTGGTGACAGTTGGGAAAGGTATTTACCGCTATGAGTTTGCTTACAACAATAGCTATCGGCCTAGTATAAAATGACACCATTTGAGGCTCTTTATGGTAGAAAATGCAAGACTCCATTGTGTTGGTCCGAATTGAGTGAATCAAAATAGTTGGGGTTGATTTGATTCGAGAAACCAAGAGAAAGTCCGGATTATTCGAGATAGTCTAAAAGTCGCCCAGATCGTCGAAGTCATATGCGGATTTAAAACGAAGAGACATAGAATATGCAAGTGGGTGATCGAGTATTTTTAAAAGTTTCACCATGGAAAAGGGTGTTATGATTTGGTAAAAAGGAAAATTAAGTCCGAGATTCATAGGCCATATGAAATTGTGGAAAGAGTTGGTCCTGTGGCTTATCGCTTGGCTTTACCTCCGAACTTGAGAAGATTCATAATGTGTTTCATGTGTCTATGCTAAGGCAAGATAGGTCGATCCTTCACACGTAATTCCCCCATCGAAATTGAGCTTCAACCAGATATGACTTATTCGGAAGAACCCAAGAAGATTTTGGCTCGTGAAGTTAAGGAATTGCGGAACAAAAGAGTACCATTGGTTAAAGTATTATGGCATCGACATGGTATGTAGGAGGCAACCTGGGAAACAGAGGAGTCAATGAGATCACAAGATCCAAATCTATTTTCAGTAACAAATTTCGAGGACGAAATTTTTAAAGGGGAGAGTTGTAACGGCCTAATTTTCATTGGTGTCGGAAATGGTGATTTGAGATCACTAAATTCGACAAATAAGATTGAACAAGATAGTAATTTAATATTTATGAGTCAAGTAAGAATTTAGAAGAATTTGTGAAATGGTGAAATTAGTGAATTAAAAGAATTTATTAGGTCAAACGGGTCAAAAATGAGGTATCGAGAACTCAAAGTTGAAAATCGAGCTATAAATATTTTTATAAATATTTATGGAGTGTCATTGAGTTAGTATTAAAGTTTCGTTAGAAAATTTTAACGCTTGACGGCTAATTAATTAAAAAGGATTAAATTGAAAATAGCACAAAATTTGTTAAATTGTGTGTAAATAGCTTAAGTATTTAAAAAGATGGATTTAAATAGCAATTAGACCCAAAGGTTAATGACGGTTTGGGTATGAAATAAGCAAGAAAACAATGTGAACAAGGGCAAAATTGGAAATAGATAAAAGTTAATAGTTAAATAATGATGTAATTGAAAAATCTAGACATTTTCATATTTTCTCACCAAAACGCTATAGAAGGTCTGGAGAAAGCTGGTTTTTCATATTTTTACATCATATCAAGAATCCAAAGAAGAACGAGGAAAAGAAAAAGTTGCGGAGTAGTCCCTAAATTTCAATATCTTCTACAAATTAGCCGGGTAAGTTCATATGGTTGAATTTAGATGTTTATTTGTGAATGATTGAAGTTTATAATGTGTTATTATATACGAATTTGTTGTGGGATTGTATAGATTTTGTTAATGAAAGAATAAATGTGGAAATGCAAATTAGGAAAAACGCAGGATTGAGTACGTTCGTATCGTGACGTGTGATGAATTGACGGATAAGACCACGGTTGTTCCATGGCAAAGTGTGAAATGTAGGTATGGTATCATCCATACTGAGTTGTGAAATGTAGGTATGGTATTATCCATCTTGAGTGTGAAATGTAGGTATGGTATTATCAAATCCATACTTGAGTTAAAAATGTAGGTATGGCATTTCCCATACCGAAGTTGAAAAATGTAGGTATGGTATTTCAATGAGGAAAACCATACTGAGTTGTGAATCGTGGCATTGAGCAACGACGTACTCAATTTCGTAAGCCGTTTCCTAATTTGATTATAAGAAATAAAGAGAAGTGATCCAAATGGAAGAGATTGAGTAGTTGTTATGTTGAGCTCAACTATGTGAATTATTATAACAATGGTTGTGAATCGCAGAAACTTTAGTAAGTGTTTTGGTATTGTTTGGAAATATTATGTTTGGTAAGCATTACTCTTAACCTATGAACTTACTAAGCTTCAATAAGCTTACTTGTGTGTGTTTAATATTTTTATGTAGATTGACTTGAAGTGAAGTGGGTAGATCGGATCAACACAACAAAGCACACTATCCAGATCAATTCTGGTAGCTTTTGTTTTATGTTTGAAGATTTATATGGCATGTATAGAGTTTAAATGAAATGAAGTAAAGATGTTATAAACTAGTTAACAACATTTTGTACTAAAATAGTTTTTGGTTAGTAGCAGTAGTCTAAGTTTGAAAATTCACCATAAATCATAAAAATATAATTATAGGTTGAATAAAATATGAAATTAAATCTTATTGAATCTAGTTTCACATAGAAGAAACGTGTAAGCAAAAGGCTTTCATATCAGGAGATATTTGAATTTTTTGAGACAAGGTCAGAGTGATTTTGAACTCCCTGTTCTGATTTGTAAAAATCACTAAAATTATAAAAATTAATTAGGAGTCATACTATATATGTATGGATTCCTTATTGAGTCTATTTTAATAGAAATAAACGTCTTGGTTATTTGAATTCTTTACATGGAGAAATTTGGTTCGTAGTGAACAGGGTCAGAGCAATGAACCCTGAAACAGGGAGACTTCAACTAATAAACTGTACTAATTGGCCCAACCAACAATTCTAGAAAAAATTAGTAAGTAGATATATGAGCCTAGATTTGGGGAAAATTTACGGATTTAGATTTCGAGTTTTGTAACTCGAGATATGATTTTTTTTGCATCTGTAACGCAGTTGGACAGCTTGTCTGGAAAGTGTGATATAAATTTTTCAGTCTTATTTTTAATAGAAACAAATTCAAACAATTTATATCACACTTTCCAGACAAGCTGTCCAACTGTGTCATAGTTGCTAAATAATTCATATCTCGAGTTATAAAACTTGAAATCCAAATCCGTAAATTTTCTCTGAATTTATACTCATATATCTACTTACAAATTTTTTTCTAGAATTTTTGGTCAAGCCAATTAGTACAGTTTATTATTTAAAATCTCCCCTGTTTCAGGGTTTGACTACTCTGACCTTTGTGTATTACAAATCAGATATCTCTCTGTACATAGCTTCAATGACTATGCTGTTTGTCTCTAATAAAACTAAACTCAATAAGGAATCTGTACATATAAAGTATGACTTCTAATTATCTTTGTAAAATTTATGGTGAATTTCCAAAGTCAGAACAGGGGATCCAGAAATTGCTCTGGCCCTGTTTCACAAAAATTTAAACATCTCATAAAATATAGCTCATATACCTGTTTTGCTTCTTCCATATGAAAATAGACTCATCGAAATTGATTCCATAATTTATTCATTATTTAATTCCATTTCTACTATTTTTAGTGATTTTTCAAAGTCAAACTACTGCTACTTACCGAAAACTATTTTAGTACAAATATTGTTAACTAGTTTATAACATCTTTACTTCAATTCATTCAAACTCTATACATGCCATATAAATCTTCAAACATAAAACAAAAGCTACCGAATTGATCTGGATAGTGTGCTTTGTTGTGTTGATCCGATCTACCCACTTCACTTCAAGTCAATCTACATAAAATATTAAACACACACAAGTAAGCTTATTGAAGCTTAGTAAGTTCATAGGTTAAAAGTAATGCTTACCAAACATAATATTTCCAAACAATACCAAAACATTTACTAAAGTTTCTGCGATTCACAACCATTGTTATAATAATTCACATAGTTGAGCTCAACAAGAATAACTACTCAATCTCTTTCATTTGGATCACTTCTCTTTATTTCTTATAATCAAATTAGGAAACGGCTTATTTAAATTGAGTACGCCGTTGCTCAATGCCACGATTCACAACTCAGTATGGTTTTCCTCATTGAAATTCCATACCTACATTTTTTAACTCGGTATGGGAAATGCCATACCTACATTTCTTAACTCAAGATGGATTTGATAATACCATACCTACATTTCATGTACCAAGATGGATAATACCATACCTACATTTCACAACTCAAGATGGATGATACCATACCTACATTTCACACTTTGCCATGGAACAACCAAGGTCTTATCCGTCAATTCATCATACGTCACGATACTTAACGTACTCAATCCTCGCTTTTTCCTAATTTGCATTTCCACATTTATTCTTTCATTAACAAAATCTACACAATCCCACAACAAACTCAGATATAATAACACATTATATACTTCAATCATTCACAAATAAACATCTAATTTCAACCATATGAACTTACCCTACTAATTTGTAGAAGATATTGAAATTTTGGGACTATTCGCAACTTTTTCTTTTCCTCGCTCTTCTTGGATTCTTGATCTATAATATAAAATATTTCTACTCATTAGCATTTATTTGATTTCTATTTCACTTCACAATTTATGCTGTTCAAATTTCGAAATTGCACTTTTACCCCAAAATTTACAGTTTTCACAATTTAGTCCCTACTCAATTCACCCATCAATTGAACTAATTTTTCTCAATTAACACTTTATTTTATCATTATAAACTATTTCAAAACCTTTTATATTCTGAATTTCAACAGCAACCGTCAATTCACAACTTTTTCACAATTAGGTCCTAAATATCATTTCCTATCAAAATCACTTAATAAAACCACCTTAATATGAAATTAGAACTTAAATTTCATAATAATTCATCATAAAATTCCCTTATCCATCCAGGGTAACTTCCAATTTCACCCATAAAATCAAAAACTAATGAATTCTACAAGTGGACGTAATTGTAAAAGTCATAAAACATAAAAATTATCAAGAAAAGCAAGAATTAGACTCAAATGATGTAAAAATATGAAAACCAGCTTTCTCCAGACCTTCTATGGCGTTTTGGCTGAGAAATTATGAAGAAAATGTCTAGATTTTTCAATTACATCATTATTTAACTATTAACTTTTATCTATTTCCAATTTTGCCCTTGTTCACATTGTTTTCTTGCTTATTTCATACCCAAACCGTCCAGCCATTAACCTTTGGGTCTAATTGCTCTTTAAATCCATCTTTTAAATACTTAAGCTATTTACTCACAATTTAACAAATTTTGTGCTATTTTCAATTTAATCCTTTTCAATTAATTAGCCATCCAAACGTTAAAATTTTCTAACGAAACTTTAATACTAACTCAATGACACTCCATAAATATTTATAAAAATATTTATAGCTCGATTTTCAACTTTGAGGTCTCGATACCTCATTTTTGACCCGTTTGACCTAATAAATTCTTTTAATTCACTAATTTCACCATTTCAATATCTTCTACAAATTAGCCGGGTAAGTTCATATGGTTGAATTTAGATGTTTATTTGTGAATGATTGAAGTTTATAATGTGTTATTATATACGAATTTGTTGTGGGATTGTATAGATTTTGTTAATGAAAGAATAAATGTGGAAATGCAAATTAGGAAAACGCAGGATTGAGTACGTTAGTATCGTGACGTGTGATGAATTGATTGGATAAGACCATGGTTGTTCCATGGCAAAGTGTGAAATGTAGGTATGGTATCATCCATCTGAGTTGTGAAATGTAGGTATGGTATTATCCATCTTGAGTCATGAAATGTAGGTATGGTATTATCAAATCCATCTTGAGTTAAAAATGTAGGTATGGCATTTCCCATACCGAGTTGAAAATGTAGGTATGGTATTTCAATGAGGAAAACCATACTGAGTTGTGAATCGTGGCATTGAGCAACGACGTACTCAATTTCGTAAGCCGCTTCCTAATTTGATTATAAGAAATAAAGAGAAGTGATCCAAATGGAAGAGATTGAGTAGTTGTTATTGTTGAGCTCAACTATGTGAATTATTATAACAATGGTTGTGAATCGCAGGAAACTTTAGTAAGTGTTTTGGTATTGTTTGGAAATATTATGTTTGGTAAGCATTACTTTTAACCTATGAACTTACTAAGCTTCAATAAGCTTACTTGTGTGTGTTTAATATTTTATGTAGATTGACTTGAAGTGAAGTGGGTAGATCGGATCAACACAACAAAGCACACTATCCAGATCAATTCGGTAGCTTTTGTTTTATGTTTGAAGATTTATATGGCATGTATGGAGTTTAAATGAAATGAAGTAAAGATGTTATAAACTAGTTAACAACATTTTGTACTAAAATAGTTTTTGGTTAGTAGCAGTAGTCTCGAGTTTGAAAATTCACCATAAATCATAAAAATATAATTATAGGTTGAATAAAATATGAAATTAAATCTTATTGAATCTAGTTTCACATAGAAGAAACGGTGTAAGCAAAAGGCTTTCATATCGGAGATATTTGAATTTTTGTGAGACAAGGTCGAGTGATTTTGAACTCCCTGCTCGATTTGTAAAAATCATTAAAATTATAAAAATTAATTAGAGTCATACTATATATGTATGGATTCCTTATTGAGTTTATTTTTAATAGAAATCTATCCAAATAAGACTGAAAAATTCGATTCATTAAATCCATAAATGCAGCAGGGGCATTCGTTAAACCAAAAGGCATTACCAAAAATTCGTAGTGACCATACCGAGTTCGAAAAGCAGTCTTTGGCACATCACACTCTTTAACCTTCAGCTGATAATACCCAGATCTAAGGTCTATTTTTGAGAACACTGCAGCACCTTTCAGTTGATCAAACAATTCCGAGACCATTTCCGGAGTCGAACATGAGGTGTTAACGGACTTAATTCATTAATTAAACAGCTCATACAATTCATTTTAAAATTTCTAGACAAGCTGGCTAACTGCATCACAGTCGCTTTAAAAATCATATCTCGAGTTACGAAACTCGAAATCCAATTCCGTAAATTTTTCCTGAAACTACACTCATATATATATCTACTAATTTTTTCTAGAATTTTGGTTGGGCCAATTAGTACAGTTTATTAGTTAAAGTCTCCCTGTTTCAGGGTTCAACTACTCTGACCTCTGTGTATTACGAATCAGATATCTCCCTATACAGACCTTCAATGACTATGCCGTTTGTCTCTAATAAAACTAGACTCAATAAGGAATCTGTACATATAAAGCGTGACTTCTAATTATCTTTGTAAAATTTATGGTGAATTTCCAAAGTCAGAACAGGGGATCCAGAAATCGCTCTAGCCCTGTTTCACAAAAATTTAAACATCTCATAAAATATAGCTCATATATCTGTTTCTCTTATTCCATATGAAAATAGACTCATCAAGCTTCGATTCCATAACTTATTCATTATTTAATTCCATTTCTACTATTTTTAGTGATTTTTCAAACTCACGTCACTGCTGCTGTCTGAATCTATTTTATGGTAAATTTTACCTATTTCATGGTTTCCATGGATTAGCTAGCAATTTGACATACATAATACCAAATATGATCATGATTAGCCATTCCAATATCAATAACACCTGTCTTATTTGTGAAAAAGAAAGATGGTTCGTTGCGATTGTGTATTGATTACAGGCAGTTGAATAAGGTAACAATTTATATCACACTTTACCCGAGACCGTCGCCGGAGTCGAGCACGAGGCATTACTAAACTTATTTGAGCACTTAAACAAATTCAAACAATTTATATCACACTTTCCAGATAAGCTGTCCAACTGTGTCATAGTTGCTAAATAATTCATATCTCGAGTTATAAAACTCGAAATCCAAATCCGTAAATTTTCTCTGAATTTATACTCATATATCTACTTACCAATTTTTTTCTAGAATTTTTGGTCAAGCCAATTAGTACAGTTTATTATTTAAAATCTCCCCTGTTTCAGGGTTTGACTACTCTGACCTTTGTGTATTACGAATCAGATATCTCTCTGTACAGAGCTTCAATGACTATACTGTTTGTCTCTAATAAAACTAGACTCAATAAGGAATCTGTACATATAAAGTATGACTTCTAATTATCTTTGTAAAATTTATGGTGAATTTCCAAAGTCAGAATAGGGGATCCAGAAATTGCTCTGGCCCTGTTTCACAAAAATTTAAACATCTCATAAAATATAGCTCATATACCTGTTTTGCTTCTTCCATATGAAAATAGACTCATCGAGATTCGATTCCATAATTTATTCATTATTTAATTCCATTTCTACTATTTTTAGTGATTTTTCAAAGTCAAACTACTGCTACTTACCGAAAACTATTTTAGTACAAATATTGTTAACTAGTTTATAACATCTTTACTTCAATTCATTCAAACTCTATACATGCCATATAAATCTTCAAACATAAAACAAAAGCTACCGAATTGATCTGGATAGTGTGCTTTGTTGTGTTGATCCGATCTACCCACTTCACTTCAAGTCAATCTACATAAAATATTAAACACACACAAGTAAGCTTATTGAAGCTTAGTAAGTTCATAGGTTAAAAGTAATGCTTACCAAACATAATATTTCCAAACAATACCAAAACATTTACTAAAGTTTCCTGCGATTCACAACCATTGTTATAATAATTCACATAGTTGAGCTCAACAAGAATAACTACTCAATCTCTTCCATTTGGATCACTTCTCTTTATTTCTTATAATCAAATTAGGAAACGGCTTATGAAATTGAGTACGCGTTGCTCAATGCCACGATTCACAACTCAGTATGGTTTTCCTCATTGAAACACCATACCTACATTTTTTTAACTCGGTATGGGAAATGCCATACCTACATTTCTTAACTCAAGATGGATTTGATAATACCATACCTACATTTCATGACCAAGATGGATAATACCATACCTACATTTCACAACTCAGTATGGATGATACCATACCTACATTTCACACTTTGCCATGGAACAACCATGGTCTTATCCATCAATTCATCACACGCCACGATACTTAACGTACTCAATCCTGCGTTTTCCTAATTTGCATTTCCACATTTATTCTTTCATTAACAAAATCTACACAATCCCACAACAAATTCGTATATAATAACACATTATATACTTCAATCATTCACAAATAAACATCTAATTTCAACCATATGAACTTACCCGCTAATTTGTAGAAGATATTGAAATTTTGGGACTATTCCGCAACTTTTTCTTTTCCTCGTTCTTCTTGGATTCTTGATCTATAATATAAAATATTTCTACTCATTAGCATTTATTTGATTTCTATTTCACTTCACAATTTATGCTGTTCAAATTTCGAAATTGCACTTTTACCCCAAAATTTACAGCTTTCACAATTTAGTCCCTACTCAATTCACCCATCAATTGAACTAATTTTTCTCAATTAACACTTTATTTTATCATTATAAACTATTTCAAAACCTTTTATATTCTGAATTTCAACAGAAACCTTCAATTCACAACTTTTTCACAATTAGGTCCTAAATATCATTTCCTATCAAAATCATTTAATAAAACCACCTTAATATGAAATTAGAACTTAAATTTCATAATAATTCATCATAAAATTCCCTTATCCATCCAGGGTAACTTCCAATTTCACCCATAAAATCAAAAACTAATGAATTCTACAAGTGGACCTAATTGTAAAAGTCATAAAAACATAAAAATTATCAAGAAAAAGCAAGAATTAGACTCACATGATGTAAAAATATGAAAACCAGCTTTCTCCAGACCTTTTATGGCGTTTTGGCTGAGAAATTATGAAGAAAATGTCTAGATTTTTCAATTACATCATTATTTAACTATTAACTTTTATCTATTTCCAATTTTGCCCTTGTTCACATTGTTTTCTTGCTTATTTCATACCCAAACCGTCCAGCCATTAACCTTTGGGTCTAATTGCTCTTTAAATCCATCTTTTTAAATACTTAAGCTATTTACTCACAATTTAACAAATTTTGTGCTATTTTCAATTTAATCCTTTTCAATTAATTAGCCATCCAAACGTTAAAATTTTCTAACGAAACTTTAATACTAACTCAATGACACTCCATAAATATTTATAAAAATATTTATAGCTCGATTTTCAACTTTGAGGTCTCGATACCTCATTTTTGACCCGCTTGACCTAATAAATTCTTTTAATTCACTAATTTCACCATTTCACAAATTCTTCTAAATTCTTACTTGACTCATAAATATTAAATTACTATCTTGTTCAATCTTATTTGTCGAATTTAGTGATCTCAAATCACCATTTCCGACACCAATTGAAAATTAGCCGTTACAACTCTCCCCTTTAAAAATTTCGTCCTCAAATTTGTTACTGAAAATAGATTTGGATACTGTGATCTTATTGAATCCTCTGTTTCCCAGGTTGCCTCCTCCATACCATGTCGATGCCATAATACTTTAACCAATGGTACTCTTTTGTTCCGCAATTCCTTAACTTCACGAGCCAAAATCTTCACCGGTTCTTCCGAATAAGTCATATCCGGTTGAAGCTCAATTTCAGATGGGAATTACGTGTGAAGGATCTGACCTATACCGCCTTAGCATAGACACATGAAACACATTATGAATCTTCTCAAGTTCGGAGGTAAAGCCAAACGATAAGCCCAGGACCAACCCTTTCCACAATTTCATATGGCCCTATGAATCTGGACTTAATTTTCCTTTTACCAAATCGTAACACCCTTTTCCATGGTGAAACTTTTAAAATACTCGATCACCCACTGCATATTCTATGTCTCTTCGTTTTAAATCCGCATATGACTTCGACGATCCAAGCGCCTTTTAGACTATCTCGAATAATCCGGACTTTCTCTTCATTTTCTCGAATCAAATCAACCCCAACTATTTTTGATTCACTCAATTCGACCAACACAATGGAGTCTTGCATTTTCTACCATAAAGAGCCTCAAATGGTGTCATTTTTATACTAAACTGATAGCTATTGTTGTAAGCAAACTCACCAACAGTAAATACCTTTCCCAACTGTCACCAAACTCGAGTATACAACATCTTAACATATCTTCTAAAATTTGAATCACTCGCTCGATCGTCCATCTGCTTGAGGATGAAATGTTGTACTAAAATTCAATCTGGTGCCTAAGGCTTCTTGCAATTTATTCCAAAATCTTGAAGTAAACCTCGGATCCCGGTCTGAAATGATAGATATTGAACTCCATGTAGTCTCACAATCTCTGACACATACAATTTCGCTAACTTATTAAGTGAAAAATCTATTCGATTCGAATAAAGTGTGTCGACTTTGTCAATCTATCAACAATCACCCATATCGAATCTTTCTTTTCTGAGTCACAGCAATCCCGACACAAAATCCATTGAAATATGCTCCACTTCCATTCAGAATCATAATGGGTTGTAATAAACCCGTTGGCACTTGATGCTCGCTTTAACTTGTCGGCAAATCAAACATTTTGCAATAAATTCGAAAATTCTCTTTCATACCAGCCACCAATATGTCTTTTTCAGATCACCATACATTTTTGTACTACCGGATGAATAGAATACATACTATTATGTGCTTCAAAGAATATCATTCTTTAAATCGTAATTATTGGGAACACAAATCCTATTATGATAGCTTAATATACCTTCATCATCAATATTGAACTCGAATCTAAATTATCCCGAACCATTTGTCGTTTCAAAGACCAATTTTGGATCTTCATTCTGCAGCTTCGAATTTGTTGAAGAAACATTGGTTTTACCTTCAATTCTACTAATACAACACCTTCTTCATTAAGAGCCAAATGAGCATTCATTGTCAAGTGCAAACAAGGATGACTTTCGACTCAAGGCATCAAGAACTACATTAGCTTTCCTCGGATGATAGTCAATAACCAAATCATAGTCTTTCAAAGAACTCTAACCACCGCTTTCGTCTTAAGTTCAGTTCCTTTTGAGTCATTAAGTATTTCAAACTTTTGTGATCCGTATACATATAACACTTCTCACCATATAAATAGTGTCTCCAAATTTTAAGGCAAAAACAATTGCAGCTAACTCAAGATCATGTGTAGGGTAATTCTTTTCATGTGGTTTTAATTACCGTGAAGCATAAGCCACTACCTTTCCGATCGCATTAACACACAACCCAAACCACTTAAAGATGCATCATTTGACACAACATACAGATAATTCGATTCGGTTGAGTTAAGACCGGAGCTTCATTAACATTTTCTTTAATCGATCAAAGCTCACGACATTCATCGACCACATAAACTCAACATTCTTCCGTAATAAACGAGTCATTGGTGAAGCAATCATGGAAAAATTCTTTACAAAACGGCGATAGTATCCCGCTAATCCCGAAAACTTCGCACTTCGTTACATTCTTGGTGTTTTCCAATTCATCATGCTGAAACTTTACTTGGATCCACACGAATTCCTTCATTGATATAATATGACCCAAATCCAACCTCATGAAGCCAAAACTCACATTTACTAAATTTTGCATATAACCGCTTTTCTCTCAACGTCGTAGTACAATTCTCAAGTCTTTGTGCATGTTCGATTCGTCTTTGAATAGACCAATATGTCATCAATAAATACCACCACAAATCTATCCAAATAAGACTGAAAAATTCGATTCATTAAATCCATAAATGCAGCAAGGGCATTCGTTAAACCAAAAGGCATTACCAAAAATTCGTAGTGACCATACCGAGTTCAAAAGCGCCTTTGGCACATCACACTCTTTAACTTTCGGTGATAATACCCGGATCTAAGGTCTATTTTTGAGAACACCGCAGACCTTTCAGTTGATCAAACAAATCATCGATACGAGGTAATGGATATTTATTTTAATTGTTACCTTATTCAACCGCTCGTAATCAATACACAATCGCAACGAACCATCTTTCTTTTCACAAATAAGACAAAGCGCCCCAAGGTGATGTACTCGGTCCGATGAACCCTTTATCCAATAACTCTTGCAACCGTGTCTTCAACTCTTTAACTCACCGGTGCCATTCTATACGGTGTTATTGATATTGAGCTGCATTCTAATTACATCAATTGTGAATTCAACCTCACGATCTAGGGTAAACTGTAATTCCTCAGAAACACATCAAGAAACTCATTAACAATCGACAATTGTTCCATCTTCAATTTAGAACCCGAGTATCAAGAATATAAGCTAAAATGCTTCATTACCTTTCCGAATCAATTTTGAGTCAGTAAAGGTGAAATAATTCGACATCATTCTTTTATCCCCAAACTCATTTGAAACTATTTCCCCGTCGACATTTTAAATCAATCCGTTTTCTCTACAATTCACTATGGCATCGTGTTCAATCAACCAATCTATTCCAAGAATAACATCAAATTCTCGGAAAGGTAACAACATTAAATCAGCAGAGAATTCACAGCCTTGTATTTTCAGTGGACAATTCCGACATATTAAATTAACCAACACACTTTGCCCTAGTGGATTAGTGACTTGCAATTCAAGGTCAGTGGACTCAACAGTCATTTTCTTTTCTGACACTAATGCAGTGCAAATATATGAATGTGCAGATCCAGGATCAATTAAAGCATATACAGAATCATCAAAAAGATAGAAATTACCAGCTATCACATCGGAGCAAAAGCTCTTTCCTTGCGGATAGCATATGTACGCAGTACTCTTGTCTCGATCGAGTGCAGATATCTCGTTCCCGAATGAACACATTCCCACCAAGACTACTTTGACCCAAACGCTTACCTTTCCGAGGAGTATTTGCTTGCTTCTCCCTTGTTCTCTATCTTCTTTAATAATTGAGGACAATCCGAATAAAATGATCAGTTCCACCACATTTATAGCAAGCTTCGGCTCTTCCCCAACACTCACCAATATGAAATCTACCACAATTTTTACATCTAAGTCTCGAAATATTTTGCACACTACTAGCACTAGCTGCTGGTTTCTTAGTTACTCCGACATCTTGTTGAGTCGTTTTACTTTTATTCGATCGTTCGGATTATAACAGTCGACAGAATCATTTCGAACTTTTTGGCGAAAAAGTCGAAGTTGGTCTAGAGAAACTTCTTTTGTATACCTCTTTACCTCTTCTTTCTCTTTGCATATTTTCGTTATACACTTCTTCCATCTTTTGAGCTCGATCGATGTAATCACAAATTCGAATCTCTGTACCTCCAATCATCATTTCGATTTCATCATTAAGCCCTTCTTCAAATCTAATGCACATTTCTTCCTCGCTTGGTACAACATCCCGAGCATATCTCTTGAGATACACAAATTCTCTTTCATATTCTACCACTGTTTTATTCCCTTGTCGAAGATCAAGAAATTCTCTTCTTCTTATCTAAATATCTCTTTCCCACATACTTCTTCTTAAATTCGTTTTGGAAGAATTCCTGTAAGTTTATCTGCAGTACCATCGCCTCAATGGTTTCCCACCAATTATACGCTTCTTCTTTCAATAATAAATCAGACATCCCAAATAGTCCTCCGGAGAACACATCATCTGCTTAAAAACTCTCCAAACTCTTTAACCAATACTCGCTTTAACCGGATCATCGTCCGATCTCCTCGAAATTCTTCACTCCAAACTTTCTAAGTTTTTCAATTAGTGTTCTTTTGCTAGATTCATCTATTAAAGAAGGAGCAACCGGGGTTGTAACTGGTGGTACAGTAGGGGGAGGAGGAGGTTGTTGTGCCTGACTTATTCCTTGTATTGTTTCATGATACCACTGATTCATTAATCCGTAAATCATATTTTTAAGTTCTTCCTCTCTCATCAAAGAAATAGGGACATTACCACTTGTTCCCTGCTCAGAAGTCTGTATTCTACTATTAACTTCCTCTTCTTGACTAGCACCATCGGGTCTATCAGACATCTTTACAATCTATAACAAAAATTAGTAATTAGATCGGATCATTCACATCACACTATCACAGATTTATATGGCATGTATTTTTAAACATTTTACACATCAAAATCGTTCCGAGAATCGACTAAACCAAAGCTCTGATACCAATAAATGTAACGCCCCCTTTACCCGAGACCGTCGCCGGAGTCGAGCACGAGGCATTACTAAACTTATTTGAGCACTTAAACAAATTCAAACAATTTATATCACACTTTCTGATAAGCTGTCCAACTGCGTTACAGATGCAAAAAATCATATCTCGAGTTACAAAACTCGAAATCTAAATCCGTAAATTTTCCCCAAATCTAGGCTCATATATCTACTTACTAATTTTTTTCTAGAATTGTTGGTTGGGCCAATTAGTACAGTTTATTAGTTGAAGTCTCCCCTGTTTTAGGGTTCGGCTGCTCTGACCCCTGTTCACTACGAACCAAATTTCTCCATGTAAAGAATTCAAATAACCAAGACGTTTATTTCTATTAAAAATAGACTCAATAAGGAATCCATACATATATAGTATGACTCCTAATTAATTTTTTATAATTTTTAATGATTTTTACAAATCAGAACAGGGGAGTTCAAAATCACTCTGACCTTGTCTCACAAAAATTCAAATATCTCCTGATATGAAAGCCTTTTGCTTACACCGTTTCTTCTATGTGAAACTAGATTCAATAAGATTTAATTTCATATTTTATTCAACCTATAATTATATTTTTATGATTTATGGTGAATTTTCAAACTCAGACTACTGCTACTAACCAAAAACTATTTTAGTACAAAATGTTGTTAACTAGTTTATAACATCTTTACTTCATTTCATTTAAACTCTATACATGCCATATAAATCTTCAAACATAAAACAAAAGCTACCGAATTGATCTCGATAGTGTGCTTTGTTGTGTTGATCCGATCTACCCACTTCACTTCAAGTCAATCTACATAAAAATATTAAACACACACAAGTAAGCTTATTGAAGCTTAGTAAGTTCATAGGTTAAAAGTAATGCTTACCAAACATAATATTTCCAAACAACACCAAAACACTTACTAAAGTTTCTGCGATTCACAACTATTGTTATAATAATTCACATAGTTGAGCTCAACAAGAATAACTACTCAATCTCTTTCATTTGGATCACTTCTCTTTATTTCTTATAATCAAATTAGGAAACGGCTTACTAAATTGAGTACGCCGTTGCTCAATGCCACGATTCACAACTCAAGATGGTTTTCCTCATTGAAATACCATACCTACATTTTTCAACTCGGTATGGGAAATGCCATACCTACATTTTTTAACTCAAGATGGATTTGATAATACCATACCTACATTTCACATTTCAAGATGGATAATACCATACCTACATTTCACAACTCAAGATGGATGATACCATACCTACATTTCACACTTTGCCATGGAACAACCATGGTCTTATCCGTCAATTCATCACACGCCACGATACTTAACGTACTCAATCCTGCGTTTTTCCTAATTTGCATTTCCACATTTATTCTTTCATTAACAAAATCTATACAATCCCACAACAAATTCAGTATATAATAACACATTATAAACTTCAATCATTCACAAATAAACATCTAAATTCAACCATATGAACTTACCCGCTAATTTGTAGAAGATATTGAAATTTAGGGACTATTCCGCAACTTTTTCTTTTCCTCGTTCTTCTTGGATTCTTGATATGATGTAAAAATATGAAAACCAGCTTTCTCCAGACCTTCTATGGCGTTTTTATTGAGAAAATATGAAAAATGTCTAGATTTTTCAATTACATCATTATTTAACTATTAACTTTTATCTATTTCCAATTTTGCCCTTGTTCACATTGTTTTCTTGCTTATTTCATACCCAAACCGTCCAGTCATTAACCTTTGGGTCTAATTGCTCTTTAAATCCATCTTTTAAATACTTAAGCTATTTACTCACAATTTAACAAATTTTGTGCTATTTTCAATTTAATCCTTTTTAATTAATTAGCCATCCAAACGTTAAAATTTTCTAACTAAACTTTAATACTAACTCAATGACACTCCATAAATATTTATAAAATATTTATAGCTCGATTTTCAACTTTGAGGTCTCGATACCTCATTTTTGACCCGTTTGACCTAATAAATTCTTTTAATTCACTAATTTCACCATTTCACAAATTCTTCTAAATTCTTACTTGACTCATAAATATTAAATTACTATCTTGTTCAATCTTATTTGTCGAATTTAGTGATCTCAAATCACCATTTCCAACACCACTAAAAATTAGGCCGTTACAAACTCTGGATTGCTGACGGGACCGCCAACCTCTTCTTGATGTCAGTATCTGAGAGTAACTTGGAGAAAACAAGTTTGGAGTGTGCCTGCATGATACCTCGATGAATAAAGTCTATGGAAAGAGTGGCAAACCCGCTGCGTGAGGCGGGTTACAAATACCCCTCTGATATTCCGTACATTGTGGTGGGACCCAATCTGTATATTTACGTGAACTTTCCTGTCACATGTAATTTATTCGCAATGTTGTTTTATTTTTATTAATTTAAAATTTTAAAGTATTTAAATAAAAAGTTTTCAAAGATTTACGTGTACATGAAAGAGATGTGGCCATGTGGGTAGGCCGACTTGACCATATTCAGCCCCACTTCAACCAAACCAGCGATTTTATTTTTTATTTTTATAATTTTATAATTATGTTTTCTCAATTTTTTTACACAATACTTAAAATTCGTAGATCTCTTTCTCAATTTATAAATAAAAGAATAATATGTTTCAGTATACTCAAACTTACGTTTTCTTGTATTGTTTTATTCTAATAACATAAAAAATTTATGGTCCTGTTTGGGAATTAGTGATTATTGATTGCCATAATTGGTTTGATAAAACTTAGTTGATAGATAAAAGTTATTATGTGTAAAATAACAAATAAATGTATGACAAATAATATTGTATTAATAAAATTATAAGTTGTATTCTTAATGATAATTATGTCACACTCTGAATAAATTTGTCAAGTAGCATAAAGTTGCATAATAAATCATTTTACACAAGTAAATTGAAAATAAATTAAGAGTACATAAATATTCAAGAAATATATACATATGATAAATGAGTAATTTTTGAGAAAGCATGGTTAGATATGTCATTTCACATATCTCATTCTCAATTAACTATGAAATAAGTTGCCCATTCTTACGTTTTTTTTTTGTTTTGAAGGTTTTAGCTCGACAAGCTCTTGTAAATTTTCATTTATCAAACATTACAATTAGAGAATTTGACTATTCGATCCTCCATTTGTGTCTAAATTAACTAAAAAGAGTCTAAAAACTTTATTTACTGAACACCCTCTCTATATAAATTTATATACGTAAGAGTCATTCGACCCCAAAAATTTAAGGAAAAATATTAAAATATTGTTCAGGATTTAAGATTTAATTAGGGTTTACTATTTAATGTTTAGATTTCAATTATATGTAATGTTTTCGTTTTATTTTTTTGTTTCTTTTAATTCATTATAAATTTTTAATATATAAGTTTTTTAGGGTCGAGAGTCTTAAAGATAGGATTTATGGTTTTAGAATTTTATAAAAATATTTAATTAATTTCTGGAATTATATTAATAATAAAAATATTTACATGAAAAAAAATTAATTAAATACAGATTCTAATGACCAAAAAATACAAAATTAAACTGTTAGTTTGAAAACTACTTATGGTAGTGGGAAATCTCAGTAAAACTTCCAGTCAAGGAAGTCTTGCTTCAACATTAAACTGTTAGTTTTAAGGAAACAAAGACATCGCGCGACCCACACAGCATAAACAATTAATCTATGTCACCGACCTAGTGTTTTGCTTTTCCCAAAGGATGAATCTAAATTTTCTTTTTATCACGTATTATCCCCACCCCAAGAAATAAGATCCAGATGCTTGTAGTTAGATCCAGATGCTTCTACTTAGATCCAGATGCTTGTACACCAACCAGCTTAATCAAATTTGGGTTGAAGTTGCTGGGCAATCTATGCCCAGTTTTTATGGGCTCAAAAAAGCCCAATTAGCAACCACTATACTGCAAATTATGAGCCGCCACACGTCAAAGTTCAAAACCCTAGTATGTAATCCGACGGCAACTATTAATGTAAAAAAGTTAAATCCTAGCCGTTGAATCTTATCTTCTATACTATAAAACCCTAGCCAAAGAAAGGCAGGTCACTCTTGTCGTTGCTCTCGACCTTCTTTTCGTTTTTTTTTTTCAATCAATATTTTCTTTCAGCTCTTAAGGTATTATCTTTCAAGGTTTTTTTAGCCCATTTGCTGATAATTTTTGTTACTTTTTTCTGGTTTTTTTTTTTAAATCTTGGGGTGTGAAAACATATTGATGTAAGCTTCAGTTTCTGCGATTGTATGTGAATTGGATTTTTCCCCATGATTGGAGAAATCAAGGCTGGAGTCTCGATTAGGGCTCTTTTTTTGCCAAAAATCCTAAGAAAAAGGGTTTTTTTTGGAAAGAAATACCGAAGGAGCCCGAGAATTGGCGTACGTTAAGCTTACGCCATAGGCCTTTGGTCTTTGGGGGATCCATTTCCATTCAGTTCGCTAGATCTGTTGTTCTTCATATGTTTCAACATCAAGATTTCTGAATTTTTTTAAAATTTATTTTATGATGCTTCAAAATGGATCTGTCATGTTTCAAAATTTCAATAACGATTTTGATTTAGCTTAATCAATACAATTTTAATCAACCTAATTTTCTACTTCTAGCAGATCCATCTATTTGTTTACTTATTAGCTTGAATTTTGCTGTAATCTCCTTTACATCTTTATAGATCTAACAGTTTGTCAGTTTGTGTTGATTTTGAGAAGGATCAATGTAGATTGAATCAAATTAGGTTTTAAAATTTTCATTTATTTTGGGTTTTGCCAATTTGGGGTTTGGATTGTTTTTTATTTGGGTTTTGGTTGTTTTATGACCAGCTGACTTGTATTTGAAGCTCATGTTTTGGTCATTTTGCATTTGGATCAATTCGGCTTTATGGTTGGATTGTATAGTTCTGGTCTACATGTATGTATATGTTCGGGTTAATTTAGTTTTAGGTTAAATGGATTTCCATTTTCTAGTTTATGTTTGAGTAATTGTTGAAATCGTCAAATACCCAATTTGGTATTTGGGTTTATGTTTTTACTTCTAATGTGATTATTTCATGAACATGTGTATTGACTTCAAATAATTTTGTGTAAGGAGCTTTGCTCACATTTGTGGCTTATAGCTTACGTTAAGAAACAAATTGAGTTCATTTGAATTTTGCAGCTTTCTTGTTAGTGAATAAGCATGTCTCATCGCAAGTTTGAGCATCCGAGGCACGGTTCATTGGGCTTTCTCCCGAGAAAAAGAGCCTCCCGACATCGAGGAAAAGGTTCATTTTCCCCTAGTTTCCCCTCTTAATTGTTTAACAATGTTTATTTTGTAGCTGTAGTTGTTAGATCAAATAAATTAGCTTGTTTTTGTTTTGTGTTTTAATTTGTGACTTGTACCCGAATTTGTAATTGCTAATCTATGTTACTATTTTATGGTTTTCAGTAAAGGCTTTCCCTAAAGATGATCCGACTAAGCCATGCAGATTAACTGCATTCTTGGGTTATAAGGCTGGAATGACCCATATTGTGAGGGAAGTTGAAAAGCCTGGATCAAGTATGTTTTCGTTTATGCATATGATCTATAAATTTTTGTGTTATTTTTCTTCATGGATTTATGTTTTATATTTTTGTCTTTTAGAGCTTCACAAGAAGGAAACTTGCGAAGCAGTTACCATTGTTGAGACCCCGCCTATGGTTGTTGTTGGAGTAGTCGGATATGTCAAAACTCCGCGTGGTCTTCGTACTTTAGGCACCGTGTGGGCTCAGCATTTGAGTGAGGAGGTTAAACGAAGGTTCTATAAGCACTGGTGCAAGTCTAAGAAGAAAGCTTTCACCAAGTATTCCAAGAAGTTTGAATCCGAAGATGGTAAAAAAGATATCCAGTCACAGCTTGAAAAACTGAAGAAATATTGCACTGTGATTCGTGTTTTGGCTCACACTCAGATAAGGAAAATGAAGGGTTTGAAGCAAAAGAAGGCTCATTTGATGGAGATTCAAGTCAATGGTGGAACTCTTTCTCAGAAAGTTGACTTTGCTTACGGTTTCTTTGAGAAACAAATTCCAATTGATGCCGTGTTTCAGAAAGATGAGATGATTGATATTATCGGAGTTACCAAAGGTAAAGGGTATGAGGGTGTTGTAACCAGATGGGGTGTCACTCGTCTCCCACGAAAGACTCATCGTGGTCTTCGTAAGGTTGCTTGTATTGGTGCATGGCATCCGGCTAGGGTTTCGTTTACCGTTGCCCGAGCTGGTCAAAATGGTTACCATCACCGCACTGAGATGAACAAGAAAATCTACAAGCTTGGGAAGGCTGGCAATGAATCACATGCTGCCATGACTGACTATGACAGGTAAAGATTTGAACTTTGAAATGATTGAATTCGTTAGCTTGTGCTTGAAACTGACTTAAACCGGAAGTTTGTCTTAAATGGTTGATTGCCCTCTTTGTATTTGCAGGACTGAGAAGGATATTACACCAATTGGTGGATTCCCCCATTATGGAGTGGTGAAAGAAGATTATTTGATGATTAAAGGGGGTTGTGTTGGACCAAAGAAACGTGTTGTGACATTAAGGCAATCACTGTTGAATCAAACATCAAGGGTTGCACTTGAAGAGATTAAGCTCAAGTTCATTGATACTTCATCTAAGTTCGGTCATGGTCGTTTCCAGACAACACAAGAAAAGGCTAAGTTCTATGGGAAGCTTAAAGCTTGACCACATAGGAATGTTTTTTTTATGGAGGGATTGTTCCATTTTCTGATTGCCCACAACTTTGAATTTTGTTTTTCGTTTAAACCATGATGAGTTTTGGACAATAATCTTTTATTATATCAATTGATGTGTTTTTATGGCCATGGATGGGATTTTATAGCTACCTCGTTTTGCTTGTCGGTTCATGCTAACAAGTTAGCGGCTGATTTAATTAATATTTTGAAGTAACCATGCCGAAAAATCCACTTGCAAAAGTTAAGCAGGGTCATAACCTTTGTCTATATACCAAAAGATAAGGTGAAGGTATATGCGCTTATAAAATGTAAAAAATCATTTAGGTCTATATTAATTGAAATAATTCCTTTTCTCATTGATCAATGAGAGAGTGATACAAGACAGTTTTAGTTTAATTTAGTATTTTTCATAAAAAAATATTTAAAATCATAAATATTATAATTTTTTTAAAAGATCATAGAAAATTTATTAAAATAAATATTATTGGATATTTAAAATATAAAAATGATATAAACTTATAAAACAATAAAATTATAAAATTATAAAATTAATAAAATATATTAAAATTTTTAAAATTTTATAAAACAAATTGAAATTTAAAAATGTATTAAAAGTATTAAAATTGATATAAACTTGTAAAATTTTTAAAAAAACATAAAAACTTGAAATAGATCGAACTAGTTGGTTGGATTTATTAGATCGAATTAACAAGGGTATTGTTCAAGAAAGCCATTAGATTGATTTATCTAAAATTTTTTTTAATGTTTTAGTTAATTGAACTGGACCTAGCAAATCAGTAGCTTGTTGATTTGATAAAATATTTAAAATCGATTTAATCGTCTAGTTCTTAGGTCAACCGATCTAATAGCTTTCTTTGGATTGGTATTCTTGTCGATTTCGGGCTAATCATTTGAGTTCAAGTTTCTATATTTTCTTTTTATAATTTTTATATGTTTATATGAATTTTAACATTTTAATAAATTTTTATAATTTTTATTTTTTATGAATTTTAATACGTTTTTAATTCTTAAATATTTTAAATAAGATTAATTAATTTTATAAATTTTTATAATTTATTATATTTTTCATTTTATAATATTTATATTTTTATAAATTTATAAGTTTATAACAATTTTAATATTTTTATTTTATATTTTTAATGATTTTATAGGAAAAATATTAAATTAAACCAAAAGCTACCACATGTCACCATATAATTGATCAATCAATTTATTTTAACAATCAACATGGTTAATGACAAAACCATTAATGAAGGAACTTAATTGATTATTTTAATTAACAATAAAACTTAATTGAATGTGAATTTAATACAATAACTTAATTAATTTTTTGTGTTTTCTTAAGGGCTTTGTACATGATAGGTCCTTGTGTTATAGAGATTAAATCAAGTTAGTCCTTTTATTATTAAATAGATCAATTTAATATTTATACTATTAGAAAAATCAAATAACTTCAAATTGTAACCGTTAATATTTATTGTATAAAAATAAAAATAATTTTTTAAATTACAGTTTAATTTGAAACAAAAGATTTCAATTTTAAATACTAAAATTTAAAACATTTAACTCTCTTAAACCGTAAATAAAAATAGTATAAATTAATTTTATTTAATTTTTAATAATATAAAGATTAAATTAATATATTTAATATTAGAATAATTAATTCCATACGTACAGTTAAATAAAAAAAAAAAAAACTGCAAACCCTGGCTTTGCTGGCTGCTGCTGCTGCGACTCACTGCACACATAATGCAAAACCTATGATAGTGTGAAACTGTGACGATAAGTTCCCCAACAACTGAAGAATCCAACGGCATCTGTGCAGACAGAGAAGTATAATGCTGGCAATGACTC
The DNA here is from genome assembly GCF_025698485.1 of Gossypium arboreum. Classification (NCBI taxonomy): domain Eukaryota; kingdom Viridiplantae; phylum Streptophyta; class Magnoliopsida; order Malvales; family Malvaceae; genus Gossypium; species Gossypium arboreum. The sequence continues at coordinate 120,819,065 of NC_069073.1, forward strand.
ATTACTCGCATATCATCCATCACAACAGCAGAGGATCTGGTCTTTGTTTCAGCCTTCCCACCATAAATGGTGTTTGGTAGGAATAAAACCACGTATGTATATGCTGGAAAATGAAACATTCTCTTGATGTAACATAACATCACAACATGGCAAATCAAGAGAACTACACCATCTGGACTGATAGAGGCAACAATTTGTCCAAGGGGGAGCCAAATGAGAACATATAGTGGTAGAGCAACATACCAACAATAAAACCCAAAATGATATGAGAGCCAATCTGCTCTTCCTTACCGGACAATATGAGAGCCGGCGGCAAGAGGGGGAGAACCACCTAGGTCCCGTCCATACTCCCCTTATTACCCTCCAAAACCCCTGCCCCGCAAATGATTGACCCCTCAGAAAACATCACCAAAGAAAAAAGTGACCATCGCTTGAGATCACGTCTTCTATAAACGAAATTGATGATCAATCGATTATTCACAGCATATCCATAATTTTTAAGGAATACCCAAATCGCCATGCAAGAGTATTAAACTGTATAAAGGAAGAAAATATGAAAAAAAAAAAAGGTTAAATTTTTTTATTAAACGAGACAAAGAAAGGTAGTTGCTATATTTATTATTTTATATAGTATATAATCTGCCATTTTTTTACGGCATTTTATGTCGATTAAAAAGTAAAAGAAAAAAAAAAAAAAAGAGAGAAAAAAAAAGAAGGGGAAAATCAAAGAGTCCTCTCTGTCTCGGACTGAGAGTAGGGCTTTAGTCTCGCTTTCCACACTCTTCAACGCATAAAGAGGGCAGCAAACTTTGCATCTCTGCGCCCTTTTTTTCTCTCATCATCAAAAGTAAGTCTTTTTATTCTTTTTTCTTATTCACCTTTTACCTTTAACATATCTATATAAATCCTGGGTTTTTAATGGCTTTTTGATTATTGCTATTTTCTTGAATGAATGAAGGTTGAAGAATCAGTGAAGCTGTTGAATATATATATAATGATGGGAGAAAGAATCTCACCAGGGAGTTATTTTCAATACCCTCCACGTGGTTTCCCTTCTGTTTCTCCTCATAGACCTTCATCTATTCCTACAGATCGTGAAAGGTCAATTTTTTATTACTTTAATCAATCCAATACCATGTTTTTATTGATGGGTTTTTTGTTTTCTTTGTATGTTTTGCTGGTTTCATATAGTTATATATGTTTAATGATTGTTTAAAATCAAGTAAACAATGGCAGATACTTAGCTGAATTATTCACAGAGAAAGAGAAGTTGGGACCTTTCACACAAGTTCTTCCTCAATGCACCAGGCTTCTTAATCAAGGTTATTGAATCTTCTGTTTTCTTTTTTTTTTCCCCCGCAATATACAGATTCAATCACATGAATACAAGGATGAAACACTAATGATTTAAACTAGTAAGGGTTAAATTGATTATCGAGTAATTCTTGAATGAATTAAAACTTTAAACCTCCACATTAGTGGAATGGCATAATCTATATTTTCTGTGTGGTTTCAAGGCTTTGCTTGCTAGGAAGGATAGAAAATTTGTTAATGAAATGGTTAAAATTCGTAATAACTTTCCTACTTGTAGCTTAACCATTCAATTGACAAATTTTCCATTATTGCACCTATCCATCCTTTGTACCAAGCAGAACCTAGAGAGTTCTACTAAAGCATGTAATTTGGACAATATATCAACTGACTTTTCCATTTTTAACCCTTATGCATTGCAGAGATCAGAAGGGTCTCAGGTTTTAGTTCGAGTTTATTGGATCATGAGAGATTTGAGCATGATAGTCCTATTAGGTCATTTGGTCATCATCCCAATGGAAGACAAATGGATTTGGAAGGATGGTCCATAATGCAAACAGAGGTGATGCCATATAATGTTATGTATTTTATCATTTAAAAACATTTAATTGTTATTAACTAAGCCATTGGTGCAGTAACAAAGACTTGTTTATTTTTACTACTTCTCCCCCTTACCCTCCTAACAAATGGCCAAAAAGAGTTTGTAAGTTCTTACGAGGTTAATGAATACAAGTGCCTTGTTATCAGCCCCCAATATGATACAAAATTATCTTCTCATCAATGTTCACTGAAAAGGAAAAGGAAATTTCTTTGACCTGATTATCTGTTTCAGGAAAATGGGCATCTGCAACGAGTTGCTCCGGTTCAAGCTGCATCAATGGGTTGGCCTGGTTTGCCAGGAGCTCCAACAACACCGATTGTAAAGAAAGTTGTTAGACTCAATGTACCTGTGGATCAATATCCTAGTGTAAGTAAAGCTGAAACCTGGAGTGAAGTTTTCTTGTTCTTTTAAGATAATATTACTGACTCTCACCCTTTGCAGTATAATTTTGTTGGTCGAATATTGGGACCACGAGGAAACTCCCTAAAGAGAGTTGAAGCTGTGACTGAGTGTAGGGTGTACATAAGAGGCAAAGGTTCTGTCAAAGATTCTGTTAAGGTAAATTCAACCATAAATTCTTTTATGATATTCATTTTTTTTTCATCTCTCCTCCCAATACAAGGCCATATTGGACTGTAGGTGATGCGAAAATTGCTCGGCTAATCTTATATATGCTCTGATCATATGCATCTCCATTTGCATTTCACATGCTTTATGAAGAACTTTCAGTATTATGATCAATGAAATGATCACTTTTACTAAGGAAAGTACCTTCTTGTGAAAAATACAGTTATGCAAAATCAAGGTCTGACCTAATTAAAGACGAGACTTGGCTTCTTTTTGTGCGTTTTCTTCTTGAATATAAGAAGACCGAGTTCTCCTTTGATGTTGCTTCACTTGTTATTCATTGGCTGCCTACCTTTTTTTAACATGTAGGAAGAGAAACTAAAAGATAAACCCGGATTCGAACACCTTAATGAGCCGTTGCATGTGTTGGTGGAGGCTGAACTTCCCGAAGATGTGATAAATTCTCGTTTGGACTACGCTGTTGCCATACTAGAAAATCTTCTGAAACCTGTGGTATGAACAAAAGAAAAATCTTATTGTTGTTTTTAAAGTTAGTCTTTCCTTTTTCTGTATATGTTTCAGCTCTTCCATTTCTACGATTCTTCAGGATGAATCCTTGGATAACTATAAGAAACAACAGCTTAGGGAGTTAGCTTTACTAAATGGTACATTAAGGGAAGAGAGTCCGAAAATGAGCCCGACTATGAGCCCTAGTATGTCGCCCTTTAACGGTACTGGAATGAAACGAGCCAAGACAGGAAGATGACCCTTACAGTGATGGGATGTTGAGTCAAGAAGAGCTAGTCAAACTCGCTACTCAGTTTCGAGCAATGATGGTTCACATCTAGGTTGTCCTTCTCCATTGATCCCTTTTGATTCATATATCAATCCCCCATCAGGATGACTTTAGTTAAAAATAACCTATGCCCTAATTATTTTAGTCAAAAACCTCTAATATAGTTGGAAGATTCTTCTTACTTACAGTCATACATATGCAGCATTCTCTCTTGATGATAATTACTATTATTATTTATTATAAGATAAAATCATTGTATTGTATTTTGACTTAATAATAAGTATTTTTTTTTCAAAGTCTCATCGTGTAGTTGAGATATTTTAGATGGATATTTTAGATGGATAAACTTTTTTATGCTTCTATTCATGAAAATGAAATGGCTATGACAGATGCTTGAAAGAATTTAGTTTTGTGCTGTGGGGGTTGAAGGGCTTGAGAAGTAGAAGAGTCAAACCAAAAGTTACTTTCAAGTTGAGTTAGTATATCAGCACATTTATTTCTTTCCCGAAAGACATGCTTATGCATACTTCATTTTCTTCCCGAAAGATATGCTTAAGTGATGAAAGTCATACTGTGGAGAAGAAGCCACCTTTTGGTTCAAATAACACTCTAATTTCACTTTCTTTTTGTTGATATTCCAAGGTTTCAATGAAGAAGAAATTTATTTCAACTTTTAATTACAAATATACAACCCATGGTTGAAAAGTTATTGCCATTTCAGCCTTAGTCCTTAAATTTGGTAAATTTTTTAATTTAGTTTCAGAAATTTTTTCATCCACATTAGTCCTGTATGAATTCCGTTTTTATAGAAACTAAGTGCTAAGAGCTAAAAGAATAAAAAGATAAAATAACATTTGGTCCTTGAACTTGGTAACTTTTTTTAACTTAGTCCTAGAACTCTTTTTTCAACCGCTTTAGTCCTAGTACTTTGATATTGTGTTATGTTATCACCTAAAAATTATAATTTTTTATTAAAAAATAAGCAATGACATTATATAATCTTAGTGCCATGTCATCACAAACACCAAAATTGAGAAAATTTGTCCAGTTTAAAGACTCGAGTTGGACACTTAGATCCTTACCCCTGTCTCACATCCAATTAACATAAGCTATAGGCAAAAAAAAAAGAAAAAGTTTAAAGAGCAAGTTGGAAAAAATTGACAAGTTTAGGGATTTGATGTTGCTTTATTCCAATAATAAAGATAGGATGATAAAATGCAAAACCAGATAGCCAAAGTATATCAATAGAATCAACATGAGGCAGTCTTAATGATCATCAAGGGCCATACAACTCCAACATAAGATCCATATTCCTCATCAATGATGACATTAATTCCCATTGTCATCAACTTGTCTATTATCTACTTTGTTGCATGCATAGGTAATGCAGAAAGGAGACAGATCTACACAGATGCACATGATGGATATTATAGTATCATAGACTAGATTTTCAAGCTTCAACACAGCATAAGGAGGGTGCCCTTTATAGTGAATCCCAAAGATCTACATAATTGGATAGGATTACAAATTTTTTCTTTTACATGCAACTGCTACAATACGTCCTTGCAAAACAAAACAAGGAATTTAACTGAATCTTGGTGATTGAAGATCACAAAGACAGTTTTATCTACACACCTCAAAGAGGATGAGCTCAGTTTTTCATTGATGCTGTCAGTCATGAAGGCCGAGTTCAGCCTCGAGGTCACCATCTTCTTCGAACAACTTTAAAAGACGGGCATATTGCTCGTCTCGTTTCCTTTTTTGCCATACCTTGAAAAGGAAAAACGAAAACAACCCAACAGCAACCAGCACAATCAATATGATGACTAACTTGGTCCCATTTTTACTATTTGCATTAGACTTTGAGTTTAAGCTGATTGAACTTGTAGAGTCGCCGGAAAACCCTGAAAAAAGAAGAAGGAAACAAATTGGAGTAAATTGTTTTATCATTTTAAAAAATTTGCCAGTTAGTAAATAAGAAGAATTCTATTTTAAAGCCCTTCACAGCAACTTAATCATTGTTCTAACAAATTCAGCTGAAGAAGGTTCAAATAAGCCTAAAAAGCAAGTGTAATACCAAGAACTATGTGTAACAGCATAATTTCATGTGAAACCCATTTTATCATCGATAATTATTTGGTGGTGGAATCTTTTTAATCCCACAAGCGGGATTAAGAAACCACAGGACCTTAAATTTAGAAAAATAAGAAACAGGAACTTTCATTTGTTTGGTGAGAGACTGCGGTATTTGGTAGTTACACTGCACCTGATGAGATCCGCTTTCCTTACACTATTTTTTCCATCTACAAAACTTGAATACGAGTCTATGCTTAAAAGACATCGAGCTCCTTATCACTCGACCAAATAGATGTCATAGTAAACATAACATTTTCTTAATCCACTTATAGAGTTAAAAAAATCTCATCAGAGATCATAAATTTCCCCAAATTTCATGGAAAATGGATCAAGTAGGGCGAAATCTTAATTGCCTGCTTATACTGCTAAATAGCATATCTATTACAAAGTTCGAGATTCTCAAAAGCAAATCGGAATTGCAGAGATAGGTGTGTAAATATATATACCTTTCTATTCATTCTCGAAGTCAAAATTCTAACCTCATAAGTTGAAATTTTCTCGGAATCACAATCCCTCAAAAGCAAACAACAAAATTTATAGAAAGGATACGAAAAAAAGCAGTTCTTTTGGAGCTAATTTTCTCAGAAGCAAAACAGAGAAAAGAAAAACTAAGCAACAGTAAAACCTGGCAAATTTGAGAGATTTAACGAATTAATTAAACAAAATATAAAGGTGAGATTCGAATAGCATCCATACATTAAATCCTCCAATTACGATGATGTAGTAAAATTCACAAATCAACTTGAATTTCATGCAATTAATGATTCGAATTTCGAGTTTCGACCAAGTTCATTTGAAAAAAAAATAATAATAATTGAGGTTCGTTAAGAAAACAACAAAATATCTGAGTACAAAGCGGTGTAGAGAGGAAAACCTGAAATGAATTGTAGAGAAACCGAAGCGAAAAGCAGTAGAAGTCGCAGCGATCTACGCCTTGAAACTTCAGTCATTCTCTTGAAATTTCAGTCTTTTTCAGCGCACAAAGCTTGATGTCACTTGCGACGAAGCTGGTTTTTTGCAGTGTTGCCCATATATATATTTCAATTATTACAAATCGAACTGTCCGCCTGAGATTTTCTAAAGGTATAAATTAACATTTAGTCCCTGCACTTAGTAATTTTTACCATCTTGCTCTTTGAACTTTTTTGTCCATATTAGTCTCGTAATTTAGTAGGGGGTTCTTTTCCAATTTGGTTGGGTTTTTGAAATATATTTTTCAGATTTTATAAAGAATTTTAAATTTAAAGCGATAGCGTGAAATTCAAGTTCATGGACCAAATTGAAAAAAAATTAAGTTATGAAATTAGTGTAAAAAATAAGGACCAAATTGAAAAAGATTACCAAATTTAACAACTATGTTATGTTATCCCATTTTTAAATGTAAAAGTTTTTGTTTTAGCTTTCTTTAAAAATATTACTTTTTATAAATAATTATCATTTAAAATTAAACAAAAAGTTGGCGACTATTTTATAACTTTTCATGATTAAATAATTGAGTAATCGTTTTATAACTTTTTATAGTTGAATGAACTCTGCTATAATTTGCCTTTGGTTAAAAAATAATATGAGAGAAAATCCACACATGAAAATTATCGTATGATTAGAAAAAATTCGACTAGAGTCCACACATAAAACTTACACATGATGAGACTCAAACTGTAGATGAAAATATATATAACACTCATCTCTCGGAACTTCACTCATCCATTTTGAAATTTCTTTTAATGTTTCAGTTTATGCTATTTAATAAAGCATATCTAATTATCAAAAAATAAATATTTTATAATAAATATTTTTTATTTTTTTATTAAATGAATATTCAATTAACTTGCAATATCTACTCAATTACAAACTTTGCTGGTACTCTATCCAACAATTAATCTATGACATTCTATGTGTAGTATGCCGGTGCTGAGCTCCGAGGTGAAACTAAAAAGCTGAAAATAAAGGTGGTTGTGTTGTCACCTTCCGTTTACTGCAACACAGAGTAGCGATTCAGTTTGTCTATTATTGTCGACGCTGTTTCTTGCCAACGTCTTCGTCTTGTCCAAATGAGCTTTGCGGACGGCATTCTGCATCCGTCTCTCGTGCTCTTTGAGCATTTCCTCAAGGTTTCGCCCGTGACTTGATGGCATCAATGGCCCGGAATAATGGAATCGCTTTTCTTTTGGAACATAACCCTGCACCTTGAATTCACCCACAAAACTATTAGCATATTTTATTTGATTAGACTATACCAATTCAGGTTTTAAAAACTTTGGGTAAATTATACTCAATGTCATTAAACTATTAGTAAATATATGACATTCTACATTCGCACTACCTACACCAATTGAATGCTCTCATTCTCTTTCTCTTCTTCAATTCAGTCTTTTTTCACGAAACAATTTTGAACATCACGAGTCTATGAACCAAAATTCAAACAAAATTTTTCTCCAATCTCAACACTGATTGTCAGACCAATTTAGATCTACAATATATTCTTCTACTCATTGATGGGTATTGATCCACCGTATCAATCGTCAAATCGTCATTGCTTGGAGCTCACTAGTCAGGCTTTAAAAAAAAAACTTAACAATCCAGTGATTTTAATAAAAACTTTCAAATAGTTAAATAACTATTTTGTAACCTTTTTAACTCGAGTGACTAAAACGTAAACTTCCAAAGTGATCATTTGAATTATTTCGATTTAAGTCAATTTTGGTTTCAATCATTTTGGGTTTGAGACTCGGAATTTTGGGATCAGGTCATTACAAATGACCTTTCAAGTTAATTTTTAAGTTTAAATCAACTTAAATTGAATTCGTTGATAAAGAAAAAAAAATCAATTTCCATAATTCCCTTACCGTTGTTGATTCCTCGGAAGGTAAGTGCAAAGTACTTAGCCTATCAAATAAATGGTGAGTGGACTGAACATTATCATCATGGTCATATCCACCATTAAAATGCTCCTCGTGCCATTGCGGATTGCTCATGTCTAATCGTGATCTGCCTCTAACCGAAACCGAATTTGAAAATTGGGATAACGTCGTTGCTCCATGACGGACATATTTCGCCTGATTCGGAGAACCAAATGCTCGAGCACAAGCCTTCATATTCTGTGGAGATCCAGCGTAACTAAGGTGCATTGATGGACCAACATGGGAACATACGGGTTTCGATGTTCCTTGCAGAGGCTCAACAGGGAAGCCAGGATTATTTACTCCATTAACACTTTTAGTATTCGACTGCGAATTTTTTTCAAACACCTTAGTTGCAATAACACAAAATATCATAAGCCATTACGCATTATCAAATGAATATTACAACTTGAAAGGTTACCTGTATAGATGCTTGTAACTCAAAATTGGAATCTGGGGCAGGAATCGCTGTAGCTTTTCTAGCTCGATCATTTCCATTAACTTTCTCACGAGATGCTCTTTGCCTAGTTTCCCAATAGCAACAGGCAGATCAGTTGTTTTAAAACTTTTTCACAAAACTTAGGGGTGTAAGAGATTTAACACAGTTACATCATAATTGGACCAAATCAATCACTCGAATCGAGAATTAGTGAACCAACCGGTTCGATCAATGGTATGTAATCAAATCTAAAGTAAACTATTATGAACCAATAAAAAACGGAATTCAATATAAGAAATCAATGATTGAATCAATTGAACCAATTTTTTGAACATTATATTTAAGATATTTCCCTAATTCTCAACATCTTTCAATTTGTCGAGTTAAATTGATTTTGGATTGAGTCAAGGATTTCCAGATCATTTTGATTTGACTTAGTTACAGGCATTTCGTGCTCATTTTAGGTTCAAGTAATTCGAGTTTAAGGTTTGAATTTTTCATGCAAAAGTCATTTCAGGTTCAATTCATTTCATGTTACTTGTTAAGACCATTCTAAATTGAATTCAATTCATATTTAAATCATTTTGAATTTGGATTAAATGGATTTCGAGTGTTGACTTTTTATAATCAAATTAGGATAGGTAATTTGGGTTCAAATTGATTGGGTTAAGATTTCGAACTCAAGTCAAATTAGATTTCGAGTATTGAGTTCGAGTATCTGTTTGGAAAAAGAGATTGAACTAGCTACTGAGAAATTACTCGAAATTGATAAAAAATTGATAATCGAGATAAAAAAATTGAATTGATAATCAAATTGATTGAACAAAAATCAATAATTTAATCAATTTAACTATCGATCATATTTTTAAAACATTGGAAGCCAAAAAAATACCTTGCAGATTCATCTCCTCGAAGCTTGACATCAAATTCCTTACTAGGTGGGTACTTGGGCAAACTTGATGGATCACAAGGAAGAGGACTCGTTGTAAAGAACTGAAAAAAAAAACATCAAAGTTGAATGAGATATTGTTTAAATACAGTTAATATGGAAAGTATACCTATTTAAGGGTTGGTGGTAACGAGCTCGATGTCCCTTAAATAAAATTTTAGAATCGAGTCTTGTAGATTAAGAAAATAGTGGTGGGAGCAGTTTGCCTCCTATTTAAACATCCAACCTAGTGCGGCTACTAAATATTGGAAATTCTCCGACAAAACAAGAGCTTCCACCATCTCAATGAAAAATATTAATCTTACCTCACTTTGAAGTGCTGAAGAAGCAGTTCCACGACACTCGGGTTCTACTGCAAGGAGCATGTCCAAAAGAGCTAAAGTAGAAGTAGGGAAATCCTTGAATGTCTGATTGACACAACGCTTATAAGGATGTTGTGGTTTGAACGCGGTTGCATTTGGCAATTTTGATCTCTTCCAATACTCTTCGGAAGGTGATCCACAAAGCTTGAAGATTCTATGTAGTTGTTCCACCTACAAAACAATGTGTTTCGATAGTCAATACCATATTAGTGGGCGTATCATTTTTGTCTTGGTACTAGTATGTAATAGTATCGATGTGTTTCGATGTACCAATTACCATGACTGAATTACAAAAATGTAGATATTATAGACGTTTACATGGGTAAGTACCTCAGTTCTTCCAGGCATGATAGGCTTTCCTGTGAATAATTCCGCAAGAATGCAACCAGAACTCCACAGATCAATAGTAACTCCATAATCAGTAGAACCAAGCAAAAGCTCAGGAGGTCGGTACCACAAAGTTACTACGCGGCTCGTTAGAGGTTGCGTCTGGTTAGGAAGTAAGATAGTTGCCAATCCAAAATCGCCAATCTTGAGGTTACCATTATGATCTATCAAGAGATTTGCACCCTTAATGTCGCGGTGCAAAACACCGCGACTATGGCAATGGTCAAGGCCATTGAGCAATTGTTGCATGTAACACTTGATCTACACATTTGTTACAGGAATTTTAGCATGTAAACAAAAACACCCAAATGAATTATGCAATATGAATATACCTGAGCCTCAGTGAGCTTAGTCTCTAGGGTTGCTACAAGCCCTCTAAGATCATGCTCCATGTAGTCAAATATAAGGTACAAACATCCAGAAACCCTTGAAACAATAAGACCTTCAAGCTTCATGACATTCGGGTGATCAAGCCTACGCAAAACAATAATTTCCCTTGCCATGAAACGAATTCTTTCAGGGTCCAAATTAGCAAATCGCACTTTCTTTAAGGCGACTATCTTGTTCGATTCAATATCACGAGCTTTGTACACGGTGCTGTAAGTTCCTTGACCGATCTATATAATTAGCAAAGACAAATAACTTAAACATAGGAAAATATAAAATTTTGAACTAAATTTTATTAATATTTGAACTTGAATTCCATCAAATAAATTAGTTTTATTTTATAAATTGTTAAAAGGTGATTATGTGACACCCTGTGAGAATGTCACATAATCACAACTATTTGATGAAATCTAAGTCTAAGGACTAATGTAGACCGAAAATAGTTCAAGGATCAAACTGAAAAAATTATCAAGTTCATAGACTAAATATTTATTAAAAAAGATATAACTATTGTGCAAACCTTTTCCAACTTTTCATATGAGTCCGCCTTGCTAGGTATCCACCCATTAATGGCTTCTCCAGCTACAGCTACTAACCAAGAAGGCCAACCGGTAACTACTTGACCACCTCTTTCACCACTCATGACCCTAGTGATCCTCGGTTGCCTTTGTCCACCCCATGTCGTTGCATCTATCGTTGGCAACCTTTGAAGTTGTGATAGGTCCTTTCTAGACCTCTCATCATTAGAAAGGGACCTAGATGCCGAACCAGACTGTTGATTCGATATCAACCGTGCAGTGGCATCTGCGTCCACCGTAATGTCGTTGTCCTTAGAAGAATCGGACCACTTTTTCGAGGATGCATCTTCTTTTTTCTCCAGGGTTGTTCTCAATGTATTGATTTGGTTGAGTTTCTTTCGAACAAATACAACCCATAATTTTAAAACCTTGTTATCTCATTGTAGTATTCAATGATCCCATAAATAAGGTCCCCAAACATGTTTAAAATTTTTATGTTGCATCATTTACTAGAAAAAAATTATAAAATGGAAAATCAAGGTCCCAAAACAATTAAAACAAAATACAAGTAAAGTTAACAGATAATGTAAAAATATAACAAAAAGGAAGACAATTTTGTTGTTGTTGTTGTAAAATAAGTAACAATTTTGTATTATAAGACAACAAAATGTAAGTAAACCTGTCAAGAAATAAATGCAATTAAATAAAACATTTTTGGTTAAATTTTGGTATTTGTCCTTGTACTATACATAAATTATAGAGTTAGTCCCTTTACTTTCTAAAATTTGAAATTTTAGTTCTCATCGAGTGATAATTGTTAAATTCATTAAGTTATGCTATTTTCAAAATCTTATGCAACAAACACATTATCACATGTATAAATGTCATGTCGGTTTGCTATTTTCACCCATTACTCGTAAAAAAAAAAGCCAATTAGTGAACTAAGAATAATCAAATTGGAGAACATCTATTGAATCTATAATTTTATGCATAGTACAAGACTAATAGCGGAATTTAACCTGACAGATTTAATTGTTAACGTTTGTTTTATTACTGAAATTTTAAAATCCAAAAAGTATAAGGACTAACATTGATTAAATTTAAAATGTAAGGATTAAATTCATATTTTATGCAGACTGTGGAGACTAATTGCAAATTTTAACCTCTTTTTTTTTCGTAGTGTAAACAATTAGCTCAATTGTTCTTATCCAAACAAAGACATAAATGCAGACCTAAAAAAATGGTAATTTTGGTTAATACAAATTTATCCATAATTTTAAACTTCTTTTTAAAGCTTAAACAAAATCAGTTTTATTTTTTTTGTTAAAATGTGCTTATAGTCCATCTACTTTTCAAAAATTGAGAATTTAGTCCATGTACTTGTATTTCTAGAAATTTAGTCCTCTACATTTCATATTTCAAAATTCAGGTTCATTGTTAGCACTATTGAACTTTTTTTTAAATTGATTGTGATGACATTTTAGAATAAAAAAATTACTCACTTAGTAGTCATATACTTAAAAAAGATGTTGCAATTAATTTGAATTTAACAAATAATAATAATATTATCAGTTAGATCTAAATTTTAAATTTAAAAAGTAAAAGACAAAATTTCAAAAATACAAATACTAGAATTAAATTCCTAATTTTTGAGAGATTATAAGCATATTCTAACCTTTAATTTTCTATATAAGATTCAACATATAACTTTTATATATGATTGGTTGACACGTGTATTAATCTCTCTCTTTTAAATGGTTAAATTTCAATTTTGATCCCTATGCTACAATCAAATTTAAGATTATATAATAATAGTTAAATTTCAATTTTGATTCATATGCTACATTTAAATTTAAGATTCAATCTTTATACTTCAACTTTTGACATGCTTTGATACCTCAATTTTTTAAAATGTCACTGATTAGTCCAAATACTTTATTTTGATCAAAACCCGACGTAACTTTTAAAAGTTGTTAACACTATTAAAATTATTTGTTAAATCCGAGTCAATTGCAACGCTATTTTTTTTGTTATATGACTACTAAGTGAATATTTTTTAATTTCAAAATATCGCATCAATGAATTTAACAAAAGAAATTAATGGTATTGTGTTAATAATTTGATTTGAATTTTTAAATATAAAAAATAGAGGACTAAATATCTAAAATTAAAAGTACAAAGGCTAAATTTCATATATACAAAAAGTACAAAGACTTGAAGTATATTTTAATATTCAAATATTTACTCTATAATTTGATCCAATAAATAATGATGATGATGATAGGTAAAATGAATAACTTAATCTATTTTACTCAATAATGTTTGAATTAGATAGGGCCAGTTAGACAGGAAATTGGTTGGGGTATCCGTCTGAAGAAAGCTATTAGATTAATTGACCCGAGAACCTGTACGGATCAATTGAATTGGACAAAAAAATCGGTTGAATAGGGTGATTGAACTGAACTTTTCTATTTTTTTAAACTTTTTAATGATTTATTTAATTGAACCAAATAAATTGGTGGCTTGACTGATTCAACCACCGATCCAATTCTGATAACATTAGTTTCAGTTTTAGATTTAAAAAAAAAAACCACACAAATAATATTCATAGATAAAAAGGTTTTTTTTTTGGGAAAAAATATAAAAATACGAGATATCAAATTATTTAACTAAATAGATGAAATTATAGAATCTTGCTTATAAATTCTTTGAAAAATTATAAAATTATAAGTTAGTATAATGATAAAATTTATAATTTATTTATGACACTTTTAAATTTATTTTTCAGTATTAATCTTTTCGAGCTTTGTAATTATCCGTTGACGTTATCTTCAAAATTTCATCTCGAGTTCTTCATTTTAAGAATGCCATTTGCCTTGAAACCACATCCAACATATGTTGGTATTTCATTATACATTTTAAGAAGTATATATATATATATATATATACATTTAAAAGATGATAATATGGGTGAAGTGATAAATTTTTAGGAGAGGTTGAAATTAAGTCATATATTTTATAAGAATTAAATTTCACTAAAATATTAATTTATATTTTATAATTTTAAAAGATTAAATCAAATTTTTATCATTTTGAGAGGTAAATTATAATTTTATAAACTTAAAAGGACTTAAAAGCAATTTCTATATTAGGGGCCGCCGCCCCTGTATGGTAAGCTAGTAATAAATGAAATGAATTTTCAAAGAAATACAATTCATGGTACGTTACATAAGGTTTACATAAAATTCAACATTGTTGACTTTCATATATACCGTATTAAGTAAACAATTTATTACTTCTTACAAATAATATTTGGGTTAATTATCTAAAAGTCCCTAGACTATTGTTGAGATTCTAAATTGATCCTAAACTTCAAAACGTTCTAAATTCTAATTGAGTCCTTAAAGTATCAATATTTTATCAATAAAGTATTTTTTTCAATTTAGCCATTAATTTACTAGATCGTGTGGAGCATATTTGGAATGTGTGGCTCAAATTATAAACACATGTATCTCTACTAGAATGACAACTTAAATATAATACGTTCAAAAATTGCAATGCCATTGAAATTAGGAGGATTGATTTGTTTGTAGGTTGAAATATGCTTCTAGTTATTGTGCTCTTTGTACATTTAAGATTTAATCCCTCTATTAAGAGTGAGTAAAACTCGATTTAATTCGAAAAAATTGAAAAAAATTCAAATTTCTAGTTAATCGAATCGAGTTATTTAAGTCAACTTGATTCGAGTTTTGAGTTTCGAGTTTGAGTCGAGTTGAATTTTACAATCGAATAATAGATTGGTGTAAATACCCTTTTGATCCTTGTCAACTTTGAAAATAAGCAAATTGGTTGCTTTCACAACAAAAATTACAAGAACAAAAATAAAATATTTTTAAAAATTCAAATTTTATATTTTTAAAAATTCTAAAATGAATATAAAAAGTTAAAATTTTAAAATGTTCTAAAATAATAATTTTAGGCCCTAATTAATGATTCAAATTTATCATACTCAAGTATTTTATTTTTTTTCAAATATTTATGATTTCAAATTTATGTGTTCTAACATGGAATTAGTTATACCATAACAATATTTTTATTTGACATGTTTAATTTTTTAATTTAACTCGAATAATTTCGCTTGATTCGACTCGACTCAAATTTTATTTCATTCTACTCGATTCGAAAAATTTTCAAATTGAATTAGGATGATAAGATAGGACTCGTGAACTTGATTATCTCGAATTTTTTCACTTGATTCGATCAAACGCTCACCCCTACACTCTACGATTCAGATTTTAAAATTTACATCCAATTATTAACATTGTTAAAATTCATCTATTAAGTTTGTTGGTGTGACATTTTGAAATAAAAATATACTCATTGGATTGCCATAAAAAAATGACTCTACAATGAGCCTTAATTTAACAGTTGAATTTTAACAAGATTAATGATTGGACCTATAATTTTAAATAAAAAATAGAAAGATTAAATTCATTGAAATAAATGTACAGGACTCAATTTTAAATTTATGAATAGTATAAAAACTTAGAGCATATTTTAATTTTGTTTTTAACACATTAGATTCAAGCTATCTATGTAATAAAGACACATATTTACAATGTAATCAATGTATTTTAAATGTTCTTTATACTAGATTTTGAATATAACATTCAAGCTAATAACTAAATGAAAAAGACTTAATTGAGAGGATACTATACTTTAAGAAATCAATTAAAAAGTTTTGAAGGACAGGACTGATTTAAAATCTAAATTATAATTTAAGGACTTTTAGAGAAATTAACCCAACATAATATATTTATTTTAATGAGATTGCATACCAAAAGAAGAAAATTGAAATCTCGATATTTGTTTATGAAAAAGTAAAAAAAATAAATCCTGTTTCTTGCGATCGGCTTAAAACGCCGCCAAGCCATAAAAAGTCCACCTAGGTACGGGAATCACACCGAGCCTAAAACCTAACGACGAACTCCGAAGCAAGTGGTTTGGATAACACACAGCTGGAGACAGGCTGTCACCAACAAAGTTCCACTCACCTATTCCCCTAACTACGTTTCTCATTGTTTCTCTCTCTCCGCATCTTCGCTTTTCTCACTTTACAGCCCAGTTTTAGGGTTTTCTTCGATCTGTTTTTGCTCGATTCCGCATTTCGTCTCTTGACTTCGCCGGATTGTGAATCTCCTCTTTGTAAGCTCTTCGTCGATCTAAATTTCATTGATTTTGGCCTTGTTTAGCTTTTGTATGGTCTGATTGACGTTACTCGTTTGTTTTCTGTTTTTTATGGTTGATTCTTAGGATTTTTTGGTACTTTTAGCTTAATGATTGTACTGCATGCACTGTTGATGGAAATTTGATGTTGATTTGTTTTTGTTTTTGTTTTTGTTTTTTTTTTGTTCGCGAAACGCTTAGATTTGAAGTAGCTGAAAGTGATAATTTTTTGCTTTATTTGAAATAATTTGTAGTTGATGATACACGGAGAGAAGAGAAAAGAGAAGAAAGTTATAGATTTTGTAACTTGTACTTTATAATTATAATTAGAGGGGAAACCATACTTACATGTTCTAGGGTTAATTGCTGAAAGAAAGATCTCCTCTTTTGAATTTTGGTAGCACTGTTCTTGTCTAAGCTCAATGTAATGGAAAACTGTGGAACTTGTTTAGATTTATACTGAGGTTTTATGCCGACGGCTAATGATGTCATGTGTATATATATTTCAGAGTTGTGACTGTAAGGAACTAAGTTACCGGCTTATTCGGTGAACATTTTCTATTTCAAGGATAATGCTCCTTAGTATGCTAACGACTAGGGAGATAAGGTAGTACTAGCGATGTTTATCTTCTTTGTTGTTAAGGGCGTGCATAGGCATATTGTTCACTTTGTGTTAAATATGAATATTGTAAGAGAAAATGAAGCTACTTTGTTGGTGTCTGTTACTTAATAATTTGCTTTGAAGTTTTTTTATAGCCTTTTTCGCTTAGGACTTGCGTGGGTATTTCGATTGAGCATCTGCGTCACCAATGATGCGTTACCGTTGCTTATGTTGTTTTGGAAAGTATTGTCATTCATTGTTGTCTCAGTTGTTTAATTAAGATGACACGTAAGAATTCGTTGTCCTGGTTATATGGTCATTAATCATGATGCATTATTGTTAACTAATGTTGATGTGGAAATTTATGGCCTGTATTTGTCATTGATTGTTGTCTCAAATGTTGAATTAAGATGACAGGCAAGAATTCGTTGTCCTACTCACATAGTGTGCATGTGGCAATAATATTTGTGTACTAACTATAAATGGTATTGTTTTCTTAAATTTTCATAAACCTCTATAAAAGAGACTGGCGTTACATTTTTTATATGGTAACTGGTAACTTGGACGAGTGTGCACAAGTGCAACGTGGCATGTCTGCCTCGTAACGCTTGCATATGGAGTCTATATAATTGGTTTTTATTAGGACTTTCATCAAACACATTTGAAGTACATCTCACGAGAATGTCTTGTGTATTAGGTGAATGAGCGGCTTTGTCTTACTGACTTGTTCTCTGGTCATATGCATCTGAAAGTGTTGCTTTGTTTTTCCTTTTTGATTTTCCTTTTTATAGGTGAAATAGTGTGTGCTTGAATGTGATGGATTTCATCGGGGCTCTCTGCATGCTATATAAATCTTTTTTTTTCTGTTATAGTTTTTCATTCATAGATTTTTTGGTTGCTAGTTGGTTCATTGCTCTTTTCTGTTCCTTCCGCAGGTTCTCGGATCAAATAATTGAAGTCTTGACCTTAAACTTGAAGGTTAGTGGTTGAAACAGCTATCTACATGTGAAATTTGTTAGTTTCGAATCGATTAATGCTTTACATGGATCTGTTAGATTGGCAAGAAGATATATGAGTTCTGTTTGATAATGCTGCTTATTCGTCTTCTCACGCGATTAATCTTAGTATCATCCAGTGTTGGTTCAGTAATAGCTTCTAGAAATAATTCTCAGGAGGTCGCTTGTACATCAGAGGATCCTTTGTATCCATGCTAGCAGAGAGCATGCGTGGAATCTGTGTTTCGGGTAATGCCCCTGACGAGATATTCTGCCGAAGCATTCGGTGTGTTGACAATTTGTCTAGTTGGTCTGTTGGTTCTTCTGGGTTTGGTGTGCATCGGATACACATTTTACTTGCGTTCGCGTGTTCTTAAACAACGTTTTATCCTGCTCAGTTATTTCAGTGGTCCTTGGATCATCCGAATCACGTTCATTTTGTTCACCATTTGGTGGGGTTTCGGCGAAATCATTCGGCTAAATTATCTAAGGAGGCCAGGAAGAGTGTTGAATGTACTTGATTTTAAATGGCAAGAGAACGTCTGCAAATTTTACATTGTTTCGAATCTAGGTTTTGCCGAACCGTGCCTCTTCCTCACTCTCATGTTTCTTCTCCGTGCACCTTTACAGAACATAGACACAGGTATTCTAAGCAGGAAATGGAATGGGAAAACAGCAAGCTGTGTTCTCCTCTTTGCCCTCCCAGTGTTCGTTCTTCAACTATTTCTCATTTTGATTGGACCCGAGTTACGCGAGAATAGGAAAGAGTTACCGCCATATTTCACTAGAACAGCTCGATCGATGCAAAATTCCAATGACATAGCTCTTTGCTCTTACCCTTTACTGAATACTATTCTTCTTGGTCTTTTCACCACCGTCTTGACTGCGTATTTGATTTGGCTCGGAAGACGGATTTTGAAATTGGTTATCAATAAGGGTTTGCAGAAGAGAGTTTATACATTAATTTTCTCGGTCTCGAGTTTACTTCCGTTAAGGGTTCTTTTACTTGGTTTATCTGTTTTATCTAGACCAGAACATTTCCTGTTTGAAGCTCTTGCATTCTCAGCCTTTCTTGTCCTACTATGTTGTGCTGGGGTCTGTATTGTCATACTCGTATACTGTCCGGTCGCTGATTGTCTTGCACTCGGTAATCTTAATGACTTGGAGGCTCGGAGAAGGGTTATTCTCGATGATCAAAATGACACCGCATCCCTTATCGCTAATCAGACTCATCTTGATGAAAGCATTGGAATCAGCCCAGAGCGGAATTCTGATGCTTCTACTAAACGCGGATCGATTTCTTTTCGGACTTTCATACGAGATGAACCCTCGTCCGGGCCATTTGTGGAACTGAGCCTCTTTTCTCCTAGCCGAGATGAAAACCCACCCGGGTCACCTCCTCCTGTGGGTTGGCCAATGATGTCTTCTCCTACACATGTTCATGGACCCTAGCAAAGAAAAAAAAGAGTAGGCAAGGAAACTGAGTAGTTGTGGTGAATATCAATTTTGTGGTAAAGAAAAAAAAAAAACTGATTGTAAAGGGTTTAGCTTTCAATAAGGATTTTTATTCTTGGGTTGTTTTTTCTTTTTAATTTAGATATGGTTTTTGTTTGAAGAAATTTATAATCACCCGTTTCCTTTTTCTTCTCTTCTTTTATATGCGTCCATTAAAATTGTTGTTTATTACAGTTTTAATGTTAATATTCTGTGTTTGATAAAGAGTTCAATATTTTTGGTTAAAGAGGTATATATACGCCCTTGAAATTCTGTAAAAAAATCAATTAAATTAATTAATCTCTATGTTAAAAAATTTAAAAGTTTTTTTAAATTGTAAAATATTATTATATAAAAATATTAAATAAAATTAAAAATAAAAAGAAACAAAATTAAGAAAAATTATGTGTCATGGTGAATATTTAAGATAAGTAGATAGAGATATCTATTTATCAATAATGTTAAATTGATATTTTTAAAATATAACATTTTAATATCTTTCTATTTTTAATAATATTAAAACATTTAAACTTTTATTCAAAACTATAAAAGATAATTTTTTAAAAAAATCATAAAATAAAGTAAATACTAAATGATATATTAATTTTTATTTTATTTCAATAAAAATTAAAATTACTAATAAATAAAAGAAAAGACAGCGCTAGGAAAGTTCCATGTTCAAAAGCAGACAGCTTTTCATAAGATTCGACGACTGATCTTTCCAGTCAACGACGATGGAAGGCAATTTTGAACCAATTGAAATAAAATATATAAAATATATAAATTATGTAAATTTTAGTTATTTTATTTTATAATTTTTAAATTTTCAAATTTAAAATAAATTAATTATTAATATCATTAAAATTCTTTTAATAATATTTAAGCTATTTTTTTATTATTAAAATAGATTTGTTGATTGATCAAATGGTTTACTTTGGACTATTTTTTTATGTCAAATCAGTTTAATTTGATTCAATTAATATTAAAATATAAATAATAAATATTAATATTTTAATATTTTATTAATTTATTAATTTATATAAAAAATTTACTCATTGTATTAGACAAAATTGAACTAAAATTTTAAATCGAGTTTGTGTTGACCAATAAATACTTATAAGTAATGTTGTTTGAATCGAATCGAATTGGTTAAGGTATCGGTTCAAAGAATGACTTTGAATTAGACCTATCCATGAGTCGGGTACTCCTCCTGGTTCGGTAGGCACAACTCAAATTGAGCCGAGCATGAATAAATATTTTTGTACCTCAAGTCGGCTCGAATTCAATTTAAATAATAAAAATATTATTAAATTTAAATTTAATCATATAAATATATAAATATATAAATATATTAAAACAAGTTTTTTGAGCGAGGATGACCAAAAATGGGGACCAAGCTTAAAATTTTTTTTGTTATCGAGCCTCGACCTAACTTAGCCTATGAACAAATTACTTTAAACTAGTTAAACCAAAAATCAATATAAACCAATTGAACCGATTTAAATAATTAATTTAATCAAGTTTCTGTTTTTATTTTTAAAAATTTTATTTTGTTTAATAAATTAGTCCGGCCAATAAATTAATTATTTGATCGATTTAATCATTAATTCAATTTAAAAAACATTGTTTTTTTAACACACAATAGTTGTGTTGTCTTTCACGTGTGGTGTCGGAGCATGCTTCGTGTGCCCGCCTAGTGCCTACTATTATATTCTACTCTCATTAAATAAATATTTACATTTTTTATTTTAAAAAATTGCTTAATATATTAGTAGTACGCCAAAACCCTAATAAAGCTTCGCCGTTCCATTTTATATAAAAACCAAAAACCATCAACGAAAAACAAACGCTTTGATTTTGAAAAAAAAAACAACCTCAAAAACCCTAATTCGGAAAAAAGAATCAAAAGCAATGGCCTCATTCGAGCAAGCACCGCCTGGTGATTCGAAAGCTGGGGAGAAGATCTTCAAGACCAAGTGTGCTCAGTGTCATACCGTCGATAAAGGCGCCGGTCACAAGCAAGGTTGGCTTCTCTCGGATCTGTTTCTTTTTTTTTTTTTTAATGTGGAGTCTCGATTGATGTCGAATTTCTTGATTTTGTGTGGTTTTTTTTTAATTAATTAACTGTTTCTATCAGTTTGTTTATATATAGTCTTTTTCTTTCACGTCGTTTTCGTATATGTTTCCTCTTGGTTTTTATCTTTTTAATTAATTTTTTTGGTAAAAAAATTATTTGATCTTGCTTGTTCTTTCGGATTCAATAATGGTTTTTATTTGGTTTGGTTAAATATAGCTTTAAAATTTAAAAAGGATGTGTAAGTTCCTTGAATACTTAGATTTGCATTGAAACTAGATGGTTTTGACCTGAACCCGAAAGCCTGATCCGATCTGTCAAATCGAATTTAAACCTGATTTGATCATAAAAAGTTGAAAACCTGAATCATCCATCAGAGTCCTGATTATGATTTGGAAAGTTAAATCCGAAATTTACTTGGATCTGATCTGACCTAAAACCAATCCAAAAGGACTAATCTGCACAAAATTTTCCATAACTAAAGCAATTTGAAGTTTTAATTTTGAATACTTTTAAAAGTTTAATGAATAATAAGTTGAGATCTTTTTAAAAAATTGCAGGGCCAAATTTGAATGGGCTTTTCGGAAGGCAGTCCGGGACAACACCGGGATACTCGTACTCCGCTGCTAACAAAAATATGGCTGTGATTTGGGGAGAGAATACTTTGTATGACTACTTGCTTAATCCTAAGAAGGTATGTGCAAGTCTTGTGTATTTTTTTAGTATAAAGTTTATGACTTTTGCTCGCTATTGTAAGCTTGTAAATGTGTCCTGTTTTCTAAATATCGAATCTAGTACACGAAAGTTCTCCTATTTACTTGTCTTATGAACTGTTTGTCTGTTAAACAATCAGTTCCTTTTTTGGTCTAAACTCTAAACCCGGGGTATCCACTATTCACATTGAACTTAAGATTAATCCATTGTCCGGTCAAGAGCTTTTTTAAGGTAAAGCTCTCTCAAAAAATGCATTTCCCAGAGTTGAACATGTGTTCTTACTCTTATGGGGATGAAGCTGGTGTATCGACTAGTTCTGTAGGATAGGATTGGGGTAGTTGTGTGCTAACTATTGTCGAGCCTAGTTAATATTGATTGCCTTGTGGGTGGGCATTACATTATCTGGGCTACCGATTGATCATTGCCTCCATTAATGAAAGATTACATGGGTGGCACAAAGGATACAAAGTGGTGAGAATGTTATTTAAGTACAAAGGATGAGTATGCCGTGGGTTCTGAGAAATCAGCTCCTTTTGTCTAGCAACAAGGTTTATTTCTTATGAGATCGTTCCCATGTGGTAGTAGGTCCTTGTTTTGGGAACATATGCCTTCTATATTTTTATCTGATTATCGATAATTGCATTGCGTTGGCTATTAGTATTGTTACGTGTGCTGTTTGCATTTCGGTGCGAGTATGAAGTAGATATATATATTAATTGTTGAATGGGTTGTTGGTATATTTTGTTTGTGCAGTACATTCCCGGGACAAAGATGGTTTTCCCCGGATTGAAGAAGCCGCAAGATCGTGCCGACCTGATTGCATACCTGAAGGAATCAACCGCCTGATTCGTCTCTGGTTTTATTAATTTCACCTATATTTTGGAACTGTGACAAAATGAAGAATTTTGATCAATGATGTATTTTTATTACATGGAAAAAAAAAAAACCATTCTTGAAATAAAGTTAAACCTTGAAAACAACTCCAAAGATAATTGGAGTTGAAAATGATTTTTGTTAAGACTAAAATCTCTTGATGATGAGGAATTTGATTATTTCATTTATCCCCCTGTAGTTGCTGTTGTGGTATCTTAATTCTTAACCTGAAACTTTTTACATTACATGATGGTTTATTTGAAGATGTTCAAGCCTTTCCACTTGGTCTTTGGAATGTTGATTTAAAATTTGATACTTTTATCCTGTTGATCCAAAATGTATATGTTAGTATATATATTTTATAGTTAGTTTTTGGTTAAATATGCTATAAGTTTTGTACTTTTCATGGATTTAGAATTTAGTCTTATTTATCAGATTTTAAAATTATGGTTCACTGGTCAACTTCAGTGAATTTAAATTTAAAAGAAGAATTTTTTATTTTAAAATTTTTGAAGTGAAAGTTGAGGATTAAATTTTAAATGTTGAACAGTGTAGGAGCTAAAGCACATTTTAACCAGAGTTTTTTACATAAGAGAAAAATTAAAAATTAATTTATCTCAAATTTAAAATGTTTTATAAGAATATCACAAGGAATGTATCTTAATAAAGCATGATGTAGAATGTTGGATGTAATTTAAGGAAACAGGGTAACTTTTAATTGTTTTGAAAAACAGGATGCATTTTCTCTCTAATTGTAATAGGCATATACATGGATTAACAATTAAAATATATTTTTAATTTTTAAAAAGTTAATTAATTATTAACGTGACATATGCATGATTGCTCAGTGAATATTATATTTAAAAGTCAGCAAGGTGAAAATATTTTAATACAATATTTTAGTTTCTACCCTTTTTACTTAATCCTTAGTTTTTTTACGACAATCAGTACTTTAAAAAAAAATATTTTTTGGTGACCAAAATGGAAATAAGAATATAATTTAGTTTGTATAGTTAATCAGTAGTTAAAAATTTAACGATTGGGTAACTAAACTGAAAGCACCTTAAAGTTGAATGACAAAATCGCTAGGGCCCAAAATAAAAGCCCCCTGAAAGTTAAATGACCAACTAGATAGTTTACCTTATATTCTATTAGTATAATAATAAATTTAGTCCTTAAAATTTTACACATTGTGTCAAATTGGTATTGTTTAACAAATTTAACCCACAAACATTTACATATTCTATAATTTTGGTCTTGATTTAACAAATTTAGTTTGTAACATTTACATATTCTGTCTAACAACACAAAATATATATAAACATTAAGCACTAAATTTATTATTATACCAATCAAAATTATATATAATTAACAGAAAACCATGATTAATTTTCCTTAATTAGTTGTTTATTTTAAAATTGAAAGATTAAATTGTTTTAATTTTTTTAAGAAGAATCAATTTGCTCATAGATATTAAACATTTTTACCAAAAAAAAAATTAAATCCACCATTTACACATAATAAATTAATAACGATTTTAAATAATTATATTAAATTTAAATATATGTTAAATTCAACCATCAAAACTATTTTAAGAGATGAGATGATGATTATGGCAAGACGCACACAACACAAAGAAAACCCTTCCGTTGGATAATTCTACTCATAAAAACAACGTATAAATTGCTAGCTATATATTGCTGCTACAAAGCTATAATAATATATAATAAACAACAAATATATCTGGCAGTAAACTGTAAGTTGCTGCTAATAGCCAAATTTCTTTTTTTCTAGTTTTGAGGGAAAAAAAAAGACGAAATTTTAAGCTAAAACTATTTCAGGTGGAGTTTCAGTTCCTTCATGCTCTTGTTCTTCATCAGTTCCAGTATTTTCCCTTTGTTCATCTTCTTCTATTTCATTTGACTCTTCATCAACTGTTGGTACTGGTACTGACAGTGTTTTTTGCTTCATCTCTGTGGCTTTGCCCCATAGCACCACATATACTCCACATACTATCATTAATCCCCCTATGATACTGTTGATTTCCCAGGAAAAAAGAGAAAGAATTAGAAACTAAAACACCATTTGCAGCTAAGTTATTCGAGATTCGGTCTTATTTTGCCACCATTGTATCTATATCCATAATATAATTACTATGTTAGTGCTATAAGAATATAATAAAATAGTAAAGCAAATATGACATAATATACCTTCCTAAATGCAGCTTTTCATCGAGTAACAAAGATCCCACAATAGCAACAAGCACAAGCCCCAGTGGATTAAATATAGCTGCATACAATGGTCCCTTCAACTTAACAGCCCATGATAGCAAGAGCACTCATGTTAAATTTCCCCCCAAAAGAAAAACCCAACATGTAGCCATTAACATACCACAAAAGCAACAGCTAAAAGCCTAACATTCCACCCAAGCTTCCATTGATTCCAATCCCTCACAGTACAAACTAAATACAATGCTCCTTGTACTGATCCCATCAAACACATCAAAGCAGTGCTTCAATACAAGTAAGGGAACCCCACATTCATTTTAGCCTAACAAAGTTCAAAAGTTAAGTACGAAAAAAGACCATGTAAGTAGAGTGAAATTGATGAAATAGGAAAAGTAAAAGAGCCTAAGTTTTACCTGAATGATCAACCACAAAGAGAAAGAAATGCAACTCAAAAGACCGAAAACAGCACCGATAGCGAAGTGACCAGTGCCATGATATGAAGATCCAAGACCTACTTCTTGATGGTGATGATGCTTTAAAAGGTTTACATTTGTTGACCAGATGTTTATGTCCATACCTTTGTAAAATGTGAATACCATTGCTCCACCTATTCCTATTAATGTCCCAAACACTTTGGCTTTCCCTGCATTTGTTATTATCGCCAGTTTCTCCATCCTGTTATCATAATTAACTTTGTTTCAATACATGTAAAAACTAGAACTCTCAACAAAGTCAGAACAAAAACTAGAGATAAAATCCAACATAAACACCAGGAACCCAATAACACACCCATTGAAGCATCCAACGAAAACAAAAAATCAAAATCAACCAAGAGTTAAGAAGTGTACTTGAAACAAATGGCCAAAATAAAAGTAAAGGCTGGAGCAAGGTTGACCACGGCTGCAACAAATGTTGCAGATGTATGCACCAAGCTTTCTAGGTACAAGTTTTGAACCAATGATCCTCAGTAAAATACCTTTACAATTATCTTAAAACAAACAGATTTTTGTATATATACATATATACACATATAAATTTAAGTTAAACATACCCAAATAATCCACAAAGAAATGCTTGAAGGAGTACTTTTCTACTAATTTTCTTCAAGCTCTCCCTGTAAAAAAAAACACAAAACACAAAAAAAAAAAAAAAAACAACTGATAAAAGAACAACTGAAAACAAAAAAGATTAAGCTTTAACTTTTCAAAAATAAGAGCAAGCAGAACCATGATAACAGCGGGGAACATGAATCTATAAGCCACAATAACCCTTGAACTCATCCCGTCATTAGCAGCCAACTTATACATTACATTAATACCAGCAAATATAATCTGTACCAATACCATTAACAATGCCGGCTTTATGCTAAGAAAAATATTCCCCATTTTATGTATAAAACCTCAATAGTATGGTATGAAACCTCAATAGTATGAAAACCAAACAAAGAAAAAAAACACAGAAATCTTTGTTGGTTTGTTCTTGTTTTCTCCTCTCCTTTTATAGAGGAGAACCCAAAATTAAAAATTAAAAAAAAAAATTATTCAAATAAGGTAGAAAATATTGTTTTAATTAGTAAATATGATATTTTATTATAAATATATAGGGTAAACTATAACTAATGTCACTAAATTAATGGTGATTGAATTTTGATTCGTAAAATTATAACAACAATGGTATAAATGCAAAAGTATACAATATAATAAAATGATCTATTTTAGATATGAAATAATATTTAGAATTTACTTGGTTATTCATAAAATCAATTATAAAATTTATAATATATGTAATTAAAATTAATTATCTTTTATAAATTTAAAAATTAACATTTAGGATTGTTTTAATTAAAGTTAATAAAATTTAAAATTTCCATATTAAAGCATGTACAGATGGCACAATAAAAATTATACCAAGCAAGCAAATTTTCCTTATTTGCAAGAATATTTATAGAAATATATAATAGGAGGGATCCACTTAGATGGGTATAATCAAAAAAATATAAACTTTGACAGAGAGAAGATTGAATACAAAAAGAAAAACAAAGAGTTCACACAGAAAAATCAATAAAGAAAAGTCCAGAAACAAACAGCAAAACAAAGAGGTGATTTTCGTTTTTCTTTTCTACTTCAGATATAAATACATATAAACCGAATATACAATGCTGCAACAGGCAAAATCATCATTATAAACAATGACATGACATCATAAGTAGAGAAAATAATATTCATGTCCATAAGGTTTCAAGTCTGTGTTATCCCTGAAACATAAAATTGTATGAAGAAGATAATATAAGAGGAGAGCAATAAGGTAGAAATTTCCAAAGTCTGAAAGTCAAACTCTTTTTGATTTATAATAGAAAAAGATGGCATCCTTTTGTAACTTGTTAATCACTTTGGTCTTTCCTTATACACACTTTTCCTTTATAGGGAAAGATAATATTTTCTTCTAATGGAAGGCATCAAAATATAGTAAATTTGAGAATATCTGTCATTGTTTCTGTTTCTTTTTAAATGAAAATTGGCAGTAAACAAATGGATACATACACCTACAAACAGAGCAGATAAAGCCCAAAGGGTTAAAAAAAAATTGAAAAAAAAAAACTTCCGTTGCCGGGACTTGAACCCGGGTCTCTCGGGTGAGAGCCGAGTATCCTAACCACCTAGACTACAGCGGATTTCGTAAGTAGTTCACACATTTTCTTTCTTAACGAATATTTAAATAAGAAACGTTTTACTATAATTATATTACTAAATGAATAAATTAGAAAAATCTCAAACTTTGATTTAATGTGCAATTTTATATATGAATTTCGATTTGATGCAACTATGCATATAAAACTTTGGTTGTGGTTCATATATATACGTGAAATTTTAATTTTATTTAATTGAATACATTTAAAGGGATAAATACATCAATTTATTTTAATATTAATTATATATAATTATTTGTATTACACCATGTATACTTGAAATAGTGCTATATCAGTAACTATGTTAGTAGTTTTTAAAATTGAATTGCATTAATATTTCATGTATAAAAGTACACAATCAATATTTATATATAAAATTGTACATTAAATCAAAATTCATACATAATTTTGAAATTTATCCTTTAATAAAGTTGTAGAAAACATTCCATTCAAACTAGATTTTTCACTAGTTATTAATAATATAAAATTTATTATAAACTAGAAATTAAGTTTCATTGCTAACTAAAATAATCACCCTTTTGTTTTTAGTCATTAACCACATTGACCATTAAAATAAATTGATTGACTAACCAAATAGTGACACATGATAGCTTCTAGTTTAATCTAATATTTTTCTATTAATATATTAAAATCATAAAAAAAATTATACCAATTTATGAGAACTAGAAAAATTATCAAAAAATAAAAATTAATAATATTAAAAATATTAAAAATAAAATTGATATAAATTTATAAATATTATAAAATATTATAAGCGTTATAAAAATATTAAAAATATAAGAAATCTAATAAATTCTAAATTTTCTTTATAAATAACGTATTAAAATTCTATAAATATCATGAAAATTATAAAAAAATTAAAACTATTAATATTGATATAAACTTATAGAAATTAATAAAATCATAAGAAATTATTAAAAAATCGACAAGGATATCAATGCGGGGAAAGATATTAGACTAGTTGACTTGGGAATTGGACGATTGAGTCTTTTTTTTTTAATTCTTTATTTAATTGAACCAGACAAATTGGCAAATCGATGTCATGATTAGTCCGACGACCAACCCAATTCTAAAAACCTTGGTTAGAATTTTTCATTCTGACATATGTTAATAGTTGGATAATGAGATTTTAGTTTAATAAAATTATTAAAAAATAAAAAATCGATTCAACTGTCTGGTTCCTAAGTCAACCGATCTAATAGCTTTCCTTGAATTGGTAACCTTGTCGATTTCAAGCTAATTGGTCCAGTTCAAGTTGTTATGATTTTTTTTAAAATATTTTAAGTTTATATTAATTTTAATTTTTTACAATTTATTATTATTTTTAAGAATTTTAATACGTTTTTTAATTTAGATATTTTAAATAAGTTTTATTGTTTTTATAATTTATTATATTTTTACATTTTGATAGTATTTATAATTTTGTTATAATGTTTTTATAATTATAATAAGTTTATATCATTGTTAATATTTTTAATATTTAATAATTTATTTTTTAATAATTTTTATGGGAAAAAGATTGATAAAACCGAAGCTACCATGTGTCACCATCTAATTAATTTGTCAATTTATTTTACTGGTCAACATAGTCAATGACCGAAACCGTTAACGAAGAGGCTTAATTGATTTTTTTAGTTAACGGCAGGGACTTTATTGGGTGTGAATTTAATAGAGGGCTTAGTTGTTGTTGTTGGTTTTTTTTTGTAATTTCTTAAGGACTTTTTTTGACATATAAGTCATTTAAATAAGTTTAAAAAGTAAAATATTTAATATTTATTTTCTAAAAGTCCAAAGTTCTTTTTAAAAGGGTAAATTACACTAGTAGTCACCTAATTATTAGTAAGTTTTTTTTGATTATCCAACTACGAAAAGTTACAAAATGGTCATCAACAGTTCAAATTTTTTTTTTTAGTATCCAACTTTAACCCTCAACAATTATAAATTATGTTAATTTAGTCTTGATACTAAAAAATTAACTCTCAACATTTACATATTGTGTAATCTTTTTTTTTTTTTTTTGCAGTTTTGCTTCTTCTTCTTCTTCTTTTTTTTTTTTTTTACATTAAGGGTTAATTTTAAAAGAATGATAAAATATGGAAATCATTATCTTGGGTATTTCAACATTTCTATTTTTATATATGTCAAAACCATTTTTTTTTAAAAAGTTCAGGGTCGACTTTTATTTAAAAATGAAAATAGAGTCGCCACCAAACTTTTTTGTTTAGGTGTGATCGGATTACCTCGAAATTTGATTATTTTAATAAAATATTTTGTTTTACTAAAACAACGATTTTGGTCTACGAAATTCGAGAAAATGGGTTCGATAGTCGGTTACGTATAACGAAGGATTAGCACCCTCGTAACGCCCAAAATTGGCACCTAATTGATTAGTTAATGTCTTAATGTCGAAAGTTGAAAATCAATAAAGAATTTAAAAATACAATCCTCCCATTTTTTTTATTAATGTTAATTTTACAAAAAATGTTTGGATAAATCGAAGCGGATGCTAAAGACTTTCTTGTCCTAAAGTAATAAAACGTCACATCTAGTACGTTAGGACACAATATTTTAAACTCTCGAGAACAAACTTGTCTTTTGATTTTCAAAACTCATGCATTTTAATTTTAAAAGGATATTCGGTCATTTGGGTTAAACGAGAAAAATGGAGACAAAGTACGTTACGACACTACTTCTCGAATTTCCAAATACAGAACATTGCTTTTAAAAAAAATCTTTTTTTTTAATGAATTTGGGTAAAAATTAATGTAATGTTTAAAATGATATATGTGTAGTTTATTTGATTGTGTTTAAAAAGAAATCGTTTAAAAACGTAAAATGGATCGTACTTGGCTAATAATAATGATAGTGCAACATTTATTTATTTGAAGTATATATATTTAGTAGTTACTTTTTGGTTAAATATGCTACAAGTTTTTCTACTTTTCATGGATTTAGAATTTAATCCTTTTCAAGAATTTAGTCTTATTTATCGATTTTAAAATTATGGTTCAATGGTCAACTTCAGTGAATTTAAATTTAAAAGAAGATTTTTTTATTTTAAAATTTTTGAAATGAAAGTTGAGGATTAAATTTTAAATGTTGAATAGTGTAGGAAGCTAAAGCACATTTTAACCAGAGTTTTTATATAAGAAAAAATTAAAAATTAATTTATCTCAAATTTAAAATGTTTTATAAGAATACCACAAGGAATATATCTTAACAAAGCATGTTGTAGAATGTTGGATGTAATTTAAGGAAACAGGTTAATTTTAATTGTTTTGAAAAACAGGATTCATTTTCTTTCTAATTGTGATAGGCATATACATGTATTACTATTTATATATAAGGTTAACAATTAAAATATATTTTTAATTTTTAAAAATTAAGTAATTATTAATGTGATATATACATGAATTGTCCTTTAAATATTACATGTTAAATTTATCACTTGACGCAATGATTTCACATAATTGTATCATGCGAGTTAAAACCTTAAATAATAAAAGAATTATAGGATTTAAAAAATCAAAATGGCTATAATTTTTAATAATTAGTCACTTAATTTTTAAAAATAAAATTATTGAAATCACTAAAAACTATAAAAATTATGAAATATATTTTTAAATTTTTAATTACTAATGTGACATATACATGAACTATCTAATAAATGTCACATGAATAAAATTAACAAATAATGCAATATTAATGACTAAAAAAATAGAAAAAATTAAAAATTAAAAATATTTTTTAAAAATTTGAAGATCAAATAAATCATATGCCTATTTTAACTTTATATGTTGTGTACAATCTTGTGAACTTATCACTGACGAATGATTTTATAATATTGTATCATGTGACACACATGTAGAGTGATGAACAAAATTACTAATAGAGATTTTACTCTATTTTTCTAAATAATTAAAGAATTGTACTATTTTCTTAAAAAAATAAGTTTTTAATTAATTAGTCGCTTTATTTTTTAAGCATAGTACATTTCATTTTTCCAATTTTGAAGCATCATAAAATCACACTACACACATGCATTACCTTTTTAATGTTTAATTTTAGAAGAGAAAACATGATACTGAGAGAAAACTAAAAGCCAATCATGTTGAAAACAAAATAAAGAATACAAAGTTACAATATAATTCACTAAATGCTAGTATTGGTTTTTCATTTCTTTCTTCTCCTTTCTATTTTCTACCAGTATTTTGAGTAGTAATGGTTTTTTCGCATTCCCTTTTATCAACACTTTGAAAAAAAATCCAACAGAGCTGCATTCAAGGGGTTTTGAGGTTCTAATAAGGTATGTTCATCTTTGGGTTGTTTTTATTTTTTCAAAAAAGAGAAGGGTTTTGTATAATTCTTGTTTGTTTCCCTAGAAAATTTTTGAAGGAAAATGGCAAGGAAAAACACGAGAAAAAAAGAAGAAATCGCTGAAGATTACTGCTTTTTTTGCAAAGATGGTGGTTTGCTCAGGGTTTGTGATTATAAGTAAGTGTTTATCTTCAACCCTTTTTAAGTTTTACCCAATAATTGATTAAGTTTTATTTGTACAGTCATTTCGAGTTTTTGGTAGGTTCAGATGTTTACTTCGATATGATTTGAAAGACATTGTTTATTCAATTATAATGGTGGGTTCCCGCTGATACTGATGCTTGTAGGACCATTTCTGGTTTTACACACTGCCCTAGACCAAACGGGGTTTAAGTATATATACAATACAACAAGGTAAAAGGAGACAAGTTGTCACCTTGGTTTGAATATTATCAATGACAATGCTTGTTATTATCCAATTATTACTGTGATTAGAGCAACTTTAGGCTAGTTTAGCATTCTCGTGCAGTTGAAAAGTGTTTTTAAAAAATGCTCTAGAAACATAGCTTTTTGGTTTGATTTTAAGGCAAAAGCTCTTTGTTTATGTGTATGCATGTATGTATGTACGTGTGTATTGTACTTTTACAGTCCAGGACCAGGACTCGGAGGTCTGGGTGTAAATAACAGGGACAACAAGGTACAAGGAGACAAGTTGTCACCTTGGTTTGAATGTTTATCAATAATAATGCTTGTTTATTACCCAATTGTTATTATGATTAGAGCAAGTTTAGCATTCTCGTGCCTTTGAAAAGTGCTTTTAACAAGTGGGTTCGTTCGAAATGTGCTTTAAAAAAGCAACTAACGACTAGCTTTTTGGTTTGATTTCAAAAAGCAAAAGACTTTTGGTTGGTGACAACATTTCTATGATGAGCTAATTGTTGCAACTTGAATTCTTACAGGAACTGTCTCAAAAGTTTTCATCCTCAATGCGTCGGAAGGGATGATTCTCTATTGGAAACCGATGAACGCTGGTTTTGTGGTAATTAACGAATTTTCCCCCTTCTTTTTGGTAATTTGATAAGAAAAATATAATTTTTATGCATAAATTTCGTCTTATACAAACATCTCATGTTGTTAGAACATATTGTGTAATAGCTAACATGGTGTATCTATGTTTCAGGTTGGCACTTTTGTTTCATTTGCAGTAAACCTGCAAAATTTCATTGCTTTTGTTGTCCATCTGCCATATGCGGGCGTTGTTTATGTGACGTTGAATTCGCAATAGTCAAAGGGAAAAGGGCTTTTTGTAATACGTGTTTAGAGCTTGCTTTGCTTATCGAAGACAAGAAGAATGTCAATGCCAATGGGGTATGCTTTTCTTCGAGATTTCCGTTCTTGCAGCTAAAGATATGTTTTTGACTTACCAATTTCCAGTTTATCTGCAGGTGAAAGTAGATTTTAACGATAGAGAAACATATGAATTTCTTTTCAAGGGCTATTGGGAATGGGTGAAGGAAAAAGAAGGCTTAACTTTGAAACAACTGCATTCCTCAGATCGGTTGTTGAAGGATGGTAAAAACTATGATTTTCAAATGAACTGTAATCATAGAGAAGAAGATACTGGGGATTTTGAAGATGATAGTATATCGGAAGGTGATGATTGGGCTGATAATCAAGCACGACGTAAAAAAGAAACGAAAGGAAAACTTTCTTTGAGTAACAGAAAGAGAAAATCGAAGAAAATGGAATACATTGGATGGGCATCGAAACAACTTACTGAATTCCTAATATTCGTTGGTAAAGACGTGAAGCGAGAGTTGTCTCAATACGATGTTGCAACCATAGTTACTGAATACTGCAAGGAGAACAAGTTGTTTCACCCGGAAAAAAAGAAGACGGTTATTTGTGATGAAAGGTTGCAGTCTCTTTTAGGAAGGAAATCGGTTAATAGAAACGGTATCTATAAGCTACTAACGGTTCATTTTTCCGAGAACTTGGAGCAATCAGAAGATTCGGTTTGTTTTAGTTCGAAAGAAGATGATAATATCTCTGTGCCTTGTAATAAAAGGCAGAGAAAGTCGAGTCCGGATTGGAAGTTTGAGGAACAAGAAACAGCTACAAGTCCATCAGAAAGCTGTTTGGCGGCCATTGTTTCGAGAAACATTAAGCTCATCTATCTGAAGAAGAGTTTGGTACTGGAACTAGCACAGCTTGATACATTTTACGATAAAATGGTCGGAAGTTTCGTGAGGGTAAAATCGGACCCGAATGACTATTTTCAGAAGAACTCTCACATGTTAGTGCAAGTTAAAGGTAATTTGTTGTCAATATGTCTTGAACATGTCGTTTTATGATACGGTTTTACCTTGGTGCTGCAACGGTTGACGTTTTTAATGTGCTATGTGATTATCATATATTTATATCTCGAATTTACTCTAACTTAACTGATTAGCCTTCTGCTTCATATTACTTCTTCGTAGGTATAAAGGACACTTCAATGAAGGAAAATACGAATTCTACGATTCTCTTGCAAGTTTCTAACATGGTAAAAGATATTCCTGTTTGCAAACTATCAGACGATGACTTCACTGAGGTAACTTGTTTTTAATACGTTTCGGTATTCGTCCCTCTTCTTTCCAAAAAAGAATTACAGAGTTTTAGTAGTTGTCAGGTCGGAATTAACCTGAGTAACAACTTCCTTATCCGTGAAAACTATATAAAATCTCGATTTTTCTAGTTAAGCCGTGAAAACTATATAAAATATCGATTTTTCTAGTTAAGCCAAATTTCATGTTCAATGTGTACTACTGTTTGCAGGAAGAAATTGATGATTTAAATCGGCGAATGAGAACTCGCATGCTTGAAAGGCCAACCGTCGTAAGCTCTTAAAGTTAATTTAGGAATTTACATAGGATTTACAATTTATTTACATTTCTTCATATACTGTGCCGTATCGAAGCAGCCTTTTAAACATTGATGATAATTAAGGTGAATTATGATAACATCATCGATTTATAAAGTTGTGGCATCTTTTACTGGACAAAGTTAAATGTCTGCCATGGAAACTTAACGGTCTATTACCGTTACCATGTTTCTTTTAGAAGTGAAAGCATTTTTTCATGCACTATTACTAACCCGAATGCCTTGTTGGACCAGCTGGATCTTGAGCAGAAAGCTAGAAGCTTACACGAGGATATAACGAAACATGTACGTATTCTGAATTCGATATTGTTGGAACGCATAATGCAATGCATTTTAAATGGATCTTAAATATGTTGATTAAGAATAATGTGCCAGTGGATTACGAAAGAGTTGGCTTTATTACGAAGCCAGATCAATCGGGCGAACGAGAAAGGATGGAGGAGAGAATATCCTTTGATAAAGTTTCACAAGTTTATAGTACTAAGATATATACAAAACTCTCGATACTTAATCGAGTATTTCCGTAGGTAACAACAACAATGTGTTTGATTCACATCATCCATTTGTTATACACTTTTTAGTGCCAAAATTTAACAAAATACAAGTTTGTTTTATGCATTTATGTGCTACATGTGCTTTTCCATCGAAAAACCGAAAGTAGTATGCATATCTTGAGAATAAGAGAATATGACCCTTAACCTGTTTTTACGCTCTCCGAGTACATGTATAAAATGCAACTGCTTCAGACACCTTCAGAACAATCACGCCTAATTCATGAGGTTCCAGAAGTGGTTGCGGAGTCTGAACCTTCCTCCGTGGACTCACCGAGAGAATATAGAGAAGAGCATAAAGCATCACTGGAACCAATAGCCGCGAGATCAGTTTCTAAAATTCAAAAATGCAGTTCGGAGAACAATGTCGTCCCTTGTTGCCAGAACGATGGAATGAATGCTGCAGGTATGGTATGATATGCATATGATTTAGTTTCATTTGTTGTGTTCTCTAATCACGGAATTAACCGATTCCGCTAGTGCATCCCATTACCTATTAGTCAAATGAAGATCTCAACATTTTTGGAATCTCTAGGAGATGAAATGATCCTTCTTTGCATGAATTCTCGCCCTCCAGGGGGACAACTGATATTTGAGGGAAACCATTGCCCTGAGTTTCGGTTAAAATGCATCTAGCAAATCATTTAGCTTAACTGAATAAAAAGTATTTGGTGTCCCTATTCCAGAAGGAAAGCAACAAGACCTGGAGAAGCCGATTATTTCTGGGAACCAAAACTCTCAACAAGTAAGCCCTAGCTGGCCGGGACATCCGTTCTTCACTTATCACCCCAAGAAGAATCAAATCAACATAAAGACGGTGAGATGGGGGAAAAACTACCTCAGCCCGTTGATATCATTGAGCATTCAAAGTTGTTAAACCGCAAATTCGAGGTCATCGAATTAAGTGACGATGAAACAGAACATGCTAGTCCTGCACTGAGCCATAAAACATTACAGGATCATGATTGTTCTATATGGTATTGCATTGGTCCTCAAGGTAACACCAAGGGACCGTACTCGATGAAAGTACTTAAACAATGGAGCGAATCAAGCTCGAGCTGTTATGAGTTACGGTTACGGTTCAAAGTTTTCAAGAGTGGTCAGAGACCAGAAGATGCATTGCTTCTCACTGATGCTATTCAGCAGCACTTCAACTGTTAGTTAAAAAAGGTAAAAATATTTTTTGACCAATTAAAGCTTCTGTTTCTTTTTGAAAGTTTGATAGCTTGTTCTAAATGATGAACAACAGCATGAATTTTAATTCATTTTTTGCTGTTCTAAGAAAATCCCATAACAAAAACCTGGGGCTGTTCATGTTTTGTTTTGAAACTGAAACTTCCTTTGTTTGTGGGATTGAAAAAGGTCAAATTTAATGACTAGTCCTTGTACTTAGCTCCAATATCCTTCTGCAAGTCTTCTTGTTGTGAAGATTCGATTCTTAATTCGTACTGTATTATATATATTATATTAATTAATTAAATAATAATTTATTATTAAATACTAAACTTAGGAGGAGTAAGATTACAAGTTTAAGGGATCCCTTGTTTAGTTGAAACATCATGCTATCCCCATGTTAGTTTTCATTAAAGTATTTACAAATTAACAATATTCAACTTATATACATATTAACATCTGCAATTTATATATATATATATTGCACATGTTAATCCAGTCCATTAAATTGGTTAAATTATTGTTTTGGTCCCTCTGTTATAATTTAGTTTGATATTGTTTTATTTTCTGTTTTCGTAATGTCATTAGTTGGTTTGAATAAGATAGGTAAAACGACATTTTCAGTCTCTCTCAATTTTGATATTGAGCAAATCCGTGTCTCTTAAAGAATCGGAACAATTTAATCCCTTAATTTCGAAAGTGAATAACTAAGGACAATTAATCATAATGTTACATAAATTTGACTAGTATAATAACAAATGCAGCTCTAATAATTTAGAAATTACTTAAGTTTTATATTATTAAATTAAATTAAATTAAAGATATAAATACAAATGTAGATTTTATATTATTGCTTAAGTTTTTGATCGAATTGGTGCCATGTTTCAATCATAAGTCTTTTAATTTTACGAAGTAATATATAATTAAGTGATTTAAATAAAATTTATGAGTAAATTAATGACTATTTTAAAATTTTTAAAATTGAATGATTACAATGTAAATTTACTCATAATTACGGGTGTAGTTATTAAACTTTAAGACAAATTCAACTACTACGACATCCTTAAATGGTAGTAAAAAGAGAACATGGATAATGCATAAGACGTGGTGGCCAGATCATAGCGAGTACATTGTGTATTTTATACTCGAACCCTCCGCTTCTTTTGCACGTTTCTTTATATTATATCCCGTGGAAAGCGGCGCGTGTCCATATTTTCCAACTTTGACAACGACAGAACAGAGGATCATAAAAGAACACAATGCGAAGGTCTAATTTTGATTTTAGTCCCTATACTTTACAAAATTTGATATTTAAAATTTTTAATCTTTTTGACATAATTTGATTCTCTAATTTTTAATGTTATTAATTTATCAGAATTGATAACATTTTTTATTTTCAAAGCACTCATTTAACATATAAATTTATTATTACTAAAGACGATGTCGAAAATTATGTGTCGAGATAGAAATAAAATTACAAAATTTTGAGACCAGAGCAAATATATATATTTAATTTGAATTATAATTTTAGGAGGAGTCAAAGATATTAAGTTTATATTTAATTAAATATCAAAAGTGAAATTATTTTATTTAATAAAATAAAAATTTAATTAAACCCTTAATTAAAAAATTACACTAATCTTCAACGTAATCATTCTTTCGCATAAGTTATTTCATCATTTAATTGGTTTGTCATTAATTTAAATGGCTTAATTTATTGCTAATTTCCTATTAAACTCCAACTTGAGTATAATTAAATAATTTTTATTAGGGGTAATTAAATTATTTTTTATTAGGGCTTAACTAATTTTACAAATAAATTTTTAGCATTTAAACCAGAAACGTTTCATAGTATCAATTAAATTACATCAAATTAAAGTAAAGGATTTATTCAAACTTTCAGAATAATACAGGGACTAAAACCATAATTAACCCTAATAAAAACAAACAAAATAACTAAGGAAAAAAACGGCTTTTAAATGCTTCCCTCCTGTGTTCCACTGCTTATATAATTAAAAAAAAATTTCCAGAAGGAATTTTACTTTTGCTTTGTCTCTACGACATCGTTTCCTTCTATTGCGGAAGTTGACTGCTTTAAGACTCTCCCCTATCCCTTTTCTCTTGTGTCTCTTTTATCAAAGATTCTCCCTTTTTTTTCTTCCTTTCTTCTCTAAACTTTCTCATAATAATGTAAAATCATAGGAAAAAAGATAACTTTTTTGTTTTTTTTTTAATTTGGGTATCTATCAATCTATCCGGGTTTTGTTTTTTTCATGCAAAGATGAAGCCTTTCAATTGTGTAAGTCTCTGTTTCAAACCATTTATGGAGTTAAAGTTCCTTCCCTTTTCCTGTTTTGTCTCTAATTTTCTGCTTAAATTATCTAACTGATATATATGTATATGTATGTATATGGCTTTACTTGTGATTATAGTTTAAGATATTAGAACTTAGAATCCACAGCATGTTTAGTGGTAATGTTAACTTTATTTGGTTCTTTTCATGATTAAAAAAAGGTTATAAAGTTGTAATCACTGGTGATTAAAAAAAGTTTAATCCTATTTTGTGCTTGTTGGTATGAAATATTCCTTGAATTTTGTGGATAATCCAGTGTTGATGGCCAACTACGGGTTTGGCGGAGGCCGGTGGTTCGCTGGAGGCCGAGAGCCGTAGGTTGACTTCTAAGAGAAGTGGGAGGGGAGCTCTCCCTTTCTAGACCCTTCTTTTGGGTCATAAGGGGTTGGCTTATATAGCTTCAAGTACCCCGAGTAAGGCAGCCAGAAAATTTTTTAGGGCGCTGAGGTTAAGTTTTATATTTTTTATGAGAGCTAAAATGTAATTTCACCCTTGGCTTATATCTTGATAGTTTTCAGAAGGACTAACTCGAAATTCTAGCATCTTTGGGGGCTAAATTATAATTTTACCTTATATTTATTTAAAATTTTATAAAATTTGGGGACTAAAGCAGTAATTTTCCATTTTGAAGGGTGCCCTTGGAGTGAGGTCTCCATGTGTGATGGTTGACCTGGTGAGGTCTTCCAAGCGCAGTGGAGGCATAGAAATATAGTTTGTTTAGAGGGAAGATTGGGGAAAAAAGGGGTAGTGAACTTAGTAATATTTTGTTTTATGTATTTGTGTGTGTGTGTATGTATGTATGCTAAGAAAGGTGACCATATTTCTAATTTAAATAAACAAATATATATGTATGTATGTGGTAATTTTGAATGATTTGGTCTTTTTGACTTGCTTGATTTCTTCCGCTTGACTGTTGTTTCATTACCTTGTAGGCTTATGTAGTTTCGGATCCGAAGAATAGGGCATGTTTCCGCAGTCTCTTTATCGTAGCAGCTTTGGTCTGCGGTGCTTATTTCATTAGTAATGCATTTATCACTAATGAATACAAAGATGTATGTGTTTCTCCTTTTTGTAATCGTTTCGTTTGAAGTTCAATTTTTGTATTTTTTTTCATGGGTGTGATTAATATGCTTGTATACAGAGATTTTCGAGATGGGAAGTGATTAATATGCTTCGGAATTCAAAATCTGTTACGTGCAAGGTCAGTTGTCTTTAGAATAGTTGATCAAGTCTTTTGAAATGTTTTTCCGATTCGTAATCTCTTGAAAATATGTTTCTTTTCCCTTACAGAATCAATGCAGGCCACCTGGGAGTGAAGCATTACCTCAAGGAATCGTGGTCAAAACATCGAACTTGCAAATGCAACCATTATGGAGCGACAGTGTGAAAAACGTATGCATAAAAATAATTTCTGGAATAAGACATTGTGCTACGATTTGATCTTATTCAATTGTCTTTTGTGCTATACACTGAAATTTCAGGTCAATCCTGAGACATCTTCAAACTTGTTAGCCATTGCTGTCGGGATTAAGCAAAAGGAAATCGTGGACCAAATTGTTAAAAAGGTGCCTCGCGTTCTCCGATCCTTTCGTTTATCTCTCAGATATTGGATTACATTTTAAGCTTAATAATATTCATTAATCTGCAGTTTCCCGTAAGTGATTACGTCGTTATGCTTTTCCACTACGATGGTATCGTGGATGAATGGAAAGATTTTGAGTGGAGTGATCGTGCCATTCACGTGTCTGCAGTGAATCAAACAAAATGGTAACATTGTTTATACCGAGATGTTCATCTTTCTTGTCCGCACCTGCATGCATGTCTTATACGTGCTAGTCTGTTGCTATGGGATTTTGTCGTAGGTGGTTTGCCAAACGTTTCTTGCATCCTGATATAGTTTCCAAATACAAGTATATATTCCTTTGGGATGAGGATCTCGGAGTAGATAACTTTGATCCGAAGCAGTAAGTATACGTCCTTCCCTACTCGTTTTTTCACACAGTTGTTGTAGAAATTGATACTGAGCTTAAATCATGTTAAAAACCTTGTGTAGATATTTATCTATTGTTGAAGGTGAGGGGCTTGAGATATCACAACCGGCACTCGATCCTGTTAAATCAGAGGTGCATCATCCAATCACAGCACGGAGAAAGAATTCAAAATTTCACAGGTTAGTGGGAAATTAAGAGCCGAAACCTTAACTTGTTATGACATATGATGTTCTTTTGATTTGCTGGTTTTTGGTCCCTGTTTTCTAACAGAAGGATGTACAAATTTAAAGGCCACGGAAGGTGCGATAGTCAAAGCACAGCTCCTCCATGCATAGGGTAAAACTAGTACTAACTTCTCAGTTCTTGGATGCTATCTTTAAAACTCGATACCTTTCGTATTACGACAATCTATTGCTTCGGTTATTTGAAAAACAAGACATAGAATATTCGTTGTTATTCTTATGCGGTTAATTCGATATGCTTTGCAGTTGGGTGGAAATGATGGCCCCCGTATTCTCAAGAGCTGCATGGCGATGCGTGTGGTATATGATTCAGGTATGAAGTACTTTTCGTAAGCACTCGGGCCATTCAGTTTCATAAATACTGAATATTTGACGACAAACGGTGAATTTATCTGAGAGGTCCCTATATTATAGGGACTTGGCCAAATTAGTCCTTCTACTATTAAATGGATCAATTTAGTCTCTTTACTTTTAAAAAGAATCAAATAAGGCCAAACTGGAATAGAGTTAATGTCTTCAAAATTGATCCAGTAAATGTCAATTCTGTTACAGTTTGGACTTATTTGATTCTTTTTAATAGTAGAGGGATTAAATTGATCCATTCACTAATAGAGTGACTAACTTGATTCAATTATAGACTTCCCTGGTACTTTAACCGACGAGAAATGCACCTTTGTTTTGGTCATCTTTATTGAACTTCATTTATGATCTCTAGAACCATTCGCTAATCTTCCTTTACCGTACAGAATGACTTGATCCATGCTTGGGGTCTCGATATGCAGCTCGGTTATTGCGCACAGGTAAAATTTTCCAAACCAGATAACACCCCTTTCCGATTCTCATCAGCATTCCACTGATATTCAATCCTTCATTCAGGGCGATCGTATGAAAAACGTAGGCGTAGTCGATGCTCAGTACGTAGTTCATTTTGGTCTTCCTACACTCGGCGTTACTGAGGAAAACGAGGCAAGTGATCTTTTACTCTTAGTTCTAAACACTTTTCCCCGACATATTTCACCGCTAAATCTCTGATTTGTTCATCTTCTCATCAACACAGCTAAATTCCACGGAAGTTAAAATCACTCAGAGACAGCAGTTACCTAAATCGGAATCACCTGTATGTTTTTTCATAAAACCCGAATTTCCCTAACATAAGAACATTGTGACAAAGTTGTAAAAACCGTAACGTCTTTGACATTGCAGGCACCATCCGAATCCCATAAAATCGACAATAGACCTGAAGTAAGAAGACAATCGTTCATCGAAATGCAAACGTTCCGGAAACGATGGGAAAATGCCGCAAAGGATGATGAATGTTGGGTCGATCCTTACCAACAAATGAGTTAACAAAAAGCACTCATTAATTTTATCCATACTTCCAAGTAATATATATAAAAGGCTTTTCATATATGAAAAAATTACAGGCATTGGAACCACAGCAAGTGAAGGCTCTTTATATAGTTTTTTATTATTATTTTATTTAAAAATTTGTTTAAATTTGTGAATGTGTAATAGTTTTTGGGTCTTATTTTTGGGGTGTTATTCATTATTCATTTTGATGTTAATAAGACAATGTAAATATGGTCTGTTTGTTGTAATATTTTGTAATGTTGTTGTTGGCCTTTTTAGGGTTCCTCAATTAATGATCAATCAAATGACTTGATTTTGATTTTTTTCATCTTCAATTTTGAGTTCGGATAATTTTAAATTTTTAGATTATCTTGGGATTTTCTTTAATTGTATTATCATATGTTTGAATTATTTCGAAATTTGACTACTTTAGGTTGGTTTTTTTTAAATTTAAAATATATAAATTATGGTTTAACGTGGATTATATATATAAATTTTAATTTTATGTAATTTTATGCATGAAATTTTAATTTGATTTAATTTTTTGCATTATTAATACAATTATTGATATAATATTATTTTGTATTTATAGATTACATACATAAATAATAATATTTATTTAATATAAAATAAATTGATGTATTTATTTTTTAAATGTATATGAGTAAATCAAAATTAAAGTTTAGTATACATTTGAACTACAATTAGAGTTTCACGTGTATAATTGTACTAAATTGAAGTTTATGTATACAATTGTACATTAAATCATATTTCATGTATAATTTTGAGATTTATCTCTAAATTTAAATACAATTTTTTAAAAGAAACTAAAATTGAACTATAAAATTTTAGAAGGTAAAAAGGTAATTTTATTATTATACCATATTATATATAATTTAAATTTTTCATGTGATTTAGATTTTTATTATTTTGTCGATTGAGTCTTAGCTCAATTGGCATCAACATTGTTGTGACGTGGGTTTGAGTGTAGTGAAGTATTTTATCAT
Organism: Gossypium arboreum; assembly: GCF_025698485.1. Lineage (NCBI taxonomy): Eukaryota > Viridiplantae > Streptophyta > Magnoliopsida > Malvales > Malvaceae > Gossypium > Gossypium arboreum. The sequence goes on from NC_069073.1 coordinate 120,863,236, forward strand.
TTTATTTAAGGGTTGGAGAAAATTATGAGTAATTCTAAATATTGTATCAAAAACACAAAAATTAAGAATTGTGATACTATACTCATACGAAAGGAAGTAAATAAAAAAGAATTCTTACTATTTTGGGATGGCCAAGACTATTTGCCGTATTCAAGATTTTAAGAACTTGATTAGCGATTAAAACTGTCAGGTTACTGGTTTATCCAATCGGTTCGATTGGTACATTCGGTTCAATTAAATAATTTATTAAAAAATTATAAAAATAAAAATGTATATCAAAAATCCGATTCAACCGATTCTTTTATAATCAAATCAAGTTAAATTGAATTTGTGTTTGAATTAATTAAACGAAAATTTCTGAGTTGGAATTAAAATTCTAACTATGGACTTTTCTCCTTCAATTTAGATACATAAGAGGATGGTAGGTCAATAAGAAAGTTTTGTGTATGATAGTACAATTTAATATAAGCTATTAACAACTTGAGAAACAGAAATTCCAAATAGAAATAATTAAGATCTCCATGCCAAGCCACCTTAATTACTTTCACAAGCATATATATATATTAATGAACAATTTTTTTTATACGTTGTAAGGCAGGCATGCATGCATATCACTTGGCTTCATCTAAAGACACACCACTGGCAGTAACGGTACTAACACTTTGCCCTTCTTCAACCCTTTTCCACCCATCTCCGATCCGATTTTCTCCCGATTCTTTCGCCGTATCGTACGACGCGTGTAACCCGAAAAAGAAATAATACAACAACAAAACACACGTCCATATCCCGAACCTTTTGAATGATGCACCATCAATCGATCCCAATAGGAATATATTTATCGCTATAGACAAAGATGGCAACCATGGCACCAATGGTACACCCCATACCTTTGGTTTCCTCGCTTGTTTGATGAACACCGCTATTCCCGCGGTGGCTAAGAACCAAATCGGCATCGTAATCACGTACGCAACCCAATCGTTGTTTTCACTTACACCCCAATAAGTAGCTGTTGCGGTCGAAGACCCTAAAATAAGAATTAGGCATGTGATTAGTTTGTCACGGTCGGTCGTACTCGTCTCTCCGCTCACGTAATAACGTCGAACTATAAGAGCGAGAGCCACGAGCAAGAAGATGAATAACGTCGATATCGAGAGAAGATCGGCGAGAATCTTGAGATCGGTGAAGAAAGCGATAATCGCGGTCGCGATAAGCATGACAATTGTGGCGTTGATTGGTGTACCGGTTTTCGGATGGACTTGTGCTAGCCATGGTGGCAACATGTGTGTTCGAGCAATATGTGTGAGGTATCGAGCTTGACCAACGGCACCGACAAGTAAGACCGTCGTCATGCCTTTCAACGCACCGGCGGCCACGACGTACTTAGCCCATGACATCCCTACAGCTTCAAACGCTACTGAAAACGGTGCGTCCTTGTCTATCTTCGGGTACGGTTGCATTAAGCATAACACAACGGAAAGCAAGCAATATGCAGCCGTTGTTATCGCCATCGAGCCTACAAGACCGATAGGGATATCGCGAGCGGGGTTCTTTGTCTCTTCGGCCATCGTCGAAACAGCATCGAACCCAACGTAGGCGAAGAAAAGCACGGCTGAAGACTTGAAAATACCACGAACACCAAAGGGAGCGAAGTTGCTATAGTTTTTGGTATCGGCTTTCGTAAAACCGGCGATGATTATGAAGAGGATAACGATGACGTGGATGATGGAAGCGATGTAATTGAAGCGTGATGAGCCCTTTGTGCTAAGGACGGCGAGAACGCATATGACACAAACGACAACGACAGCGATAGGATCGAGTTTACTGTAGTCATTGGGCATGCTGTGGACTATGATGACGAAATCATCGGAATCATGGTTGCAAAGGGTGGCGAAATAGGAAGTCCACGACCGAGCCACCGCAGCACCACCGATAACGTACTCCAAGAGGATGTTACCGGCAGCAATATAGGCAATGAAATCACCTAATTCCACTCTAAGGTATGCAAACGAGCCACCTGAAAAATGAAAATTAATTTAGAGAAATTAATGTTAAAATATGCTTTTAATCCCTATATTTTTCATACATTTGTAATTTAGTTTCTTTATACTTATTTCTGAAAATTTAATTTCAAAATTTTTGGATTTTAAAATTGTGATATTTTGAAATTAAAAAAAATTCACTTGATAATCATATAAAAAATAAATTTATTTAGGAGTGAATATAGAAATCTTATTAGTAATATTCAAAATTGAATTATAAATTTTTAGAGGTTAAAATATAATTTTATCATTTATTAATTAATGAGTATTTAGTATTTTAAGAAATTAAATAGATTTTTTTTATTTTCAAAGAAAAGATTAAAGTGTAATTTTATTATATATTAATTTATAATTCTACCATTTGTAAAAGGATTAAACTATAAAATTTTCATTTTGGGGAACAATGTGTTAATTATTGGACTTAAAAAATAAATAGAAATTGTAGCATATTTTAATTAGAGATTAAATATCAAATTCAGCACAATAGAGGGACTGAAACTAGAATTAGACCTCAGATAATTATTAGTATACTATTTACCAGCAACGGGAATTTCAACGGCGAACTCAGTGTAGCAAAATACGGAAAGCATGGCTGACACTCCGGACACCACGAAGGACAAAACCACTGCGGGGCCGGAGACTTGTTGTGCTTGAAGTCCGGTGAGAACGAAAATTCCGGATCCGATGACGGCACCGATACCAAACCAAATAAGGTCCCACCACGAGAGGTTCTTCTTCATCTCATGTTGGCTTCGAGCCTTGATTTCATGGAGCTCCGTTGAGTCAAGCGATCGGGTCAAAACCCGATTCATGAACCGATTCGGAGTTTCTTTCAGCGCTTGGACGTAATTGCCCCAGCTCTTAAACGATTCCTCAGGGAGAAAGTCGTCTTTTCCGCATGAACACCCTCGTCGCCTTAACCCTTCGTCTTCCCCGGTTACACCATCAACCCCCATAGTATTTTTCATCACAAAAATGAAAAAAAAAAAAGGCTTTTAAATTAAATCTCTCACAAAATGTGAGAATTTTGGGTATTAAATAGAGGATTAAGGTAAGTGTAATAATCCGGCAATAGATACTGAGACAAAAAAGTTGTAGCATGTCTGTTCGAAAATAACCAATGATTTCGATTAAAAATTGAAAAATATCAATAAAAATATTTTATTAAACTAATCAGTATAATTGTCAATATAATTTTTATGGAAAAAATAAAATAAAAGACAAAACAAGTAGCAATGATTCCCATTCACGTTACCACCTATCTAAATATGTTTAGAATCTTACCTATGCATTTTCATTGATGAATAAATATTATTTTTTATGAATTTTTAATTGTTTATTTACTTGGAGAAATTGTTGCTGGAACTAATGGTGGTTTGATTGACTAAAAGACAAAACTTATATTTCAAAACAGAATAATCCAAAACCAAAAATACTAAAGGTACCGTAGTGTGTCTGCTTCATCGTTCTAAACCTGAGAATTCAAACTTGAAACCTGGAAATGACGGGCAATGGAGTTCAAAGGAGGGAACGAGAGAACTCAACATGGAGACGAGCTCGGGACAGAAAGACACTAATGTGGCTCAACAGGAGGAACCTGAGGGAGGGAATGGATGAGACGCTACCTTCACAAGACAACCAGTCTTCGTATATGGAAGTGAACCAAGAGATGCGAACAAGAAGGAATGCTTTAGGGAGTTCCAACCCTAGGTATTTGAGGAATGCAGGGAGAGGTACAGGAGGTGGAATCTAAGAAGTCAGTTTGTAGAAGCGACTCGAAGCCGGGTTCCCATTTTTATCTCTCCTCCACCTATGCTGCCATTTCTGAATCTCCCTTGCTCAGCATGGCAAGTTCTTGTCCAGAGAGACCGAAACAATGTGGGAGATGGCCAATCGTTCATGGAGATTCTGAGGGAAAGATTGGAACAGGATGTGATGGAAGCTCACCTGAAAAGGCAAGCGATATCAGCCTTCGAGCTTCTGGTCAATCCGAGAATCTATACTTTTCGATCCGGGTGAAGTCCTTGTTGATTCAAGGGACCCCATCAGGGTGAAGTTAAGACCTTTGTTTCCACTTCCTCGGAGACAGGTAGAACCCTCAACGCAGGGAGCTGAATCTCCCACAAACTCCACCCACAATAATCTGTGGCACTGCAGAGTTGCTCATCACCATGAATTCCGCCAATCTGTTTGGGATATGGTCAGATTCTACGACCCTCATTTGATGATCATCACGGGAACCAGGGCCTGTATTGGTGACGTCAGAAACATTGTGGACAATCTACCTTTTGATGGATGCATGGACACTCGAACCATAGGTTACCAAGATGGGATTTGGCTCCTTTGGAAATCCAACATGGTCACTGTCGAAGAACCTTGTAGCACGGAACAAGAGACCCATGCACTCGTCAAGGTACGTGCTTCTTCCATCTCTTGGTTATTATCTGCTGTACATGCTAGCCCTAGGCTTGCTGAGCGTAAACTGTTATGGAGTAACCTGAAATAGGTGTTATCTAGGCTTGATAAAAAAGGTGACTAGTAAGCATAAATTACCTTGGATTATCACGGGTGACGTTAATGAGGTGTTATCTAGGCTTGATAAAAAAGGTGGTCTTCCTGTTGATCATTCCCGTATTAATGCTTTTCATGATTGTCTTAATGCTTGCAACATGTTAGATCTCGGTTTTATTGGAGCATGAAAGAGTACCAAGAGATTCTTGATCAAGAAGCGGACCTTGGGATTATGAAATCTAGAGTGGAGTGGCTTGTTGAAGGTTACTAGCTTCTTCCACCTCACTACTGTTAAGAGAAGAAGTCACAACAGGATTATTGGTTTAAATAACAATTTCCGCACTCGGTCAACTAGTAAGGAGAGGATCAGCTCAATCATTCGAAGCTATTTTCATGATTTGTTTAGATCTAGTAGGGAGGTCAATGAGTTGTCGCCTCTACATTCTGATCTTCAGTGGCCTAGACTTACCTTGGATGAGAAATTCTCTTACTGCCCCTTTGAGTGAGGTGGAAATCGCGAAAGTTGTTTGTTCTTTCCGAAATCTCAAGCCCCTAGCTCGATTAAGGATTATAGGCCTATCAGCCTTTGTGATACAACGTATAAGATCATCACTAAGCTGATGGTAACCGGATTAAGGCCTCTTTTGGAGAAAATGATCTCTCCACTGCAAGGTAGCTTTGTTCCTGGGAGACAAATTACGGACAATGCTGTTATTGTGCAAGTTGTCCATTCCAGATAAGCTTGAATGGAGTTTCATTAAAAAAAAAAATCTCGAATTGTTTGATTTTCCTTGTAACTGGAGGAATCTGATTTTGGATTGCATATCCTCTTCCACTTTGTTGGTCCTTAATGGTGAACAACTTCCTATGGTCGAACCTTCTCGAGTCATTAGACAAGGAGACTTACTCTCACCCTACTTGTTTATCAAGTGCATGGAATTTCTAAGCTTGCAAACCCATAAAGCTTGTGAGGAGAAAAGATGGAAGCCCATCCGTGCATCTAGAAGTGATCCTAAAATTTCTGGCCAAGGGAAGAACACAGGACATATGTAATCGTATTGTAGGTGCAGACATGCCCTTTTTGTGACCAACAGCAGGAGACTATCGAGTACCTTTTTAGGAACTGCTCAGTCACAAAACAATGGTGGAACAGCATATGGCCTCCTATGGCTATGAACCAGTTGGTTCAGGGAAATTTCAAGCTGAGCTTTAGGCTCTCAAGGATGGATTGAAATTAGCCATAGAAGCTAATATTTCGAACCTTATTGTATGAACCTCATACGTGCTGAGGCCGTGGGGGAAGTGATGTACTGTAACACTTTTATCTGTCAATCTATTTTGCTCTGTTTCTGAAAAAAAGAATTCTGTCCTTGAATTTAAGCATTTTTTCCACCTTAACCTTTAAATTTTTATTTGATATATTTTAGTCTCAAAATTTAGCAGCTTTTCTTGATTTGGTCCTTAAATTTGGATGCAGCATTGCAATGCCACTTCATCACTTTGAAATTTTTTTCTTTATAAATATTTTAATAAATTTTGGTATTTTTTAGATTTTATATAATTTTTAAATATTCAGGTAATGATGAGATATAATATCAACGTACGTTATCATATATTAAGAGAATTCAGTTTAGAAACTAAATTAGAAAAATTATCAAGTTTTGAAATTAATATAGACAAAAAAAAATATAGGGATCAAGTTAAAAAAAGTTATCAAGTCCAGGGATTAATTGTTGTTTTATCCCTTTATTTTATAAGTGGCATACCCGACATTTGGTTGAGCGTGAGCCTAAAAGAAATAGGCAAGGGTTTTAACTATTAAAGCTCAGTTAAGCCGTAGCTCTTCTTCTTCTTCTTCTCCACCAAAAACACCACTCAAAACAATGAACTCACTAGCAAAATTCGCAGCTTCACAATCACATAATGCCTCAAGAAGGTGGCTAGCTTCGCAGCTATTCACCACTTCAACCGCCGCCAAACGCTGCTCTAAATCCGGCATACCCTCCGACACTAAACCCCCAACAGCACAGGAATGGCCTAGGCCTTCTAAGATACCTTACCAACCCAAGGCGGCTAATTCCGTCACCCTTTCCGGTTACATTAATATGCCCGTACAATTCGAAGCAGCTTCCGATGGGAAATTCTGGGCTGGCACTGTTATTTCACAGAACCCTTCCTATGATTCTCCTCCTCTTTGGTAAATTTCCCATTTTATTTCGATTTTAATGAAATTCACTGTTTTTTATTTTACAAGTTTCATGATTTTACTTGCGTTTTCTTTTCATATTAGGATTCCGATTATTTTTGAGGGTGATTTGGCTCACATGGCTGCTTGTCATCTTAAAGAAAATGATCATGTTTACATTGATGGGCAACTCAGTGCTGATCCACCTTCTAATGCAACTCGTAATCAAGCCAGTGTACAGGTATGAAGCTTAAATTGTTCTAAGTATTTGTGGGAAAACATTTTATTTTGTATATGATTAGCAGTTGAGAAATATTGGGATATTAGGATTAAGTTCATAATAGGTGTAAATGAGAGACAGGTGCTCGAAAGTTACTCGAGCATGACTCGAATGGTAATTATTGAGCTGAGTTTGAGCTCAAGCAGCTCGAGTTATCGGTTGAGTCGAATTTGATCTTCAGTAATATCTAACTTGAAGGGTTCGCTATACTTATCAAGCTTTTTGTTTTTAATATTTTTATGTTATTAAATTGCATTATTACCTTTAATTATAGTATTATTAACCCTAAGTTTAATTATTAAGTCGTGCTCAAGTTCAAGCTTAAATAAGTATGAGCTTGATTGAGCTTAGTTATGAAAATTGATAAACAAGCTTAATTGAGCTTGAGCAGTATAAAAGTACCATGAAAGCTCTTGTACTAGAAGTCAGATTACATTTTGCCCCTTTAACTCAAAAAATAGGTTATTTAGTTCGTATACATTAGATCAAAGGGCAAATTGGTCATTTTTGTATAAGAATTCATCCATTTGTACTGATAAAAATTGTGTAGTTGACAGAATAACTAGAGAGACTCATTTTTAACTATAGAAATGAATGAAATTTTTAATGGGAGAATCAATTTGCTTTTTGATCTAATATAAAGTAACTAATTTTCCTATTTAGTGGAGGGACAAAATGCAATCTGACTCTTAATACAGGAGCCTACATGATACTTTTACCAGCTTGAGCTCAAGTGGCTTGATTATTTCTCGAGCTGAGCTCGAGCTTAAAAATAGATGTTCGATTGAGCTCAAATAGAATATCAAGCTTCAAATTTTTAGTCAAGCTTGAGCTTGTCGGTATTTGGGCTTGACTCGATTACACCCTAGTTCATCACTCTATAAATGTGTGGTTCATTGAGCATATGGTGGAAAATAACCTGCCTAGTAAAAATATTACTCTCAAACATAACGCAGCTATAAGATTTGTCCTAATGTTATTAGGTTAACTGTGTAACCTAATTTACAAATGAAACTGATGAAGATATCTTTTTATCATCAATGTCCATAGTTTTCTTTTTCTTAATAAAAAGATGTATTGTGCATATAGTTGAGAGATACCATCTCCAGATGGTGTAATATCCTTAGCTTGTACATGGTAGGTTATGGTGCATGCTATCAACTTTGTCGATGAATCATCTCCCAAGACAAAAAACATTGCTTCCTTTAAAACCAAAAGGACCTCAAGGCATTCTGGTGAGGCTCTATGGTTTTATCTTATAGTATTTTTCGATCATGGATGAATATAAGTTAATTTCTTTTAGATGATATATTTTGTATTTTAAGTCTTTCATCAAAGCTGAGATTTTTATTATGTCTATCGGCATTGATGCTAGGTTACGGTTGACTAGAATGTATATGCATTGTATTCTACTAGAAATTGTTTCATATATGGTAAATGTATCATGGAGATCCTTTTATTTGTGGTGGACTTCCTTCTAAAAAAATAGGCAAATTAATCATTGTATGATAGATCAAAAAGCAAGTTGGTCCTTCTGTTAAAATTTTCATTTATTTTTACCATTAAAAATTGATCTCTATATGTCAGCATGAGGAATATGTGGCACGTCATATATCAATGTCTGGTTATTTTATCACTTACGCTTATTTTTAATAATACAAATAGATGGAACTTTTAACAAAAAGAACCAATTTGCTCTTTAATCTAACAGTACAGGGACTAATTTACCTATTTTTTTTTAGTAGAGTGGGCAAAATGCAGTCTGATTCCTAATATAAGGGCCTCCATGGTACCTTTACCTTCGTATATTGATTCCATCAATGAATCCAACGGAACCTGAGTGATCTCAGTTTTCAATCTAAAGGCTTATGCTTATCATCTCCATTACTGAAATTTATTGTTGTTTGAAAGTTGCTTCTAGGGCTTAATTTTTATGTTTTTGTTGGTTTTAGTCTTCGCCGAGCTCACTAAGTAGACTTCGTAACTCTTTTTCAGATAGTACTGGGAAAGATGCTGAACCTGCAGCGAATACATGGAGAGATCTTCTAGATAATCCAAAAGAATGGATGGATTACCGTGAACATAAGCTTAATGGATCAGTAATCCTCTCATTCGATTCATCTTTTGCCTTCTTTGCCATGGAATTAGTGCTTATCGTTTTATTTAACAGGTAAAACCCAAATATCCTGATTTTAAACACAAAGATGGTGTTCTTGCACTTTGGCTCGATAGTGCACCAAAGTGGGTTGTACCAGAACTCGAAGGACTGAAATTCGATATTCCTAAACTGAAACCACCTAAAGGTATAATTTTTAAATAGATATCATATTGGCTTCATTGCAATGGTTTGAATATAGCATCTATGATGATGATGCATGGTGTCTTATAATTTGACTAGATTTAGTGGAAGGACCCTGGAAGGACTTGGTTGAAAACCCGAATAAGTGGTGGGACAATAGATTGCAAAAGGTATAAATGAGTGCTGTTCTACTCTTTGGTTGAACTGAGTTTTATTTTTGTCATTGATTTATTGTTTCTTGCCACTCGCAGATAAACGGCAAGGTGAAGGAAAAATACCCCGATTTCAAACACAAAGAAACCGGCAAGGTTTTATGGGTTAGTGACATGCCAACTTGGGCGGAATCTAAGTTGCCGCCTTTAAATAGTAAAAAATGGTCCGGCAACTCATGAAAGGAAATAGGTAAGGCTAGTTTAGCATTACTTTTGTGGTCAAGAAAGAACCTTAGGTTGGTTTCAAAGTGGAATGAAACAGATTCATTGTTGAGTTGACACACTGAGTTAGCAACAGGGGTTAAAAGGTGCATTCTTTGTGACTGTTATTTCGTCTTTGTTGTAGGGATTAATTTACTTTTGTTCAAATACAGTATATATATACTAGAGTTAATATATCTTTTGCTCCCTCAACTTGGTCACTTGTATTATTTGACCTAATTAGTATTTAAACTTCAATTCCAATGTACACTTTGGTACCTTAGTAATGATACCGCTAAAATATGTTAGTGTAATATTAACGGTTAATATCATGGTGAAATTTAGTAATTTCAAGTTTTGACACGTAAAATTAATAAATAAATATAAAATTTTAAGCACAAGGAATTAATTTGGATAAATAGCAACTATTTATCTAGATTTATTCTGGATATATTTTAATAATTTTATATATTTTGTAAAATATGATGTGAAATAATATATTTTATAAATATAAAATTTTATATATTTTAGTTTCAAATAATATAAAAATTAACATTTTATTAAAAACTAAAAATTATAAAATTACTTTTAAAATCATTGTTCAGGTTCAAAAGTATTTTGACAATCACTATTTGAGATTCATTTCTTTAGTGTAAAAAAATAAATTTTTATAATTTTAAATATTTTTAATTTTTACCACAAGGACTATCAATTACCACCATGTTATTAACCATTAATGTCATGATTACGTATTCTCTCATTTTGGCCCTAAACCCCATATGATACACAAGTATAATCATTTTTTCGTATTTTTCATATATTTAGAAGATGTTATTCTCATACCCCACTTTAAAAAAAATGAAAAATTCATATAAAATAACCAACAGTTCTGATTAGTGTAGACATGGACCATCCTAAATGTGTCGGACACAAATATGGAACAGTCTCGGGTCAAAAAAACTCAATGAACATTATATGTTTTTTTTCTGTTTTAGTTTGAGTTTAAAACTATGGTAAAAATGGACAAGTTAAAACCATGTCCTAAAATATCACACTGATGGGAAGAACTTGTTAAGATTAAAGGGCAATGAATAGAACTCTTCGCTTCTCGTATCTGTTTTGAACGATCGGAACTTGTCCCACCAGTGCATTCCGCGATCTTTCCTAGTAGCGTTATCCTTCCGGTGCAATGTAACGTCAAGGAACATTGCCAATAAACCAGCAACGAATACTTCCGACGAGAAAGGCACGTTGATCATGTCGTTGAACTGCAAAATAACAAGGGATTTAATGAGTTTGAAGATCATTAAATGGAGTCATCAAAAGGGTAAAATGAAAATGAGATAGTTACCCATCTGGCTCTGGTATGAACCGGACCGTAACTGTTAACAGCGGTGTACTCGTTGAAGTATTGTGGTATTGATAAGCCCATGAAAACCGAGAAACCTAATATGAACTTTGTTCTGAAACTGTTTAGATTGCAGAACTGAAGTAACCCGAGACCGGCTGAACCCACATATGCAAAGAAAAGACAATATAAAGCTGCGATAATCGGGGCTGGAATCGAGGCGAATACAGCTCCAAATTTTCCTGATTTAGAATGTATGGGAAGTTATAAACATGTATGAAAGATAGGTGGATAGATGGTGTTCACCATTTGAAACTGACCAAGAATCGAGAAGAAGATCATGAACCCTGCAGATATTTGAACAACTCTTCGACTGCCAACACGAGTTAGTGCCAACAAACCGGCATTCTCACTGCATCGAATGCAAGTCGGTTAAACAGAAAGTATAAAATTCTTAATTTAGACAATCAATGCTCAAAAGAATCTTACGCCGAAACAGATGATCCATTCCCGGTTCCAAAAATCCCAGAAAAGAGAATGCCAACACCCTACAATCGAAACAAAACATGACATTAGAAGCGGAATAAAACTGGCATCGGACGAACATAAAACATTTTACCTGCCAACCGATGCCACGGCTGAGAATAGAAGGGGGCAACGGAGTAGCACTTGCATATCTCGAAACCGCAATGAAGGTACCGGTAGACTGTTTAATCATAAAAAAGATCAGAGTAATAGCAAATATTTTAGGAAATGGATATTGAGATTATGAAAACGAAGAAACGAACCTCTACTAGAGCGACAAACGAGGCTGCCATCATAGCAAAAGATTCTCCGGCATCGAATGAAGGAGCTCCCCATTGAAACGGATATGGAACTCTTATCCTATCACCATTCAGTAATAATTTCATAATTGATAGGGTCCGTATCACCGTAAGATTATATTGCCTTGAGAAAAAAAGCCTTACCAAGGAGCAGCACCTATAATCCCGGCACGATCGGTTCGACAGCTTAATTGAGTTTTAGGTCCGGTGTTCTTATATGCCCCACCAACAGTGAGGAGGTGAGCATATATCCAAACAATCACGACTGAGAATATGACAGCAAAACGATCAAACACGTGCCGTTCCCCACGTACCATATGAGGTATATACTGCAACAAACTCATTGAAGTGTTCGTTACGATCCAACAAAATTATCGACCTATTTAGTGTCACTATTGCTGAGCATCGAAACTACCTGTGAGAAAATTAAGAGAAGGACGATCTGTGGCAACCCAATCTCTATACATTTCGCGAGCTACAAAAGAGGTGGACTGGACTTAAGAAAACAAGAAATCGAGCAAGCAATTTTACGGTGACATTGTAGAAGATGTTGATACGTACTACGGGAAAACCGAGTTCATAGAGCCCAAAACCGGACATAGCAACTAACGGAACAGCAGACAACGGACTTAACAACCTGTATAAGCATCAAAAGGGTATAAAAACAAACAAACGAAGCTACCACAAGTCTCCAATCAAACACTAAATCGAACATGATTACTACAATCACACATATCGTTACCTTTCTTGTATCGAAAGGTAGCACAACAGAGCAGAATAGAAATTAGTTACTTAAACCACAAGCAATGCTTTTAGCTCACCTAGCAACATTACGCCAAAGGCCACTAAACCCGAGAACAATCTGAAGAGTCGAAGCAACAATAAGAGGACCTTGTATTCCACGCATTATTTTCTCGAATTTCTGCATATTCATCGATCAAAGCCGGTCCAATTCAGATTTTTTTCGGATTTACATTATATATAACACTACAAAAGCTATAGGATCATATTGAAAAAGGCAAACCTCTTCGGGATTCACAATATCACTATACCGGCCGGCCAAGATGATCGAGATTGTCGTTGGGACAAAAGTGTATGAACCTCCGATCACTGCCGGTAAACGGGTACCGAAAAACGTTTGAAACAACGTGTTCACACCAGCTACAAATAACAATGTTTGGATCATCTTGGCTTTCTCTTCCTAATACAATGAATCGTACACAATGGTGAAGCGCATAAGCACACAAAAAAGGGATAAACTGCACCCATGGTTACTAAACTATTAGTAAGTTTACGGTTTGGTCAATCTACTTCAAAAAATTACAAAATGGTCACTGAACTTAACAGCACCCTTTAATAGTTTAGTGACTTAAATAAAAACATTCGAATAGTTTAATAACCTTGGGTGTAGTTCACTAAAAAAAACAAAACCAAAAACATGAAGAACACTAATTGAATGTAATAATAAAAACATACATTTCCACCTCCCATTTGTGGAACTAGAGATGTTGGTATAAGAACAGTTGTCCCAAGCATCACCAAGTAATGTTGAAAACCCAATAATATAGCCTCAGCTGCAACGATAGACCAACAAAAAGATATTTTGATTCAATTATAAGACTTGAATGTAAAAGCAATGTTGAAGAGATATTTTTTGTTCCTCAATGTCCGTTTTATGGTATATGAAAATTAATATTCGAAGTTTATGGTTATGGGCGAAACTAGAAAATTACTTTAGGAATTTATCATGACAATAACTTGTAATTTTTTAAATTCTGAAAGGTCTACAAGGAATTTTACCATTTTGAGAGGCTAATGCCATCTCCTACTAAGTGTCTGTTTGCATAGAAAAAATTGAATTTTTTTTGTCAAAAGAATAATTTATTTTCACATTTAAAAACCGACATAACCGATAGAATAATTAAATAGTGATATGAACGTCATGTATCCCACATTCTAACATATATACGGATCAATTTTTAATAGTAAAAATTGACGAATATTGTCCATTTCTGAATAGAGGGAGCAAAATGAATACCACTTTTAGGCAAGTTCCTCTATGATACTTTTATCGATAGCAACACATTGAGGTCATGTTACTTGTACATAAAACTAGCGAAACATGCAATGAAAAACAAAACCAGAAACGGAAAATGTAGATCATATAGATCAAACCATTCAAAAACAAGCTCAAACAATGAAGAACAAAAAACGAAAAAAAAAGAACTTACGCCAAGGAGGAGGACTAGTAATGCAATAAGCAATGTTAGGTAATTGATCCTTGACTGGATGTGGTTGTAGCTCTTCTTGCTTTGGTGGTGGCGCAGCTCCTCCTCCACCACCACCACCACCACCTCCACCTCCGGCCATTACTTACAAACCTTATGAAAATCAAAACTTTATCAAACCCAAACTCTAAAAAAAAGACCCAAATCACCTAAACCACAAAAATGAAGGAAACAAGTAAAACCCAAAATCAAAATGAGAGGAACTATAAAAAGGTGATGACACAAACTAATGGGGGGAATGAGCTTAAACTTACACACCAATGAGAAAAAACAAAGGAAGCAACTTGAGGGGGCAAAAAGAAAGAATTAAAAAAATAAGAGTGTAAAAAAGTGAAGTGTGAAGAGGAAAAAAGGGGCAAAAGGGCAAAAAATTCCTGTATGGTGTTTGAAGTTTGAACCAAAAGGATTTTCTTTTTTGAATTTCTAAACTTATTTTAATATTCACATACATACCTTTGTTTCTTCAATCACGTAAAGCTAAAGTTTTTGCAGTACGTGAAAAAAAAAAAAAAAAAGAGCATCTGTCCACCGTCACCTTTACCAAAGTAAGCTTAAATTACTCTATCAATCATAGGTTAAATTCTGCTATTAGTCCTTGTATTTTGTTAAAATTTCAGTCCTCATTGAATGATAACAGTTAAATTTATTAAATTATGGTATTTCCAAAATCTGATACACAATCAGATTATCATATTTGTACTGCCTTATGTCAACTTGTTATTTCCACATATTATTCAATAAAAATCTAATTAAAAATTAACGATTATCATTTACGATTCATAATGATTTCACTTGAAGAATATAGATTAAATCTACAATTTTACGCATAGTACGTGACTCGTTTGGGTCATTATTAAAATTTAAAATTTGAGAATTACAAGGACTAAAATTGATCAAATTAAAGTATAAAGACTAAATCTATAACTTTTACAAAGTATAGAGACTAATAGCACAATTTAGCCTTAATTATATATAGTGTGAAAGAAGAAAAAGAAAGGGAAAATAGTATTAAAATTTGGGGAGCAAATCAAAATGAATAAAGCTAATTCTGAGCTTTCTGACCAAGTAAAGAAGAAAGCTTTTTTCTTTCCTTACACCAATGAAGCTTCTTTTTTGTTTTTTCACCTTAGGTCCTTAAGTAATACTTAATATATATAATAATTACCCCTTTTTTTTCCTTAACCATGTCTGCAAATTCAACAATGGAATGCAGTTGTAAACTGTAAATATACCTTTCTGCTCTGAATATAAGCTATGGTGGATGGACAAATGGGTGATTAAGAAATGAGAATTAAATAGAAAAAGGTGATTGGGGAACTTTTTTTTTCAATTAATATTAGCATTAAATTTGGTCAGTTGCAGATTTCTGATGGCTTTTCTTTTTCTTTTTTGGGTACATTCAAGAAGATATTGTGGGCATGCATTGGTTGAGATTCAAGTAAATTATAGTTTATGTGGGAAAAAAATAGTAAATTAAAAGATTTTTGAGAAATAAAATAAATAACTCCGAGTTGTTGCTACTATGGCAAAGATCAAAAGTGTTTTAAGTATTTAGATTCGAATTTTATCATTTTTTTTATACATAGCAAAATATAGTACGTTCTTTCAAAAATGTATTGTATAATATTTTTATAAGTGTATCAACATTTTGAGCAACAATAAAAATGGGAGTGACATTTGATTTTTTTCAATGAACATAATGACGAATGAAATGTAAATTCACCTCAAGATGCTTTCATTTTTGTTATGTGAAATCGGATGTTGACTATGAAATGCTGTTGAGTAGCGAAAGTTTGAGTTCTTTTACTAGATTCATAACCTAAAGAGTTTCAGAGGCAATAGTTGCGGCCGCTCGATGTTTAGCTTCAGTGGAGGAGCAAATAATGGTAGATTGGCTTTTTGAGGATCAATGTCGTACTACGATTAGTGTGATCATGAGCTTAGTTGATGTTTGAGTACATATAAAGATTTGGATCCGTATGGTGAGTGAACTGAAGGCCATAGCTGGAGGTTTGTTTCAAGTAACAAAGAATGCGTTTCACCGCTTTCCAGACGAAAAAAATTAGTTTGTATTTTGGGTTGGAGACAACTTCATTGTTGATAGTAATGGTATTTTGTGGTAGGTCAAAAGTGCCATCAATAAAATGCATGAGAACTTTCAACTTGAGCAGTGTAACTATCCAATATCTAGTGGTATTGAAAAAACCTTATTTTGGACTTGAATTGCTAACACGAAATGATTAATTTTGGAAGTGGAAATTTATATATTGTTTATGATAGTGATAGGTTAAATTATTTAGTTCTATTGATAATTTTAGTATAGGGACTAAATTATAAAACGTAATTATTATTAATTTTTTATTTAAGAAATAAAAGGGACTTAGTTAGAAATTAAGTTAGGGACTATAGAATAATTAGACCAACTCACTTTTGGGTTAGTGGAATGATATTACTATTAATATGGTTGTAATATATATGTAATAGTGTATTATTAATAGATTAAATTTGCCATTAATCATTTCATTAAGCTAAGTGTATATATATTATAATATGTCGATTGAGTATTAGCTCAGTTGGTATGGACATTATTGTCAATATAAGAGGATGTAAGTTCAAATACGCTGAAGCACATTGTCTTTTTATTTAAGAACGGGGGAGGGATAACTACACACTCATAAGAATGTTGGGTTTAAAGGTTAATATTCATACAAGCTTTTATGCTTAAGATTTTAGTGAAAAGTTGAAAGCTATCAGAAAAGCATGTTGTGAATTGATAAATAGATATTCCTATACTATATTTATTAAGTCGAATCTAAATCCGATTGGATAGCTAGTGAAAGATAAGTGTTTTGAACATTAGAGTAGTAAAGGATTAAATTGAATTAAATGCAGTCATGTTTGATTTCATTGATTTGTGTTGAATTATGTGATTAATGACGTTTTCGTAATTGTATTTGTTAGAATTTGTGTGACTTGAATCGCGTTACTTGTTGAATAAATAAATACAGTGACAAAATAAGGGGATTTATGGGGGCGAGAGACCAAGGGCTGTACCATGCTGCACAAATAGAATCCGTATAGAATTACACTTCTTCTATTTGATTTTGATTAGAATAGGTTTTTTCAACCCTTAAATAAATGTAGTCGAAACTCCTTTTGTATTTCCAACATTAGTCAATTTATTCTTCTCTACCCGTGAGTTTTTTTTCCTTAAAAGGATTTACACGTAAAATCTATCTATTATTATTTTTCTTATTTTGCAATCATTCTATTGCCGTTATCGATGTTTACTATAAAAATATTACCGAAACGTCAAAAGTGAAAAGAAAAGAAAAGAAAAATCAAACATTGTTTAGATTTTGCGGTTTGTGCTTCTAGAATTCAATTTCAATTTGCTTCCATAGACTAATTAATCATTAATCAATATGACTATGCATCGAAGTAACAATATCTTTCCATATAAACTTTGAATAACAGGCTCAATAGGTAATATTTGGAAAATGTGATAAATATTCGAAATTGAGTTTGCCATGTATATAAATGTTGAGGCATTGGCAATTATGATTGAAATTCTTAATTAAATGAGATAATTTGAGTTACTTTAACAACGTAATGTGACATCACGTATTCAGATCTTAGAATAAAATCGGGTATGTAGTGTTACAAACAGTCAAATTGAAAAAAATTATTGGTCCGTAAATTTTTGTTAATATTTAATCTAACATAATTATATTTATAACTTTGACTTTTCGAATTAAATTCAAAACAAATAAATTAATATTTTAATTTTGGATCCAACCAAAGTAAAATTATAATAAGAATATTAGAACAAATGGCAACCCCGCCCGATGTCTATTAAAGTGAAGATAGCCTCACATTTATAATATTCGCATGCATGTTATGAGGTTAATTATTAAATATTAAAGTGAAATGCCCATTTTTAATTTAAAATTCGGATTGCATGCTGATTTTGATTTGATGAGTTGGAAAGAACCAGGGCGAAGCCAGAGAAAGCCACAAGGGATTTTTTAATTAAATTCTAAATTTTCATAAATAAAATTACAGTAAAAGTAATATAAACAACTTTATATTAAGAATTAGATTATATTTTATTCATTTTATTCAAAAAATATTACACGTTAAATCAAATAATAAACTGGTCTTTTCATTAAAAATTTTACTCATTTCTACTATTAAAATTTAGTATGACTGATAGAATATTCAGAGAAGTAGTGTTGACATACAAATATCAATTTTAATAGTAGAAATGAATGAAATTTTTAATATAAAGACTCATTTCCTATTTGATCTAACAAAATATAATCCGACTCTTAATATAAAGATCTCCATAGTACTTTTATGTTAAAATTACAAAGCAACAAGTGAAACTAATTAGTTTAGAAGTCCCCCAAAAAAATTAGTTCGTTTGGAGATCATTGAAAATATAATCCGTTATAGTCCAGAGGCGAAGGTAGAATTTTTTTTTTTTTGAGATACAGAATGAAATTATAAATTTTAATAAGAATTAAAAAGTATTTTTACCATTATATTAATTAATATATTTATACTAAAATCATATATATTTTGGAGCCTTGACCCCTTTGGTTAAGTAGAAAATTTTTTCTTCAGCCCCTCAAACATTTTATTTAAGCCCTCTAGTTCTTAATTGAATGACATTTTTTTTTATTTTTGACCTCCCAAAAATAATAATAATGCAATTTAATCCTTTTTAGCTTTAGCCCCGCTAGAAACTTTTAGCTTTAGCCCTTGAAAAGTTTTTAATTTTATCTCGACCCTAAGTAAATTTTTTGGCTTCACCCCTACACATATATCCCTAGTACATGCAAATATATATATATATATATATATATAAATTCAACATACTTTTAACACATTAACAAATACCAATATTACAAAAACATATACCAAACACTCAATGCTATGAAATCAACAAGTAAAATTTTATAAATTTCTCTGCATAAACCCTCACAGAACATAATCAAACTCCCTACACCAAAATGGTACTCAAGATTCAAGCCTAAAACAAACTTCTCTCTCACACACACACACAATTTCCCAATGAAGTGTGACCTATAAAACAAATAAAATAACTGCAAATGATCTTTAAAATTCCTCTATACATTTCACACTTATAACATTTACATCCCCACAACGCTGAAACCGAAGACCTAGCGATATATGGTATGGTTATGGTATTAGCCTCACTCCTCTCCTTGATTGACTATTCCATCTCCGAATAACTTGTAACATTATTTGATTCCAAGTATCTATAGGACCTGGTAGACACCAATGGATGCAGTCGTTCTGAACTTGGTCGTGAACCCCGTTAGCAAACGGAAACGGATACATGTATGGCCCCGGATGACCATCGGGCCTAAGTAAAGACAATTTGGTTACATCCAATGTCTCTAATCTCAACCTACCTTTAAACTTCTTAGCATTTAGCTTTGCAGTTTCCATTTCTTCAACTTCAACAGCTCTCATCTCTGAATCCATCCCTTCAACCCTTTTCTCTCCTTTCCTATAAGGTTTTGTCCTCGGACACGCACCAAACTTATCCCATTGGCCTTCAAAATGCGAAGGTGAAAACGTGGTGAGGAATACATCAATCCCATCACCATTATCAGCCTCTTTCCTTTCAATTATGGTCTTAAGAGCGGTCTTTATAGCCTTCCTCATCACACCATAAAACCCTATCTCACTATGGTTTAGTCCATTACAGTAATGGCAACATAATACTGAACCACTCTCGTAATAAACAGCTGGATGAAGAAACCAATGACCTATTGATAATACAATCATATCTATATGAACCAAATCAGCCCCCCACCTCTCATCAACACTATCCACATACACTTCATTATGATTTGGACCAGTTTTTGATTTCTCAACACCCCTAACTAGAAATGGTGACCAATAAACTGATACAACAATTTTATGAGAATCAAAATGCCATTTACGGAACTTGTTATCTGCCCCACTTGTGTAAACCAGGTTAGGCTTAGAGACAGTAGCTAACATGCAAAGAAGTGATTCCAATTGGTTCCTAGCCATTGAATCACCAACAAAAGCTATATGCTTGTTTCTAAGTAAGCGCAAGAAAGTGTTGGGATCAAACCTTGGAAGCCTACATTTCCTTGGTTTCCATCTCCAAAAAAGATAACCCAAGTCAGGTCTGCCATGTAAGATGCAATTTTGACCTTCTTTGATTGTACCACAGGTTGTGCCATTGTATAAAGGCCCATCCCTGTCATGCACCCATTTGCCATTGCTGTAGTTACATGGATTTTCATAAACATTCCCCTCTGCGGCAAATAAACAAACACATGTGAGCAACAATAAACACACCTAATCCAATACCGAAAACCCAAAAAAACAAATGAATGACATTGACAGTGTACCTTTGGAGAAAGATACAGGAGATTGGTTAACGGAAGATGAGAAAGGGTGAAAATTCAATCGAAAGAGAGCTATGAGAAGAAGAGCAAAAAGGGCATAAGGGGCATAAACAGAACAAGGCAAAAAGAGCTTCTTGTTTAAAGAATAAGAGTTAGAATGGCCTTTGAGTGGACTTGTAACCCCCATAGCTCAACTGGTTTTAAGCTCTCAGCTTGTTTTGGCACTTTGGGTCAGATTTACTTCCCTTAAAACACTATATAAAGTCCTCAAATTGTGTTCTTCAACAAGAACCAAAATGGGTTCTACAAAAAACGTTGGAACTTTTTTGGGTCAAAAAAATGAAAACATGAAAAAAAGGAATCTAATTTATGAATTTTGAAGACTGGGGCAAAAAGGCAACTAGTCTATAGGAAGAATTCAAAATTGTTGTAATAAACAACAATTGTCTTGACCAAATTAAAACAGGTGCCACTCTCTTAAGCCTTTAACTCCATTTCCATGACTGTTTCTTTGCTTTCTGCCTTACGTGCCTGCTGCTTAGTAAGCACTTAATGGCATACATGTCTATAAAAAAGTTAAATATCACTATTAGTCCTTATACTATACATAAATTATGTATTTAGTGTGTATATTTTATATATTACTTATAAAAAATAGACTTAACGACTCTCATTTTGAGTCAAAATAAAAATTTTGAAATTTGAAAAATATAGAGATTGATAATGATTCAATTAGAGAAAATGGGCTAAATCTATAATTTTGTGCATAGTACAAGAGTAATACCGAATTTAACCAAATGAATTTAATTGTGGTTACTTAGGTTGAGACCGAAATTTCAAAATTTAAAAATTAAAAATTAAAATTGAGAAATTAAAAAAATAGGAGGATTAAATTTACATCTTTAAATTTTTAACTTAACTCCTATTCAAAATTCTTAACTACGCCATCAATCATTAATGAGCTTATAATATTTTATTTATTTATTTACTTTCTTTCATATGAGATAAAAAGATAATATATTTCAGCGCATTCAAACTTACATCTCCTTGCACCAACAATAATGCCGATGCCAATTATACTAAGACTCAATTAGTAATAAACTTATAATCTTTTATGATTTTTAGGCATTTATTGGTGAAAGGAATTAAAGAGCAAAAGAGAGCAATTTGTTCACAATTTTATTTATATTTCACAATATTGTATACAAATTATCAATGCATGCATTTGGCTCCAATATGCAAAACATTGACAAACAAACAAGTGATGCTAGACTACAATTAAACATATTAAAATATTTTATCACTTAGTGAACAATCTCGAACAAAATTAGATGTCTACAGATCCTACACGGATATCTTTCGATACCAAATTGGCACAGTGATAATGCATTTTTTTTTGCTCATAATTCTTTAAACTTTGTATCATATATATATATATGATACAATTTCAGTGCTGTTAAAAACAACTTTGTATTTTCTCCATTCTTTAAACTCTTTACCGCATCCTAAAACCCATGCCTAGGCCTTTTGCATTTGTGCAGAAAATAAGTTGGAGTTCTCTCACACATTCCGGCATTGACGGCCGCTCTCCGCTCTCAACACGGACACAACGGGATGCCAAGTTCGCAAACATAGCTATAGATTCAATGGTGTATGAACTCTGAGCCATATCTGGATCGATCACTTTACGTAGCTTCTTTCGATCATTCAGTATATGCCTAACCTGAAATATGTATCACCAACTTATTATTCTGTTTGCATTCTGAGTTACTCAAACCCAACCATAGGGTCGGATGGTAATGGGAGCCAGGGGACCTTGGCTCCCAAATTTTTGGAAATTTTCATTAGGTGTTTGAATTTTTTGAAAATTCTCATTATGTCGTCAAATTTTTTTAAAAAATTGATTAGATCCCTTATTTTTAAAAAAATTCATTAAACCCCTTAAAAATTTTTGGAAAAAAATTTTAATTTGCCCCCGAAATTTATTACCAAGATTCACCACCAATTGATATGGCTAAGACGGATATGTTCAATTATTTTTTTAATGTATTTAGAGAGTTTTGGATCGTCATATATTCATATTAACTAAATATGTATTAAACATGAGTGTCAGACATGAATAGATTTTTTTTTGAAAAAATGAAGAAGTAACGTTTACGAACTTGGAGTACAAGGTTTTGATCATTTGGTCCTTGGTTTATGTCAACAGCTCTGCGTCCCGTTAAAAGCTCCAAAAGAACCACTCCGAATGCATAAACATCACTGCGTAAAGTTAGTTTACCCGTCTGTCATAAAAAAAAAAAAAAGCAAAATTCGTGAGCACTCCATTTTATGGTTCATGAATATTCTTTTGAGGTTTGTGATTATCACTTTTAATTTTTGTTAGTTAAAAAAAGGAAAAATTTTAAAGTATAAAAAGGAAGCATACTGATGTATATTCAGGATCAAAGTAACCAAATGTTCCAAGAACTCTGGCTGTCACATAAATGTCATGACCCTCTGGCATCAATTTGGCCAGTCCAAAATCAGATATCTGTAGGAAACAATGGCAAAGTTGGGGGTCAGTTACAACTTGTTCAAGGGTAGAGTTATCCGTCTAAGCTTAAAATTTTGTATGTTATTTAAGAAAGTTTAGACAGAAATACTAGATTTAAAAAATAAACTTTTGGCAAAAATAATTAAGCTTGTTTGAAATATGAGTAGGACTTGGACTTTAATATTCAAAGCTCAATCCTGACTCGTTTTTTAACTTTGTAATCAATGGCAAAACATTTCATTAAGTTTTGAAGGGTCTAATGGAAATTTTAAAAAATTTTGGGAGGTTTAATTAAATATTTTTTAAAACTTTGGGGGGTCAATAAAATTTTAAAATTTTGAGAGGATTAATGAAAATTTCCAAAAATTTTAGAGAGCTTAATTAATTTGTTTTTAAATTTTAAAGGGCATAATGGAAATTTTCAAAATTTAGGATGCCAAAGTCTATGGTTGGTTTTTTCTTCATTTATTTTATGTTTATGTAATTTGTATTATATGAAAAATAAATATGTTATAATATAATGTAAATTAAAAAATGTGTTAAGTAATTTATGTTTAGAAATTTAGAAAAGAAAAAATTCTAATTGTAGTAAAAATGTTTGTATATATAAGTACTAATCATTAAATAAAAATAATATTTTTTAAAATTAATACAGGTAAATCTAAAAATAAACTTTAGGTTAACAATTTACAAATCTGAACATATTTCGATAAAAATTAAAGTTTATATTTCAAGTTAAACTAACTTAAATAATTATATATGACATTGATAGTCCGGCTCGAATCCAATCCGATATTACCTATGAAAGCTTATATCCACCGATATCATACTCTTACCTTGGCTTCAAAGTTGGCATTGAGAAGGATATTGGTGGACTTGAAATCTCTATGAACAATTGAAATTCCAACGGCAGAGCTTGAATGGAGGTAAGCAAGCCCCCTAGCTGCACCAAGTGCCACTTTCAACCTTGAAGGCCAATCCATTTTTGTTTCGCCAATACCTGTTGTTGTTACGGTTAAAATTGTTTTTGTTTTCGAAAAAAGTACTCAATAAATAACTTTCCGATTTACTTCCGTAAATACTTTTTAATCAATCAAAGTACTTATCAAGTTTCTATATTATAAAGATTAGTTTAATTCAATCTTTTTATTATTAAATAGATCAATTTATTCTCCGTATTAATAAAAAAAATTGAATATGACTAAATTTTAACGGAACAACTAATCTTAACTCTATTAAAATTTATCATTATTTGATTCTTTTTACTAATACATGAACTAACTTTATTCATTTTAATTATATGGAGACTAATTTAAACCAATTCTTATAATACAGAACTTGTCAAATCCAAAATCATTTTCAGCCTAATCTGACTTATGTTCATAATATTTAAAAATGTTTATATATTTTATAATTCACCTTAGGATGAGTTTGAACGGGCGGTGCGTTTAGCTTATTTTCTATTTAATCTTATAGTATCGTTACAGTATTTAATCTCACTGTCACCGCTATTTTTATACTAACCACGAGTAAACGCACCGTGTCCATCCAACTCTCTTAATTTTTTTAAAAAAAATTATTATTTAAATCGAAACCCACCATTTAAATGATCTTGCAAGTTCCCTTTTTGCATGTATTCATAGACTAAGAACCGATGCTTCCCATCAGCACAATAACCAATCAAAGACACCAAATTTGGATGGTCGAGTCGGCTTAAGATATCCACTTCCACACGAAATTCACGTTCTCCTTCTGCTTCTTTGAATGCTGGAAGGTCCATTTTTTTTATTGCAACAACCTATAAACAATACACACAAAAAGAGCAAATTTTGTTTCTTTAACGAGTAGGGGTGAGTGTTTAATCAAATTGAGTCGAACTGAATGAAAAAATTTTAAATTAATCGAGTTAATTTATCTTGAAATAACGAATTGGAATTTGCCACTGAAACCAAGATCATAAAAATATACCTCTCCTGATCTAAGAGTGCCCTTATAAACTCGACCAA
This sequence comes from Gossypium arboreum, assembly GCF_025698485.1. NCBI lineage: Eukaryota > Viridiplantae > Streptophyta > Magnoliopsida > Malvales > Malvaceae > Gossypium > Gossypium arboreum. Next base: position 120,888,384 of record NC_069073.1, read on the forward strand.
ACCCTCCTTTCCCAAGCAGATTCTCATCACTGAAACAACCCGTTGCTTCCTCCATCTCCTTCAGAGTAAAAACCGATGATCCATGGCGTCTTTTCATCGGCCTCGATGCATGATTTTCATCAATTTGCCAACACTCAACTGGTTTATAAACCCCTGTGAACAAAAAAAAAAAAGTAGGTAAGCAAAAAAATACATATAAAAATCTAATTATATCATAGTTCAAGGACAAAAAATAACATACATGGGTCAGTATGATCCTGGGATTTGCTTCTTCGACGCTTATTCCAAGCTGAAACTAAACCAAAAGGCATTGTTTTTGTAATTTCGATGATTTGAGTTTTCTGTTTTTTCGTTTATATTACATGGAACAGACAATTTGCCGAACAGTTGATGTGCATAACAATAATAATGATGAAGAACAGAATAAAACGGATTAAAAAAATAGCTTAAAGATTGAGAAAATATTAAGAGATGGCAATGGGTTCTTATGGATGTTTAAAGATGAGGCTATAGATATTTGAAGAATCTCTTGAAAGAGTACGTATTGAGCAAGTGAGGTTTAGTTTTAGAAAATACTCAAACAACAACAGGAGGGATGTGCTTGAAGGAAAAGAAAAAGGGTGATGGAATGTGTGAAAAATAAAAAGAGGTTGGTATTTGCTTTGGCTTACCTAATTTTGATTACAACCCATAATTTTAAATATGGTATTGTCACGAATCAATTAATTTCTCGAAGTGTCTCATGAATGTATAATTTAAAATTATTCTTTTGAGTATTATAGGGTTTAGTTTAGATGGACGATGCGTTTACTTTTAATAAGATTAAAAACGACAGTGACGGTGAAATTAATTACTATAATCACGAGGTAAAGATTCTACCGCACCACAGTCACCACCCTTCTAAAGAAGGCCTAAGTCTCTTAAGGTGCAAAGGTAAAAATAAGTTTGAAAGGACCTAAATTGAATTATAAATTTTTTAGGAGTAAAAGACAATTTTACTATTGTACTAATTTATAATTTCATAATTTTAAAATAATTTAAAAGCAATTTTATCATTTAGAGAGGTCTAAGTCCATTACCTACCCGTTAGATTCGCCATTGTTGCCAGTATAAGGTTTTGCTCTTTTATGCTACATACCTGTCTTTTAGGTAAGGAGGAGCCTTTGCCTCAAAATTTGTTAATTACATTTTAGATCCTCAAAAGTTTATAATTTAACTTTAGCTCCTTTAAGAAATGGTAAATTTATAATTTAATCTCTCTTTAAATTGTAAACTTCTAAGTTAATATGATGATAAATTTATATTTTGACATCTTTAAAATTTTATAATTTAATTCTAACAATTTTGAAAAAACAATATATGATTTCGATCATAGGCACAAGTCAAAATTATCTTCTTTAGACACTTACAAATCCTTCGATATTTTCTTTTTAAACTTCAAACTTTATCTTTACATATTCAAACTCATATCTTTAACACATAAAAGAATGCACTTTACAAAATGATTATCGATTAATCCATATGAAGCTAGCAAAAACTTGATGGACCTCTGGGTATTCAAAGAAAACGATTTATTTTTGAATAATCTCATTATAGGTTCTGATCATATCTGCTCTATTTGACATAATGGCTAGAACTACCGATAGCCCCTCTCTAACCCATAAATAGGAGGATAATGCGCTTCAGCGCACTCAAACCCATGCCCATTTCAATCGAGCTAAGACTCAATCGACTCGAAGAAAACGATTTTAGAATATGACAAAAGGTTTCATTACTCGAATCATACCATATATAAGTACACAATATAATAAAATTACATGAATGTATCAAAATTTATGTATTATTTTACTCGTCTTTCGAATTTTAATATATCGTAAACACGATTATAACACGAAGATTACACAATAAGTGGGTGGTGTTTTTTTTTTTTTTCTTTAAGGTGATTGAGATTTGAGAGTTGCCGTTGATAGGGTGCTTTCATTCACTTTCTTTTGGTGCTAAAGCTTTATGATTATTTATTTTGAAATATGCTATTGTTGTCATGAAAATGACCAGAGATTGGTCTCTAATTATTTCATGTTAACCCCAAATTTGGAACTTAAAAGATACCAATGAAATTCTTTCATCAAAATATAGCAGTCCAATTTTTCTATTAATCCCTATATTTTATGTAATTTGTGGATTTGGTCATTGTTTTATGAATTAGTTAATTTTAGTCCAAATTCAAATTGTAGCAATTAAATCCAATCAGTTAAGATTTGTTGTTAGTCTTGTATTATGCATAAAATTATGTATGAGTAATATGTTAAACTAATAAGCTGACATGATATTACACGTGTGAAAATTATACTATAATTGCATAATTTAACCAAAAATAGATAACAAAAAAAGGGTTTTTTTTTTCCTACAAATTCTCTCAAATTGTGACAAATTATCTCTTTATAATGTTGCTTTATACTATAAAATTATCTAAGTATAAATTAAAATTAAGAAATTAATTAAATACAAATTAAATCGTAAAAAGAAGTGACCTAATGGCATTAATTTATATGACGGGTTACCTTAAAATAACGACTAATTGGCTGCTTATTATTATTATCCTCAAATAAAACCAAAGACTTCAAAATTAATGGCGTAGATTACAAATTGCTATCATGTTTACCATTATTGTCCGTTATTTGTTTATGTGATTAGAACCGACCCGATTCTCTTTACTTCAGAAGTGATCACCTGTATGAGTTTGCACGTGGTAGGTTTGCATCATTAAGTAATCGAACCTATGCTTAGGGAACACGTGTTAACCTTAAAATAAGGTATGTGTTGGCATGCATGGGGTCTACTTAGGACGTCACATCTAGGGACTGTATCATATAAATAGGAAAATTGACCTCTTTGAAGGATATGCTCACAAAAACACTAAACACAAATCAAATAAAAGAAAAACACATACACGAATATTTCAACCTTTTGCATCAATTTTCTATACTTACAAAAGAAATATATCAAATTAATTGACTGAACTACAAACGGAGTGGAAAAATACTTATATTTTAAGTCTTTAATTCACACCAATCCCAAATTTAATCCCTGAATAATTCTTACCCTTTATCAATTGCAAATTTAACGATGTTGGTAAGGTTGCTCAACGTAAAATCCAAAAACTAGTGTGCTCGACAACATAACATTCTAATATTAGAACTACTCATAATTGAGATACCCTTTGGTGAGCTGGAATACTGAAGAACACTAGCATACATCCGACATCTTTGGTGAATTTACTTGAAGGGACCATTACTTCGTTTTCAGTCAATCCTTCGAATTTGGACAATTCCTCGAACAAGGTTTCATATGTTTGAACGACCATTGCTTTGGTCACGATGTTCTTGCTTAGATTGTTGAGTGGGGACTCTAACCTATATCACTAAGCACTCCTACTATCCTAATAAGGTCTTCCTCCTCTTTCTAGTCTCGTTTACAGATTTTGACATGGTAGAGTTACCACTGTCAACAACTTCCGGAGAATCCAAGTACTCGTAGATATCTTCACCTTTTCCTTCATCTTGAACTTTAAAATCAAATTTTGGACACATATTTCACATCTTGAAGATATTTACTACATGATTTTAGCTAGAAAAAGAAAATTAATCATTATTTTCATAATATAATTATTGAAATTTTAATATTACGATGAAATTCATTAAATATTTATTTACTATAATTAATCATTACAAAATACTATTTGACTAATAACTAGAATCTATTCGAAGTTAGACTAGAATAAATAGACGAAAGACATATACATCAAAATAGAATTTAGACTAAAAACCCGTACATAATTTATAATAAATGAGACTCGAACTTATAAACATGATTAATTGATCCCACAATGCTAAAAAAAAACGTATACCCTTACTCATCAAAGTAATCAAATTCTTACAAATGTTCAAAGTCTCAATGATGTTTGAGCTAGACTGACGAGTCGGATCAAAAACTGATTCAAGTACCGATTGACCCGAACTTTTATCTTTTATCTTTTTAATTATTTTTTAATCTAACTAGTCAGATCGACAAATCGACGGTCTAACTGGTTTGACCACTTACTTGAATCTAAAAACATTGTAAAATCCCAAAGATATGAACATCAAAATAAACCCTACATGCTGTACAAATGCAACCAAGCGGCCTTGTTTAGGGCTTTTAAGACTTGCTATTGATTTGCTTATTTGCCACTGCCAAATTCCCATTGGTGCTATGTTTGAGTTGTGCGAATGCTGGAAGTGAACTACCCAAGGTGTACTTTATGGCTAAAATGTTTAGCCGCAGCAACCATTTTAGCCTCGGGGCCACGCGGTTCCGCAGTTTTCGTGCTTTCGAATTTAGTATCTTTTGAGAACGGACGGCAACATGAAGACAGCATCGACCTTAAAAACGATGCCCACGACGAGCTCCCTTTCTCGTGTTTGCTCATCTCAGGTTTAAACTCTATTGAAAAAAATAAATCAAAAGGGAACCCAATGAAGAGATACTGAGTTTCCTGTTTTGCTTTTTTGAGTTGATTGATGCTATATGGTTTGTTGCACAACATGTGTTTGTGGGAACTTTATAAAGCAAATATTTTGCTTGGGGATCAAGCAGACTTGAAATTCTTGGTCTTTTTTGACCATTGTTCTCCTGCTGACGTTAAAAGCTCTTCACAGGAAGTTGCTTGGCTACTGTCTTTTTGACCATGCAGCATGAAATCTCCAAATCCTTGGTTTCAAGGATGGTTTTTTTTTTAGAAAATCGGGTTTAAGATTGAAATTTTTCATTAAAAAAAATTTAGTGTCAAATTGAGTTTAGAATAAATCCATCTCGACTCATCTCAATATACTTAGAATTTATATTATATATAAGTACGGGTTTAAAATTTTAAATAAATCAATATTTATTTTATTGCTTATTAAATTATTAATTTTGAATAATATTACTTTATATTAATTATATCCAGAAAATTTATATTGTTTAATAAATTACATAATTTAAATCCATAAAATCATGTGTGATATTAGAAAAATAGCTTATTAAAAGCTTCTATTTTAATTTTATAATTATTTTTATCTATTATAATTATAATTTATTAATTTATTAAAATAACATATATTTTAATTTTATGAAATTTTATTATATATTTTAATTTTTTTTTTTTTAATTTTTAACTTGACCGCTTGTGGGGAGGGATCGTTTTCACCCCCGGGTTTCCCATTGAAAACCCAGTTTTTGTTTGCTCAAAAAAAAAAAACCAGTTTTTGACTTGAAACAGTTTTCATTATGGGTTAATTTCTTCAAACATCCTCGAATTTTTATTCAAATTTTAAAGTGGTCCAAAGCATTAAAACATTCTAATTGATCTTAAAAATATCGGTAGTATATTAGTAATTCCGTCAATGTAGCAGCTCAAATATGATATGAAGCATGTATATAACACATGATCATATTATAAATATGTGCGTATATCTACATATATCTACTATATGAACAATTTTTATCTTATTAATTAAAGAAAAGGGTCTACTAAATTTTATTAAAGCTATTTTATATTAACAAATTAGACTCAAATTATTCATGCAATAAATACAAGTATTTCTAATTTAATCTATTTATTTTAATCAAATAATATCTTAATCAAAACCGAGCCGAATTCAATAAAAACCGAACCGAACATTATTGTTTGAATCTAATAATATTATAATAATAACAGTAGCCTTACAATAGCTTACTATATATAGAACCCAGAGTTTTAACTCGGGTTATGCAATCATCCTTAAAAGATAATATCCAAACCCGGTTTGGATTTTGAGTTCCAAAATTTACAATGAGGTACTTGCATATCTATGTCATATATTTAATAGCCACGATTGAAAGAATTCGATCGGGAGCAAATATTTTGATGATTGTAACTGTTGTTACTGTTGTCGACCGATTTTATGGTCATAGATTCGCGTTTCCGGTCTCGTTCTTGAACTGCCCCGAAAATGATCTCGTTGGTTTTCTCATGGCTCTGCTCATGGTAAGTATGCGGTGCGGATAACAGATAACGATGGTGTTGCTGCTGCTGTGGATCGGCATCCCATCCATTGTAGAAGACTCGGCTTTGACGCAAATGATGGATCTTTTCTGCATCTTTGGACATGAAAGGATATGTTTTCCGTGGAGTTGGGGCTCGGGTATCAATTGGTGGAGGCTCATCTTCATCCGGTATCACAAAGCTCTCTTGTGGTGGCCAAGGCATTGAATGGTTCAGTTGTTGTTGGTGCAGTCTCGGTGACTTCTTTCTGAAAACTTCCAAAATGGAAACACCACCGTTGTGAACAAGCTTCCGAAGGGACCCGAAGAAGCCTTCGTCTTGCTTCTCTTGTTCTTCTTCGGTCGGAATTAAAGGCGGTCGGACCATTTTCATGGGTTTATGATACGGACTCGACAAGGTAGCATCCGTTTTAACCAAATCCTGATCCTTCAAGAGTGTATAAAAAAATCGCTAATTTTTATAAGATTTTGGATATGCATTGAATATCTAAGAAAAATGAAGACTTGGAGGAACATAGTAGCCAATCATATGTAAAATACCGCATACTCACGTTCTGGGATGATACAATGGTGCCTACACGATGTTGCAGCAGAGCTAGCATGTAGCCGAAGAATCCGGCACCGATAAGTACGGCAATTCCTGCAATGAAAGAAAATTATTACCATAAAGCTCCAATACCAACTAACGAAGGTCAATCCAAGGGGGATTAGTTTTACCGAGAGGAAAACCACTTCCATATTGATAGGCACAGTCATCAAAACGTAGTTGAATCTCTCGGATGGCTCGGTTTCCTCTATCAATTACCAGAAGGGAGCAACTGCTTCCAACATAGACCACATCGAAATCATCAGAAAACTTTGCATCTTCACTCGGTCCATCCACATGTCTCCCTCCTCGGTTCCATTTCCCACCAGCAATCGTTGTAACACCTGAAGATGATTTCAATCATATGACATACATTACGGAAATTAGCATAACAATAACTGTAAAAGTTCACCAAAGGATTCTCATTCATATTTTTAAGAAAAAGAACGGTAAAAGTATTATAGAGGCCCTTGTACTAAAAGTCGGATTACATTTTGCCCCCTTTCCACAAAAAATGGACAAATTAATCCCTTTAGGTTGTTTGATCAAAGAGTAAATTGGTCATTCTATTAAAAATTTCATCAATTTCTACTATTAAAAATGGGTCCCTGTATATCAACATGAGGTAAACGTGACATGACACGTGTTATTATCTAATTATTCCATTAACCACGCCAGTTTTTAATGGTACAAATTGATGAAATTTTTAATAGAAAGAACCAATTTACTTTTTGATCTAACGTACAAAGATTAATTTGTCTATTTTTTTAATAGAGTGGGTAAAATGCAATTTTAGTCTTAGTACAAGGGCCTCTATGGTACTTTTATCGAAAAAGAATATACAATGGCTCATATAAACAAAAGTCGACATTGCTAACCTGCATCACTTATCTTCCTGATTGCCATATTCATATTATCCGAAATATAAATGTTCCCTCTATCATCTACGGCTAACCCTTTTGGATGATTCATCCTTGCATCTCGGGGCTTCCCGTCTACATGTCCAGGGTATCCTTCGGGTGATCCGGCAACCAGCCGTGGTCTAGTATCTGCAATTCTCCAGTAAATTTAAACGAAACAATCACAACGAAAGACTTTTCTCATGGACAAAATCGAAATCATAGCACAACCTCGAAATTGCACAAGCGAATACTTATATCTTTACTTACGATCAATCTTACCTGAGGTTTTAAAAATGCACGAAGCCAATTAGACCAATGCAAATTCGCTTGAAAATTGTCGTAAGTAAAGCAAGAAAACAACATAATATGAATAACATTGAGGCAAGAGCACAATAAGTAATGCTAGTTCCTCCAATTCTTCGTTTTTCTTGAAATACTTATATTTGGCACTCATGTTTGATGCATTTACTAACAAGAATATGAAGATATAACCCTCGAAAGATCCTTCATATAGATGGGAATATATATATAAAAATTAAAGAAACCTATGTCCAAACAAAACTTATCCGACACACGACACAACTAGACTTAGAACAAATGAAAAATTATCTCATGAGTTTTCAATAATAACAGGATTTAGAACAATCTGTGTGAAAAGATGCATTTAGACAAAGAAAGCAATAAAAATTAAAAGGTCTAATTGTGATTTTAGTCCCTCTATTATACTAAAGTTTGAGATTCCATGTGTTTTTATTTAGCACAACCTGGTCACCTACTTTTATAATCTACTTTTATAATCTACTTTTATAATGTTATTAGTATGTTCAAATTGATAATGCTGTCAATTCCTTCCATTACACCCCTCCCCCAAAACGGTAAATTAGCTATATAATCCCTTGAAATTTTATGAAATCACAAGTTAATATAACGGTAAAATTGCTCTTTAATCCTTCAAAATTTAATTATTAATTTTTTGCTCCCTCTAAAGCAATTTTCTAGCTTCACCCCTACTTCTAATAAACTCTAAGTCAACCAAGGGCAAATGCAAGAGGAGATGATACTATTGCTTCTAGGGTCCCTTGGAAAATTATAAAAATATAAATTAGTATATCGTTAATATTGCCTTTTGCCCTCCTCTAAGAATTTATAATTCAATTCTAGCCCTCCTAATTTTTTTTTTCTACCTTCACCCCTATAGTCAACCATGTTTAAACAATAACAAATTTACATATCAGTCCAATGTCTATAGTTGTTCTTAAAATCAAAAAAATCCATGTGATCTCTTCAACTCCAACAAGTAACTACATCAATTTATACCTACTAATAACATTATAAAAGTAAGAAAAACCAAGTTTTAACAAATTAAAGGGCTTAAATTCCAAATTTCAGCTTAGCAGAGGGACTAAAAATCATAATTAAACCAAAAAAACATTAAAAAGAAAGAAGAATATATCCACTTACATAAAGATAAAGAAGCTGAAATCCTATAAAGGTTGCTATTAGCAGAATCCAAAATCAAAAGCTCCCCATTAGGCAAAACCTCAACAGTGTGAGGCTCAATCCCAAGTTTACTTCCATCAAACACAGTCTCTATAGTGTATCCACCTTCAAATTTCACCATGGGACGCCCAGTAATAGCTAATATACACACATAGAATAAAATCGGTAAAAGTACCATGGAGGCCCTTGTACTAGGAGTCAGATTGCATTTTGCCTCCTCTCCGCAAAAAATAGCTAATTAGTCCTTGTGCATTGTATCAAAAAGTAAGCTGCTTTTTCTGTTAAAAGTTTAGTTAAAATTTGGTGTCTATATGTCAAAATGAGGTACATTTTGTAGGGCATGTGTAACTGTTTATTCTGTCAGGAATATTAGTTTTTATCAGTAAAAATGGATGAAATTTACTCATTAATTTAATGTATAAAGACTATTTTGCTATTTTTCGAGTAAAAGGGACAAAATATAATCTAGCTCCTAGTACAGGGACTTCATATTACTTTTACCTATAAAATCACATGGAAACCACCATAATCAGATACCTATCACCAAAGCAAATGTGGGTTTCAAATGGTAAAAGAGATCTAAAAAAAGAAGAAAAACCTGTTTTGGTAGTGGTTTTGAGTGACCATAACCATTTCAGTGAAGCAGATAAAGCATTAGAGAAAAACCCATTAAGAATCCCTGCAAAAAAAAAGCAATAAATCAAATTCATTTCTCATCGAAGCAAAAAATTTGTTTAATTCTTTTGAAAGCTTACTTGCAGGTGAAGAAGTAGTGGGAGCTGAAGAGACAGCTCCAAGAAGAAGCAAAGGAGCTATCACACACAAAGCTAATACATTTTTGCCCATTGCTAGTTTTCACACACAAAATGAAAAACAAAATCATAAAAGAGAGCTCTTGTGGATGAAAGGAGTGTTCAAGGTTTATACATTGGAAAAATGAAAGCTAAAAACCCAATTTGAGAATCTGGGTTTTTTTTTTCTGTTTTTTTTTTTTTTGGCAGAAAAAGGTGCCTCTTCAATGATGTTTTTTTTTTTTTTTAATAATAGTAAAAATATGAAAAGCTTTTCTTTTCCGGAAAGATGAGACTTGTGATTTATGTATTGAGCCTTAAATGCTACAGTCTTTTATGTTTGGGTTAATATACTATTTAGTCCTTATTTTGGTTTCAATGTTTAATTTAGTATTTAAGTGTTTTTTTCTTAATTTGGTATTTTTATTTGGTTTTAATGTTCAATTTAATACTATCAAACGGTATCACGTGGCTTAACATTTAAACATTGAAACTAAATTCAAGTACCAAATCGTATATTAACTTTTTTGTTTTTATAAATGGTTTAACAGCAAAGTTTACATTTATTCCCTACCTAAATCTAACGACTTGGGTTCGAGTACGTTGGGTTATGAGTAGTTCTAGTCACTGTATCAAAAAGAGTAAATAAGATTGAAATTTATAATGAGATTATTCAAAAAAAAATCTAAAATTGTTTTTCCATTTTTCTATTTCAGTTTATTTTCCAGATTTTAATTTGATCTTCTTACTTCATAAACATTGTAATTGAGTTCTCAAATTATTAATAACGTAACCATTAGATATTTTCTTCAGTCTAGCCAACAACTTAGACACTAAATACCCGCTCAAACCTAAATATGAAATATATTTAAAACATGTTGATTAAATTTTAAACTTGTATGCACTTATAGCACAAATAACTTAAACTTAGCGTGTTATTAAAAAAGGAAATAAAAGAAATACCCTCCCGAAATTTAATGATATTTTTATTATCATATCAAGTTCAAATTGTTCATGAAGCAAGTATTCACGTATTTAAAATTTGATCTATGTGTTTTAAATATACTTTACGTCACATAGTAGTTAAAAGGGGTAGACAAGGCCTTGGCCACTTAAGCTAGTATCAACTTTAGTCTCTTCAATTATAAAGTATTCAATTTAAGTCCCTTTCAAACAAAAAATTTACTTTCACCCCTCCGAAATTTTAAAATTTTATCTTGGCCCCTCCAACATTGAACCCTTTCTATTTCTAATGAACAAAAATGTCCTTTAAAATGCAATTTTTCACTTAAGTAATTTTATTGAGAATATTTACCCTTTTAATTACTTTTTTATTTTTTTTAATTATTAAATTAGCTTTACATCTAGATTTTTCCATGGTTACCATTTGCTGCATTGAAGCAACAAATTCAGCATTCAATAATACAACAGCAAATGGGAAGGTGGGGCTTTAAGAAAAAGATGGATGAGATTAGGGTGTAAAATAAATATCTATGATTGGATATTATTTTAAGAGTTAATTGCACTAAACATTCTCAAACTATTACTTTTATTCTAAATTAGCCCCTAAGCTTCAAAATATTCTAGTTACTTCCTTAAACTATTGACATTATACCAATCAAGTCCTTTTATTATTGCAACCGTTAATTTAACCATTAAATGACACATAAAATCTTATGTAACATAATTTAAAATATTATTTAAAAAGTAAATTATTTCTGCAGTAACTTTTAAAATTAAAACTAAATAAAAAGTAAAACCGAAAAAGTAAAAGAGAGATTGAATAATATTTTCTATAAAAGCTTCAGTAAATCACAAAACCAAGATTTTTACAATATTCATTTTTCTTTAATTTTTTTCATTTTAAATTATATCTCATCTAATGCTTAAATTAACAATTTTAGTAACGGAAAGACTTTATTGATATAATACCATTAGTTTAAAAATATAACTAAAATATTTTAAAATTTAAGGACCAATTTAGAATGAAAATCATAGTGTTTAAATTATAATCCATGCTCAATTTAGAGCTTAAAAGGATAAAATAATAGAGCAGTAATTTTTTATTTTTTTACAACTACTTCTATTTTTTTTCTCTGAAAAAGAAAGGGTACATTAGTTCATTTTACATTATTTAAATCAAAAAATCAAAATATATATATCAAATAAGTAAAAATTAAAATAATATTTTAAGATTTTCAAAATCGAATATGTAGTCAAGTTGATCACGTCATTGATTCATTGGTCCATTCAGTTCAATTAAATAGATTGTTAAAAATATAAAAATAAATGAATATATATATATATATATTACAAATCCGATTCATGTCCAGTTGTCAACTGATTCAATATCCTATCCAAGACCGTTACCCCAGCCACTTTCCAATGTCACTTATCTGATCATTGGTCCAGTCCAATTCAAACAATAGTAATAATATTTCAATCTCATTATACATGAATTTAGACTTATCAATCGAATTAATTTTAAGTCACATCAATCTAGACCCAAAGTCATTTTAGTTCATGTCTTTTGAGTTTTGATTAATTTCAAGTTCAACTTGTTTCGAGGCTCAAGCTTTAAGATTCGAGTCATTACGTGAATCAACCAAAACTGTTGGATAGCTCTTTCAGTAACTATTTAACTAGCTTTGTAAACGTGCATATGATACATATTACACTATTTCTACATTACCAAAATTAAACATGGTAAACCATCCCAACCTCCAACGTCGAGACATGAGGTACGGTTAATGCGAGTGTAGACGTCCGGCTGTTTTTCCGCAAAAATTCATATCCGAAATCGATTACGAGTTTTTTTATCAAGCTAGATCCTTGCTTAGCTCTAAGACAAGTGTGTCCTAATATGTAAGCTACCCCGGCTTCCCTAGCTTCCGTAAGTTCCCGCAACTCTTCCATTGATTCGGACTCTATCTTCGGGCTCTCCGGCACGATAAACCGTACTCTTTTTCGGGGTTTAATTGTGGGTGACTGTATCTCCTTCAACTCCGATGGACCGGCTTCTTCTATGTTGTCTGAATCATCCTCGCTCATTTGAATCCCGTCCAAATGGGTCAAACATGTTCCGACAACTTTCATTTTATCGTCATTGTCAGTTTCCCGATCTACTTTAACATAATGAGGGGAACTGTTTTCGGACCGTACAAACTCTGCTATGCTACAAACGAGATCTTTCTCAAACTCGATATCGTCTTTATGAACATCACGATACCCATATCGTACAATGCACCTATAAATCCTGCATTCCCTAGGACCAATATGACCCACGAGAAACCGTTCCTCGGGTCTAACATGAGGGACTGGGACAGACTTGATGCAAAGGAAGACTAGGACTTGGTGGAAGGCTGGAAAATTAGTGACAAAATGGGAGAAGATTGCGGGGATTCCTGATACAAGCTCTGTGTGTAAGAGTCCAATCCCACGAACCCGTACTATGCCTAGATCGGGACCCAATGTAAGTAACCAGTTGACGGAAACCTTGTTTTGAACATCAAACTCGTACTTTTTCAATGTGCCGTAGTGCCAAACACACATGACTATCAGGAAGATGAACGAAAGGGCAATCGGGACCCATGCCCCTTCGAGGAACTTGACTAGGGAAGCTGTGAAATAGAGTGCTTCGATCGTGCCGAAAAAGAAAACAAAGCAAATAGCGAGGAACACACTCTTTTGCCAGCATAACACAATTACCAAAGACATTAGGCAAGTAGTGACCAGCATCACAGTTATAACGGCCAAACCTGTTTCGTATCAAGATGGATGTAAGATACGTAAAATGGTTTCTCGGAATAAAACAACATTTATATTGAGACTTGTACGAGCAATACAAGGAAGCATTATCATACCTGATGCATTACCCATGCGACGTGTGTCTCTAAAGCCGACAGTGACCGCCAAGCATAACACCATCAGGAGCCAATTAATCTCCGGAATGTAGATCTGACCGTGAATTTTGGACGATGTGTGGACTATTTTGACTTTGGGGAAACAACCAAGAGAAGAGCATTGTTTGATGATCGAGAATGTTCCAGTTATGATGGCTTGACTTCCTACAACTGCAGCGAGTATGGCTATAACTAAAACCGGCCATCGTAACTTCTCTGAAGCAAGAACACATTGGATATACTTAGTTACAGTTAGCCCAAAATGGCGAAAACTCACCTAAAATCTTAAGTCTCTTTGAGAAAAACTCGAGGTCCCTACCTGGTACGGATACATAAAATCCAATTTGATAATCACTTTCAATATTATGATGCCGGGATAGATACGCAGCTTGCCCCATGTATGCAAGAATTAAAGATGGATAAACCAAAGACGTGAAAGCAATCTGCAGAAACCGGAATTCCAGTTACATACAAGCACGCAACTCTAGGAAGTTCTTTTGCACAATAGTGAACATTTCTACCTTTATTGACAACTGTGAAAAATGTCCAAGATCAGCAAACATAGCTTCTGAGCCTGAAACATAATTTAACTTAATCAACATCTATATATATACATATACTTAAGACATACTCGATCACAGACACGAACACGGTTACCTGTTATGCACAATAGGATGCCGCCTAAAGACAACCAACCTCCTTGTTGTGTTTTCTTCAAGAATTTATACATATAATACGGAGAAAGAGCTCGATATACATGAGGGTTCCAGTATATGATATTATATAAACCGATACTGCTTATGCAAAGAAGCCATATTAGAATCACAGGTGCGAACAAATACCCGACCCTATGCGTGCCATAATGTTGAAGTGCAAACAAGCATATCAGTATGACACACGTGACTGGAACCTCTACATCTGCAAAAATGAAAAAGAAAAATTACAGTTAAACATACAACATGGTCATTCTTTTCGGAACTGTAACATATTGATAGGTAAAACATGCAGTCATTCGATATCCCAAGGCAGGGACGGAGACAAAGGGGTGCAGGCAGTGGCCTTCCCCCCCCCCCCCTTTCAAATGGTAGATTTTCCATTTAGCCCCTTGAAATTTTATGATATTGTATGTTAATATAATGATAAAATTGCACTTTGACCCCCAATAATTTATGATTCATCTCTGGCCCCCCTAAAGCAGTTTCCTGGCTTAGTCCCTGTCCCAAGGTGGGTCAATATGACCAAACACACTTTATCTACTAGTTTGAACAGAATATATACATAATCATACGTGCCCCGTTTACCATGTTGATTGGTAAGTTTAACCAACTTGATTGAAAGGTCAATCCCAGGGCTCCACAAACACAGTACTTGTTTCAGGGTTTGAGGGACCCGAAAGATAATTGAGTTGCATAAACACGTCGTTAGGTTGTTGAAGAACTTAAAGGGCAGTAGATAACAATCAAAAAGGACCCATAATCCACCAAACAACACTATTAACAGGAATTTGCACATGGATTATAAGTATCTAGTGAAAGAGTACATGGAAACTTAGTCTAAAATCCGAGTTTCAGGATCGATAATTATACTTTTCTGGTTCACACCACACAGTTAACTGCAGGCAAAGTATGAGGGGGCAAAACTACAATGGAAGACCTCGTACTAGGAGTCAAATTCATTTTGCTCCCTTTATCTCAAAAAATGAACAAATTAGTCTTTGTGCGTTAGTTCAAAGAGCAAACCAGTCGTTTCTGTTAAAAAGTCCATCCATTTCTACTATATGTCATCATGAGGCACACGTGAGATGTCACTCTTTGATCTATTGTTCAGAGATTAATTTGCTCATTTTTTGACAATCTGACTACTAGTACCAGCTTCCATGGTACTTTTATCATGTGAGGGGGAAAAAGATCTTACATTTGTGATGCTCTTTCGACATTGAAAGCTCCAAGCCAGACACTGCCGAGAAAACTACATATGAAACCCAGAATAAATCAATCAATCAATCAATCGAGTTTCAATGACACAATTAGAGGAAAAATATCCCATAATCATACCTGAAAGAGCTGGTGTGAGTATACCATCACCAATCACCATACAAGTTCCAATCAAAGCAAGAACAAGTAAGAACCTTTGTAACACCCTATGTTTCTCTAAACTAGATTTCAACCTTGAACCCAAATTTGATTTTGGTGATAACCCATTAACACCACCATCTTTCTTATACTCACTCAGTTCTTCATCAGCTAATTGACAATTAGGGAGTGAGTTAACTCGGGCATGTCTACACAGCAATGAATACAAAGCAAAAGTACCACCTTCACCATTATCATCAGCTTTAAGCACTATGAATACATATTTGAGCAAAGGGACTAAAGTAAGAGTCCAAAAAACAAAAGATAAAACCCCATAGATCTCTTCATTTGTTTCAGAATGATGAATATCTTCATCAAATGTGCTTTTGTAAACATATAAAGGGGAAGTACTTAAATCACCATAAACAACACCAAGGCTTTGGTATGCTAAAGTCAATACTGTTCTCCATGATTCCTTCTACAAAAAAAAATAAATAAATAAAAATAAAATTGGGTTTACACAAAAATGGTGAAACCAACACAAATTTGAAAAAAAAAACAAAAAAAAAAAACCAATCTTTACCTTAACATGGTGAAAACCAGTCTCTAGATCCATAGATGAAGGGATTCAAAGAATGCCCATTTGCTAAAAGAGCCTCCCCCAAGTGTATATATATAAACACTGATAAAGTCTTAAAGGTTTCTTCTATTTGTAGATATAGCAGTTGAACAACTCATCAATGGAGGGTCAAAAGCAAAGAACAAAAACAATACCACCAAAAAAAAACCCCCAAAGTATAGAAGTGAAACAAGCAATAAACTTTAATAGAGAAACTTCTAGTAATAAAGAAAAAAAACATGAAAAACAAGTAATATTGGGATGAATTGTTTTTAAAAGGGAAAAAAAAAGTTTTTTTTTTTTAAATTTGCTGTGTAGTTGGTTCTTTGATGGCAAGAGTTCTTATTGGATAACTGCTAATTAAATTTAAAAATAGCTCAACTAAAGCTTGAAGATGATGGCAATATGGCAATGTGATGTGGAACTTGAAATAAAAAATATTAATAAATAAATAAGCTTTGTTCATGGATTTACAGTCTTTTATTGTTTTCAATTTTGTTGAAATTGAGAAATGAAAATGATAAAAAATGGGGTATGAGCCATGGAAATTTTACTCAAATTTAATAATAAAAAATTCCTGGGTTTTGCTGAATCAAGCAGTAAAGAATTTGACAATTTTTTTAGTAAAAGTCTGGAGATTTGACTCTTATGAAACAAGAAAACAAGTTAAGAGAAGTTTTGCCTTCTTTGACGAGTCCAATCTGATTCGACTCCGGTTAAATAGAAAATTTATGTGATTGTACGATTAAATATTTTTTTAATTTTGTATTATTAATATTTTGATATTGTTGACTGATTCGAATTAATAGACTCGAATTAAGTTTAATTAAATTAGAATATTATTATTATAAATTATAAGTTTTGAAAAGAGGAAAAACAATATGATTTAGATTTTTTTAATTTTAATAAGCTTTTGAAATTTGGAATATTTTTTTATTTTTAAATTTTGAGATATTTTGTTTATTTTAAAAAATTTAACAACATTTTGGATATTTTAAGATATTTTTAATTACATTTCCTTTTAATTTTTGTAATTTTGAGTGCTTGTTTTTCAAATTTTGATTTTTGTATATATTTTAGTTTTTTAATGATATATAATTATTAAAACTATCATTAGTCGATTTTTTAATATAAATAATAGGAACGGAAGGGTATTTACACTAAAGTAAAAAATTTAGTAAATTTAAAAATAAAATAATTTTAGTTAATTATTTTAATTATTCAATTTTTAAATATCAACTCAATTCAAACTCGAAAAATTAAATTATATATTTTAATCAATTAAAAAATCAAATAACTCAATTCAATCCCGCTTCATAATCACATACTTATAGATTAATTTATACTCTTAAAATATTACAACTTTTGAAGAAATATTATTTTTTCCCTCAAAAGTTGGAAATTTCTCCTCTTTTGGACCTTATGATCACCTAATCTCTATTACTTTAATCATTAAAACAACTTGGCCATGAAAGTTTGGTATGATAATATGGTAATTAAATAGAGCTTCTTTAGTAAGCTTGTGAAATTTTTTATTCAATTATTATGTATTTTTTAAAAGAAAAATATAGTTATACTTTATTTAAATTAATTAAAAATCAGTAATTAAAATAATTACCAAATTCCATTATGTGGTGCACATAAAAAAAAGTTGCAAAATTATTATTAAATTATTCCATTTAAGTTATCATGCTGTTAAAATTATTTCATGTGGCCTACTTTGTTTACACTGGTTGTACTAATTAAAAACTCACGTTCTCATTATCATCTATAGTTCAGATTTTTTTCATGAAACAACTTTCTTCTCTAATCTTCGACACTAGTCGTCAGATCAGCTTGGACTTAAGTTATGTTCTTCTACTTGATGATGGGTACAAATCCATTATATCAATCATCGAATCATCGCTTGAAGCTCGTTAGCCAAACTTAAAAAACAATTAACAACACAGTGACTTAAATGAAAGCTTTTAAATAATTCAATAATTATTTTATAACTTTTTAAAGTTGAGTGATCAAAAACGTAAATTACTAATAATTTAATAACATTAATGTAACTTTTTCCTTTTAATAATAATAATGAAATTGTGGTTGTGATAATAAGAGAAAAGGGGCAATGTGATGTGAAAAAAGAAAAGGAGATTCCCAAATCGCTTTGATAAGAGGATTGTTGGTTCATATAATTAAAGCTTTATATAAATGGGAAAGCAAAGCAATTATCAAAAGAGGGGTTGCTGGTTTTTAGTCAAACACATGTTCTTGAAACTTCATCAAATACATCCTCATGGTCCCTTTTTCCTTAAAAGAACCCATCAAACATCTCTGATTTATGTGTTACAAATTCGGAAAATATTTAGATTTCTTTAAAGATAAGTAGGTGTGCATTATGATCGTTTTATATCCATTATCGAATCAACTTTACTTTTTACAGGCAGATAATAGATTCTGATTTAATTATCTTTTATCCGCTTCTAATTTACTTTTATAAATAATATATCCAAATATTTAAACCTAGTCATTGCTTTAGTTTTTAGCTTATTTTTACTTTACAAATACAAATATTTAGTAAATTTGTAAGGACGAAGTTAGAATATTTGTTTAGGGGTTTCGAGATAAGATTATAAAATTTGGGGCCAAAGTTAAAAATATTGTATTAAAATGTTTAAATTAAATTATTAATTTTTAAAAATTTTAAAATTATATATTTTTATTTAATCAAAAGTTATAAATAAGTAAATTGAATCTTTTAATTTCGGAGTAGTTATAAAATATTATTTATATGTATTTTAATCTTTTTCACTTTAAAAGCTTTAAAAATACAAGTACGAGGTGATTCAAACCTACACCAATTGCTTAACTAAAATATTTTTAATATTTCTATATGTTTTAGTTTTATTATGCATATTTTATCATCTCTTTCAATGGTATATTTATATTATTATTTAAACTTTAGACTGAGTTGGTATCACGAATTAAATGGACATCAACTTAGTTAGGAAATTACAATTAGCAAATTATATGAATGTCCTTTCCATAATTAAATTAAGTGATATTATTCGAGGGTATTTTAGTCTTTTCACTTTAAAAACCAATATAAATATGTATATGGTGGAATTCAAACCCACCTCAAATTCATTAGAAAAACCTTTACTTCACCATTCAACTAAAGATTTTTTTTTTTTGATATTTTTATACATTTTAGTTTTATTGTGTACGTTTTATTACCTCTATCAGTTGTATATATATTTTTTTATTTAAGCTCATGACCGAGTTGGTGTCACCCTCAATCAGGTCATTAACTCAATTAGCAAGTTACAAGAATGTTTTTCCGTAATTAAAATAAGTAATATTATTCGAAAGTATTTTAGTCATTTCAATTTAACAAAAACAAAAACAAAATGCATATGATGAAATTTGAACTCACGCCAAATACATTATTAAAACCTTAAATTTACTACTCAAAAACTTTATTTTGATGGTTTTTATGCATTTTAATTTTAATTATGAACATTTTATTACTTCCATAATTTGTATATCTATACTATATATAAAGATTCTAAATGAGTTGCGGTCACACATAATCGGGTCCCAACTCAATTATCAAATTACTTAAATGCCCTTACTTTATCAAAGCAATAAATATTAAGTTAAGTGTATTTTAGTATTTTACTTCCAATGGGACCTAAATCCAGAACACCAAACATGCACTCTATAAATTTTACCATTTCAACTAAAATAATAATTAACACATATTGCAATGTGTTATTATGACTAGTTTCAAAATTTACATTTTATTATTTATTATATATTATTTATAAACGCACCATGCGTTTTAAATACGTAATTTTATATACATACGTGTATGATAAAATATCTAATATTTAATAATATATTTTATTGAGTTTGTGTCTCAAGTTAACTTGACACCGACTTAAAATTAATAACAACATAGTGATAAACAATTAAATCTAATTTTTATTTTAATATCATACATATTTTACATGTAATTATTATTAATTAATTTCAAGTAATATACTTCATTATTTATTATATGTTGTTTTACACACGTATTTGTTCTCTCGAATTTATGATTTCCACGTACATACGCATGTGATAAATTTTATAGTATTCGATAAACCTTTTGTATTTATCACAAAAAAAAAGACATAATAGACATAAAACACATATATAAATTAACATAATATTTTTACAATGTTGCTAAAATTAGATCGATAGATTAGTAAAATCGATTTGATCGAAAACCAACGAATATATCAAAAATATATTCTAAATTGATCCTTCAAAATTATTTAACATAAATTGTAAAAAAATATTTATTATATAAAAATATAAAAAATTATTTAAATAAAATAAAACTTTAAAAAAAAAGAGATAAGAAAGCAATGTTCACATGTTTATTTTATTTTATTTTTTTAGGATAAATAAAGTCACTTTCTAACCCCATGACTTTAAGAAAACTAAACCCACCCGCATGCATGCCCAAAAGCCAATAGAATGAGTAAAATAAAATAAAATAAAAGCATTTGTATAAAAAGAAGAATGAGTTAAATCAAAACCATCGCTTTCTTTTAACACAAAAAGATGACTATAAAAATGTATATATATATATATAGACACACACATTGGAGAGATAGAGACACTAATACATTTCCATTTCTGTTTCATCATACAATATATAGGATTAACTTAGATTGATTTGGGCCAGTTCTGCATTGCTTTTCAAAAGACTTCTAGCTCCAAAAGTATTTTGGAAGAAAAGTTGTCTTGAAACAATTGCTTTTATTGAAATTTTAACTTTTAGAATGCTTCAAAAGATTTCAAACGGAGAAGTTAAAATTTTAGCTTCTCTCTCTCAAAAGCACTTTTAATGCTTAATTACTTTTCACCCTTCAATAATAGAGGACTTCTCTTTTTTCTTGGTACTTAATTACAAATGTTTTAAAATCATTAATTAAAAATAAAAAATATTTTTAAAATACTAATTACAAATATTTAATAGTTATATTTAAATATTTAAAATATAGTTTATATACTCTAATTAAATTTTATAAATAATTAATATTTATTGCTTAAAATATTTAAAATTTATATTTTATATATTAAAATATTAACAAGAAATTATAATATATATTTTTTATATTTTTACTAAAATATAATAATATTAACTAATTTAAATATTATTTAAATGTATATTTGTTACTTGATAATAACATGTCTAAAATAGACATTTTATTTCTCAAAAGCATTTTTTGACAGCAATGCTAAACACTCAAATTTTAAACCAAATTTTTCAAAAGCACTTCTCAAAAGCACTTTTCCACAGCACTTCTCAAAAGCACTTTTCAAAAACATTGCCAAACTAGCCCTTGGTATGATTAATGTATTGTTTGTTTCGGTATTATGGTTCATGGAGATTGATTATTTTGGGGTTTCGTAATTGTATTTTTCGATAATGTTATTTTCAAAAACATTGCCAAACTAGCCCTTGGTATGATTAATGTATTGTTTGTTTCGGTATTATGGTTCATGGAGATTGATTATTTTGGGGTTTCGTAATTGTATTTTTCGATAATGTTATTTTCAAAGTTTGAATATGAATTTTCTTTCTAGAAGTAGGGATGTAAATGAGACATTATTACTCGCAAGCTACTCGAGTTTAATTAAAAAACAAGCTGAGCTTGATCAACTCGAGCTATCAATCAAGCTGAATTTTAGCTAATTAGTAATATTTGGTTCAAACGGCTTGTGAGTCTTATCGAAGTTTTTATTTTTGATATAGATTTTAAATATTTTATTTATACTTTATTTAAACTCCTGACTGAGTCGGTGCCACCCTCAATTGAGTCACCAACTCGGTTAGGAAGTTACGAGGATGCCATTCTGTAATTAAAATAAGTAATTTTATTCGAGGGTATTTTAGTCTTTTTACTTAAAAAAACCATAAAAATATGCATATGAAGATATTTAAACTTATGCCAATTGCATTAATAAAACATTTAATTTACGATCTAATTAAGACTTTGTTTTAATTTTATTATACCAATTGCTCTTAATCAAGGTGGAAACTATAAATTATGTGATGGGGAGTTGAGATAAAACTGAAAAAAAAACCTTGAGAGGCCAAAGCTAAAAAAAATTGTATTAAATTGACTTAAATTGTGCCTCTTTAACATTGAAAGGGGCTAAAATTATAATTTTTCTATTTAAAACAAGCTAAAAAGGATTAAATTAAACTGTTTACTTTAAAAAGTATTAAAATAACAATTAATCTATTTAATCAAGTGGGTCCAAAGTCACTTTGTCCTTTTGGCTACTCCCTACTCTTATATATATAGAGCTGTTTATTATAGTATCGCTATAATATTTAATCTTACCGCAATCGTTATTTTTACACTAAACACAAGTAAACGCACGATCCATCCAAACCCATCCTAAATTAAGTTAGTGTATGATGGATATAAATATAAATATAATATATTTTTTTAATACTTTTTATTTTTAAATAATAAAACGAATGATGCGGTCGTTGAGAGCACCAAAAATATCCTATTCCCTGTAAAATAATGAAAAAGAAATAGTAAAGGGGAAGTAGGGTCGAATCCTCAGGGACCGGATTATACGAATGCTTGTCTCTCGAAATCCTGGGCAGAATCGTGCCCAAGAAAACCTGCGTTCCTGGAAAAAAATAAAAAATAGAATTTAAGAATTGATTTTGGAAGCGAAAATAAAATAAAAACAGAATTTAAAGTTTACTGAAATTATGATTACGAAAATAATAAAAATAATAAAGAGAGTTTTAAGTGAAAAGAAATTCTTATGGAAAGTTCCACCTCCGGTTGTCTCATTCCTCCTTGGGCTCAATCCTTGGCTTTTGGATGATCCTTCTCGACTCAAGTAAGCCGTTATAGTGGAAGAGGACGCCTCGACCACCAGCTCCAAAGATTAGATTTACGATTTTAGGGAACTGACTCTAGTCAATAATCTATGCTAGATCAACGCTTCTTAATGGCGAATCCACGCCATTTTGTCTCATTGGCTCGCCAACCTCGACGACGATAAGTTAACGAACCGACTATGCGTCCTTCCAAAACATACAAAGCGGCCGCTTTGCATATGCTGAAAAGCTTACTTAAGGGCCATGGACCAAGCGTCGGCCGTAATCGAGAAACGATGAATACTTGGCGAGAAGGCTAAGTACGGATTCTAGGCCTCAAGACCCTTTTGGGGAAATATTGACAACTTTTGGCTAGAAAGGTTTTAGTGGTTCATGATAATGGAGGAAAGCAAATAAATAAAAATATGGAAAAGAAATTTTATTGAAAAGAAATATGAAAGAACAAAAGACTTTTGGGGAGAGTGTTTACGAAAAAGATGCCCAAATAGAGTCACTTCACCCCTATTTATAGTGCTAGGAGATAGTCTAATTGAACTTAAATTCTAAAAAGATAAATACATTTAATTAAAGATAAACAAAGATAATTAAAATAAAATCCTAAATTTGAATAATCCTAATAATTATCTTAATATTAATTATCCTAATAGAATAAAAGAAAATAGAGTCTTCCAAAATAAAATCTCTTCTATTTACTTTTAAGTCCTTGTGCCTTCCATGTTCACACTTTTGGCACCATATTTGTCCCACGTTGCATATTGGCCCATTTAATCTCCAAATTGACGCTTTTTCCCTTGAATTTACTTTTCACCTCCAATTTAGTCCCTAAAAGATAAAAAGACATAAATAGCTCAAATTAGTAGGCTCAAGCTCAAAATAAACACATGATTAATATATAAAAACACGTCATTTTAGAGTATTATCAAATTCCCCCCTACTTAGCCCATGCTTGCCCTCAAGTATGGTTCCTATCGACTGTGAAAGCTAGATTCTGCCATAAAAGAAATACCACTCCAAAGTTTCATAAAAATTAGTTAAAAACGCATATGAAAAATAAAGAGACCTCTAAGCTTGCTTTATGCAGCATCTAGGGTCTTTGAAGCGAAACAGATAACATGAGGCTCTTTCGCTATCTTTTGTCCCAATACGGCTCCCACGCTACGTTCGCTTGCATCACACATAATTTCAAAGGGATAGTTCCAGTCTGGTGCTTGTACTATAGGGGCGGTTACCAACTTTTGCTTAAGTGTATCAAAAGCCTCCATGCATTTTGAGTCAAACTCAAATTTTTTGTCTTTCTGCAACAGCTCGCACAATGGTTCAGCTATTTTTGAGAAGTTTTTTATAAAACGCCTGTAAAATCCTGCATGGCCAAGAAAAGAACGTATTTCTCTAATAGTAGAGGGATATGGCAAAGAATTTATAATGTCAATTTTGGCCTTATCAACCTCAATTCCCTTAGATGAGACTATATGACCTAGAATCAAACCTTTGTCTACCATAAAATGACACTTTTCATAGTTCAAGACAAGATTAAATTCTATGCACCTGTTCAAAATTATCGTAAGGTTTTCAAGGCATTCAGTAAAACAGTTTCCATACACGGTAAAATCATCCATAAAAACTTCAATAATTTTTTCTACATATTTAGAAAATATACTCATCATGCATCTCTGGAAGGTAGCTGGTGCGTTGCAAAGTCCAAATGGCATCCTCTCAGATGCAAACGCGTCTTAACGGGCATGGAAAAGTGGTCTTTTCCTGGTCTTCTAGCGCAACAGGGATCTGGAAGAAACCTGAATATCCATCAAGACAACAAAAGTGAGTTTTACCAACTAAACGTTCAAGCATTTGATCTATAAAAGGAAGAGGGAAATGATCTTTTCTAGTATAAGCGTTTAACTTCTCTGAATCGTCTGACACGCCACCGCTCGCACTCGGACCGGTACTAAGTCGCCCTCAATATTTTTCTTTACTGTCACACCCGTTTTCTTGGGCACGACTTGTACCGGACTTACCCATCTGGTTGTCGAAATGGGGAAAATGATGTCAAGATCCAAAGACTTAATTATTTCTTTTTTCACCACCTCCATCATATTCGGGTTTAAGCGTCTTTGTGCCTCTCTTCTTGGTTTTGTGTTCTCCTCCAAGTAAATCTTATGGGTGCATGTCAAAGGGCTTATCCCCTTCAAGTCAGCAATGGTCCAGCCAATCGCCTCCTTATGACTCTTTAGTACCTGGATCAAACTTTCCTCCTCGGGTTTAGAGAGTTTATTTGAGATTATAATGGGTAAGGTATTACCTTTTCCTAAAATGCATACTTGAGATGATGTGCGGAAGTGGTTTCAATTCCAAATCTGGAGCGCAATGTGAAGGTAGAAGTTTAGTTTCGAAGGTGATAATAATGTTTTAACAAATTCATAATCATCATATCTATATTGATTTGTCTTCATAAGTTGACTCAAAAGTCTCGCCCACTAATGAGTCAATCAGGTCAACGCGGTTTATGCTCAAGATTTCGCTTGGATGGCTAATGGCATCGTAAACATTGAATTTCACAATCTCCCATCAAATTCCATCGTAAGAGTGCCACTTGGACATCGATCTTGGTGCTAGCGATCTAAGGAAGGGTCGCCCAACAGAGGTCGAAGATCCAGCAGTGTTGTCCTCCTCCATCTTAATTACGTAGAAATCTGCAGGGAAAATAAGTTCATTAACTTTTACCAAGACGTCCTCGAGGACTCCTTCGGGATGCACAATAGACCTATCTGCCAATTGAATAATAACACCTGTCTTTGTCAAAAAACCCGCGTTAAGTGATTCATAAATAGAATAAGGCATTACATTTATTGAGGCCCCTAGATCACACATAGCCTTCTTAATTCCCAAATGGCCAATTTTGCATGGAATAGCGAACATACCCCTATCTTTGCATTTAACCGGCATTTTTCGCTGTAGAACTGCGGAAACATTCTCACTAACACTTACCTTTTCATTACCTGTTAGTTTTCGTTTGTTGGTGCAAAGTTCTTTGAGGAACTTGGCATACCGCGGAATCTGTCTAATGGCATCTAACAGTGGTAAGTTGATCTCAACATTCCTGAATGTTTCAAGGATCTCTTTGTCTTCCTTACTTTTTCGACACTGATTTAATCGTCCTGGGAATGGAGGTTGGATTTTTGACAATGGGGGTTTCGCTCGGATCTGTTCGTCGTTTCCTGGAGTTTCCTGGGCGATTTCTTGACCAAGATTCTTGCCAGGAACTGGTTCCAGGATCTTTCCGCTTCGTAACGTTACTACATTCGCATTCTGCCTCGGGTTTGGTTCTATTTGTGATGGCAGTTTCCCTTGAAAGTTTAATTTCTCAATTGATGTGGTCAACTCCCTTATGGATGCTTCAGTTTTCTACTGAAAACCCTTCATTTCTCTTTGGAAATTGAGAGTTTGCTGTTGAAAATCAAGGACATTAGTTGCTAATTTATTGACCAAAGTTTCTAAAGAATTACCTGAATCTTGCGACTGTTGTGGGGCTCGATTTTGGTATGGCTGGTTATATCGTGGATTAGCCCCATAACTAAAATTAAGGTGATCCCTCCATCCTGGGTTGTAGGTATTGGCGTAAGGGTCGTATCGTCTTTGTGGTGGCCCAGGAAAATTTCCCACAGCATCTAAATGGACCACAGAATCGTCACACAGACTAGGGCACGCACCAGTCGTATGTTCAGGTGTAGCACATATTCTACATACTCGGGCTGGTTTCGATTTTTCTGTAACAAGGGAATTCACAATATTAGTAAGTCTATCAAGTCCATCTTTAATTGTAGAATTACTTAGCTGGTGAACCCTTTTAGGGGGTTCAGGATTAGCTCGAAATTGCTGGGAATTCGCAGCCATTGTGGAGATTAAGTCTCTTGCTTGTTGTGGAGTCATGTTGACTAATGCTCCTCCACTCGCGGCATCTACCATATTCATCTCCATGGGTTTCAAGCCTTCATAAAAGTACTGGAGTAAAGATCGTTACATTATATACCGTGTTGTGGGCAACTTGCACACAACTTCTTAAATCGCTCCCAATAGTCGTATAGAGTCTCGCATCTTTTTGCCTTATGCCCACGATTTCTCTTCTTAACTCACTTTCGTGATGCAGAAAAAACACATTAAGGAATAAACGAGATAGATCACCAAGTTGTAATGGATCCAGGAGGTAAATAAAATAACCATTCCCGGTGAATCTGCTAGGGAAAAAAGGAAAGCGCGCAATTTAATTTGATCCTCAGTTACCCCCTGAGGTTTCATACTCAAACAAACCATATGGAATTCTTTTAAATGCTTGTGGGGGTTTTCATTTTGTAACCCACGGAAAGTTGGCGAGAGTGAATTAAGCGACTTTAATTCAAAATCATTATCCATAGTAGGATACGCGATGCATAGTGGCGATTGTTCGTCGGCCGCTTGCCGATTCTTGAATTGTCCGAGCCATAAGTTAAGGTGTTAAATTAGGGTTTTCGTCAACCCTAGTGTTCAGACTTCTTCGGGAATCGACTTCTTCTTCTTTACTTTCTAACGTTTGAGTAGGGTTTTCGTTAACCCTAGACTCTACTTCGTCGTCGATTCTAATTTCGGCGGTGGATTGCTTTGAGTTCCAACCACCATCGATCGCTTTTTCCTTAGTTTTGTTTCCTTTCGATTAGCTTTGCAGATCTTTTCGATTTCGAGTCGAACGCAAGAGTACCGGAGCAATTGGTCATAGAAAACAAAGAAAAACAAGATTAGTATGTTGCCGGTCCCAGCAACGGCGCCAAAATTTGATGCGGTCGTTGAGAGCACAAAAAATATCCTATTCCCTGTAAAATAATGAAAAAGAAATAGTAAAGGGGAAGTAGGGTCGAATCCTCAGGGACCGGATTATACGAATGCTTGTCTCTCGAAATCTCAAGCGAATCGTGCCCAAGAAAACCTGCGTTCCTGGAAAAAAATAAAAAAAAAACAGAATTTAAGAATTGATTTTGGAAGCGAAAATAAAATAAAAACAGAATTTAAAGTTTACTGAAATTATGATTACGAAAATAATAAAAATAATAAAGAGAGTTTTAAGTGAAAAGAAATTCTTATGGGAAAGTTCCAGCCTCCGGTTGTCTCATTCCTCCTTGGGCTCAATCCTTGGCTTTTGGATGATCCTTCTCGACTCAAGTAAGCCAGTTATAGTGGAAGAGGACGCCTACGACCACCAGCTCCAAAGATTAGATTTACGATTTTTAGGGAACTTGACTCTAGCCAGTAATCTATGCTAGATCAACACTTCTCAATGGCGAATCCCACGCCATTTTGTCTCATTGGCTCGCCAACCTCTGACGCAGTAAGTTAACGAACCGACTATGCAGTCCTTCCAAAACATACAAAGCGGCCGCCTTTGCATATGCTGAAAAGCTTACTTCTTAAGGGCCATGGACAGAAGCGTCAGCCCGTAATGCGGAGAAACGATGAATACTTGGCGAGAAGGCTAAGTACGGATTCTAGGCCTCAAGACCCCTTTTTGGGGAAATATTGACAACTTTTGGCTAGAAAGGTTTTTAGTGGTTCATGATAATGGAGGGAAAGCAAATAAATAAAAATATGGAAAAAGAAATTTTATTGAAAAGAAATAAGAAAGAACAAAAGACTTTTGGGGGAGAGTGTTTACAGAAAAAGATGCCCAAATAGAGTCACTTCACCCCCTATTTATAGTGCTAGGGAGATAGTCTAATTGAACTTAAATTCTAAAAAGATAAATACATTTAATTAAAGATAAACAAAGATAATTAAAATAAAATCCTAAATTTGAATAATCCTAATAATTATCTTAATATTAATTATCCTAATAGAATAAAAGAAAATAGAGTCTTCCAAAATAAAATCTCTTCTATTTGCTTTTAAGTCCTTGTGCCTTCCATGTTCACACTTTTGGCACCATATTTGTCCCACGTTGCATATTGGCCCATTTAATCTCCAAATTGACGCTTTTTCCCTTGAATTTACTTTTTGCCTCCAATTTAGTCCCTAAAAGATAAAAAGACATAAATAGCTCAAATTAGTAGGCTCAAGCTCAAAATAAACACATGATTAATATATAAAAACACGTCATTTTAGAGTATTATCAACAATTTGGATAAGAAATTTCATTATTATTTATTGCTCACGTCCTAACATGAATATTGAAATTCAAAACAATAATGACCACAAGATTAATATTTTATAATTGTGAGATTGAGATGAAACTAGAATTAATGGAAAAAAATATTAGGATGATATACTAAAAATATTAAAATAAAGTTCCAACTTAATGCAAATGAGTTTTTTAAGGTTAAAATGTGCCACAGTCATTGTATTTTTAAAATTTCAAAATTCAGATCTAACTAATAGCACTATTAAAATTTTGTTATTAAATTTCAAGTTAATTATAAAGTCAATTTTTTAATTACATGTATATTAAGTGTGTATTTTTATTTAAAAATGTCACAATAACAATTTCAAAAAAATAAAATAAAGTTACTAGTTGGACTTGAATTTTAAAATTTTAAAATAGAGAGGTTAAATTGTTAATTTTTGAAAAGTATAGGGACTTGTGGCATATTTTAAAATTTTTAATGTTTTAAATAATTTTTTAATATTAATTTTATTATAGATTCTTATTATATCTGTTCTTTTTTATACAATGTCTAAAACTACCCATAGCTCCTCCTCAACTCACGTCTTCCTAATTAACAACAATACCGATATCAATTGAGATAAGACCAAATCGACATGTTTTATACAAATTTTAAAAGTAAATAAAAAATATGAAAGTGCATATTGCGTAGCTAATGATAAAAATTAGGTATAAGTATTAAGCGTGATACGAACACCAAATAAAAATAATTAAAATAATAGTATATAGATTGGTGGTCAATCACGTAATCTTATGGTTAGGTCGCCATTATCACCTTTAATATATAGTTTTTCTTGGGGGCAATTTTAATATATTTTAATCTTATATTAGCTTTTTGCTCACTTAAATTTATGAGTTATGCAAAAATAATAAAAATGATATATAACACCATTGATATGATTATGATATTAATATTATTCGAATCGAATTAATTTAATTAATTTAGAATTTATTCAAATTGAATTAATTTGATTAATTTGTGGTTTTTTAATTAATTGAAAATTTTAATATTTTTTTGATTAATTCAACTTGTAATGGCATTCTCTCACTGTTAATCTCTACTTTTCTCTTCAAAAACTGGTAACTTTTCATCTCCTATGGTTCATTTCCAAAGCCCTCCTTCTGACTCTGTTAACGTCACTTCTTGCTCCAAACCTTCGTAGATCGAGCGGATTCACCTCTATTTTGTCCCATTCTTCCTCTACCACGGCAAACTCTGACACCTCTCCTATTAGATATGATTCTTCACTCCTTAACCATTCAGCCGTCAATATATGTGCCAATATATATTTATTATTTATTATTGTTAATTTTGATTAATGAATTAATTCAGTTAACTAATCACATTTGAACTAATTAATCAATAATTTAAGTTCCAAAAAAATAATAATCCTCAACCAATTGATTATTAATCTGATTCAATCAATTGATTCGGTTTCAATCCATCATGAAAGTCCATGCCCTAATTATAAATCTAATAAAATGAAAATTTTGACGGCTAAGCAAGGGAAAAGAAATGAGGTTTACTATTTACTAATACCAAGTACAACGAAAGCCAGAGTTTATGACATTATCAAGTACCCAAATCCCAAGATAGATTTAGTCAAAAAGAAAGATATGGTACATGAATAAGAAGTTTGATGTGAAATATAACTTGAATATGATACATGTATAAGAAGTTTTCATGAGTGTCAAAAGTGATATGATTTTAAAAAATTTTAAATAATTTATTTCGTTGGTTGAATTTTAATTTAATTAATATAAATATTATTGTCAATGTAGGAGGATATGGACTATAGAGCATTAAAGCGCATTATACTCTTAATTATGGATTGGTGAATGACTATGGGTAGTTTTAAATATTGTGTTAAAAAGAGCAAATATAATCATCTATTTCATGAACTAATTTTTAAATTATATATTTTTGTGTTTTTAGATATTATATATATATATATTAAATTTTCAAACTAATTTCAGTTTAAGGACTAAATTGAAAATTTGTCAAATTTTAAAACTAATGTACACAACAAAATTTTAGTCTAAAATTAAAAATTTTCGCAGGCTTTATCCTTAAAGAAAAGTTGATTCAAAGTTTAAACAATGGCTTAGATGCCCATTTGGTTTGACATTTTAGATCATAGTTTCCAAGTATACGACCCAAAAACGTTTACTAAATTATATAAAAAAAACGACCCTTCAATGGAAACATGGATGGAATTTGAGATAAAGAATCATACCCATACAATAAACCAGAAGCTAAATTTCTTTAATACACTCAAACAAGCTCTTATGATCCCTTACAAATCTCCCAACATCATCGTACTATGTTTTTTGGTCTCCATACCCCTATGTTTCACCTTGCTTTTCCATGAAATGATGCTCCAACAAACAATCATTGCAGCCATGGATATGCTGAGAGAACCCAATGCCAAAACAATGGCAAATAGTTTCTTTTATAAACTGATCCAACTCGCTCTCCTCCGGCTACTTCCACTTCATCTATCGGAGCTTTGTGTCGCGGTGGTTACTATTGACTCGGTATCAAGAAAGAAAAAATCGGAGATGGTACGAAGACTTGTAGACAAAGAAAGGTGGAGAGGAATCCTTGTTACTTCAACGTATGTTCAGTTCGTTTCGAATGGGTTTTTACTCGGTTCGACATGGTTGATGATGAACTATTATGTTATTGTGAGAAGCTTTTGTTATAACGTGTTCACCGCGGCATTTCTTCGAATAGGTGGTGTGGGTTTGGTGGTGAAATTTTTAGAATGGATGGTTATATGGAATATGAGTATCGTGATCTCGACGTCGGAGGAGGTACATGGAGTGGATGCTCTAGGACACTCGGCTGATCTTTGCCGAGGCAAAGAAAGACGAGGGTTCTTGTTGACGTTCGTATTCTTTGTGTCGAGAATCGGGTTACGGTTTATATGTTTTAACAACGGAAGCTATGGAAAGAGGTGGTGGATGATTTTAGAGGTTAGCTTGATTTGTCTGGGGAAGGTGATAAAATGGGTGGTTTGTGTGATGTATTTCTATCATTGCAAAGATGGTAGGCTAGAAAGGGTTGATGTGGAAGTAGGAGAAATTGTAAATCCTAGACTTAGTTGATTCATGCAATAATCCATAAAGCGTAATATTCAATAAATATAGATTCCAATCTCAATATATATAAATATTTTTTTATTTATTTTCGTACTCTGTCTACGAAAATAACCATATTCAATAGGAGCAAAGTTAAGTATTTTTATAAGAGGAGCCGGGATAAAACTATAAAATGTTAGAGGGCCATAACTAAAAATTATGTTAACAAATACTTAAATTGTGAATTATTAATTATTAAAAGAACCAAAGGTATAATCTTTTTATTTGATAAAAGAAAGACTTACATCAATAGTTTTACTTCTTGAAGGGACTTAAATAAAATTTCTCATTTAGTTAAGAGGGCCAAGACTTGAATTGCCCCTCTAGTTACGCCTTTTGTTCAATATTCGAGTCCAACATATTTTCAAATATGGATAAATTCATTAAATTTGTTATTTTCAAAATTTAATGCCTCAAACATATTATCACATATGTAATGCTATATCAACTTGTTATCTCCACATATTATTTAGAAAAAAAAAAGCCATTTAAATGATTCAACAAATATCATTTCAAGACTGAAATTTTAAAATTCAAAAAGTCCAGTTAGAGGCCGTGGACTAAATCTCTAACTTCATGCATAATACATGACTAATAGTAGAATTTAACCAATCATATTTAACGACTGCGATTTGGTCAATAATAAGTTTTTAAAAATTGAAAAGTATACTAAAATTGATTAAATTAAAATATAGATACTAAATCTACAAATTATGTAAAGTACATGATCTAATGGCAGAATATAAACCATCGAAATAATAGAGTAATGAGAATTTGCTCGAAATAAAAGAGTAGAGACAAAATTGAATAAATATGTAAAAATTAAGAGCTAAAGTTATTATTATTTTTTGTATATAAAACACCAAAATAAGCACTAATCTGAACCCGAACCGAATTGTGTGGTTTGGGTGATAACACTAACTCAAAACTTAACCAAACAATACAAAATCCAAATCGAATTAAATACATCAGTTCAAATTAGTTTTTTGATTTAGTTCAAATTAGTTTTTTGATTTACTCGGTTTCTTTGCTCAGCCCTAGTATAGGGACTACTATTGTATTTTTACCCAAATTTGTCTATTTAATTTTAGTTAAAATATGCCATAAGTCCCTGCATTTTTCATAAATTTGGAATTTAATCTCTGTACTTTTATTTATAGGAACATAATCGTTCTATTTTTAGATTTCAAATTTTAGATTCAATTGTTAACATTGTTAAATTTATTTTGTTAAATTCAAGTTTATTATAATGTCATTTTTTAGTTACATGACGACCCAATGAGTATATTTTATTTTTATTTTATTTTAAAATATCACACTAATAAATTTAACAAAGAAAATTTAACAACGTTAATAATTAGACCTAAAATTTGAAATCTAAAAAGTAATTAAATTCCTAAAAATAAAAGTATAAGGACTAAATTCTAAATTTACGTAGATTATAGGGACTTGAATTTAACATCATCTTTTTAGTTACATGGTTACCAATGGAGCATTTTTATTTCAAAATGTCACCTAAAAAATTTAACAATGTTAACAATTGGACATGAATTTTAAAATTTGAAAAGTAGAAAAACTAAATTCATGAAAATAAGAATACAAAAACTAAATTATAAATTTTTAAGAGTACAGGACCTATCTCAAATTACAGTGGAGTTTTTTTTTTTACCAAATATCTGGGAAATGTATATATATATATATAAAAGTAAAAATATATAAAAGACCTGCAACGCTGAAAAGAGTGGGAAAATCGGAGTATCCACGAAAAAAAAAAGTACAAAGGGGAGAATTTTTTTTTTTTTTGTAGCGTCTATGTTAGGTTGATTTTTGATTTTGCATGGAAGCAAAGAAGAGGAAACTAGACCTTGATTGGAACAAGTTACTCTCTAAAGACGTAGCAGATGAAGAGCCACCGCCGCCGTTAGTGGTTATCAAGGCTGAGCCACAACCATCACCGAGGAAATCGGACACAATGGGCGGCGGCGATGATCAAGGGAAAGAGGAATTTTGGGAGAGTTTGCCTGATGATAAGCTGGAAGAGAAGATTCTACGGCAGCAAAGGAATCTGGAATGCTTTGGCTCTAAATTACCGGATAAAGGGAAGAAGATTAGCGATCAGCTTCGGCTTCTCGAGGAGGAGAAAAGACGGAGAACGGTTTCGCGAGCGAAAATGGTTTGTTCTTTGACTAGAATTTGGTGTTTCAGTGAAAACAATAGGGAAGAACGAAATTAGGGAAAGTTGCATGATGGGTTATTTGGGAAATGGACTTTTTTTTTGGGTACTAATTTAACTAATTAGTGAGTTTGGATTTACATTTTCTAAAATTAGGGTAAAGCGACAATGGTTGTGTTTTTAAAGTAATTTTCCCCCTTTTGCTATAGGTGTTTTACTAGTATACTTGATGAATAATTGCTTGCATTGTTGCTTGTCAAGTATTATTTATTTAGAAGGAAAGAGGGCCTTTCTTTTTGTGGTAATAGAATTGGGGTGGTTGTTTCACATTTCAGAATAAGATGACCCTTTTACTATGTAAAACATTGATTGTTTGCATTGTTTTTTTGTTGGACAGAATGCTGATGAATGTGAGAAGCCTGGGCAATCTCCGAGCTCAGATCTTGTTGGTAAGGTTTTGAATAATTTGAGTTTTTTTTTTCAAGTCTTGTGTGGGAGTCTTCGGTGAACTTTGGTTTCCAAGTAGCGAGGAAATTTTGTTGAATTCTGAGATTCTACTGTGGTGACGTTGTTTATGCTTAACACTGTGCTATTGATATGTTACAGAATTCAGCTTGAAATGGTTCATTTCTGTTATGTAACTAAATGTGAGATAATGTGGCATAAGTGATGATGCTGGTAATCTTAGATGGGATGAACCTTTGTTGTTGTGCTCTACTGCATTGAAATAGAGCTAATGGTTTATGACACAGAAGGGTGTAACGTGAGATAATGTCGCAGAATGGCCAAAGCTTTCCTGCTCTGGTTTGTGGGGAAAACTGTATTTTTATTTAAGACCATATTGATCAAATAGCCTGAATTTGGTTGCAACAGATGAATTTCTCCCCCCCCCCTCTTTGTAGATGATTGAATTAGAGTGAAATCAACCTTGTATGGTGGATTATATTATGTTATGTTCCTCCTTTCTCAGTATGGTTACCATCTCTCCCTCCTCCCCCCTTTTTGTAGATGATTGAATTAGAGTGAAATCAACCTTGTATGATGGATTATATTATGTTATTTTCCTCCTTTCTCAGTATGGTTACCATGATGATGGTAATATTCTATTGATCCAGCCATTATTAGTACTTAGAGCTCTGACTGTTTCAAGCTCAAGATATGCTATCTTTTAAGGATTAGTGTAGTGATGACTTACGTGCATAAGCAGGACAATTTCTTTGTAACTTTAGAATTCTGATTTTTGAAATCTATTTAAGGAAGTTAAATATTTCCTGCAGGTTCTTCTAATGGCTTTGAACATCAGTGTAAATCACAAGAAGCTTTCTCACAATCTGCATTTGGTGCTAGTTTTTGTAAAAAGTTGGAAGAAAATGTAAACTGCTACTACTCAATTGAAATATTACTCTTTTATTAGCATTGTTCAGTGCAAAATGCTGTTTCTTCTAGATGTTTCTAAGTTAAATGATAGATTGCAGGATAGGAATTCGTAATTGAATGTGACCAGGGAACATACTTGCTTTTGTACTTTATGTTACAGACAGATTCTAGGTCACTCAACACATTTGAGAAAAGTTTATCAGTTTTGAATCGTTGTGACTCCCGAAAACCGAGATGCAATGGGGAGTTTTCACAGAGTGAAAGGGTGAAAGTTCGAAGATCACCAAGACGGATGAATTCACAACACCAAATGAAGCCTTCTTTTGGTGATCAAAAGGGTAGGACAGCTACATTATCTTCTCTTTTTAACACGGATGACAACTTGACAAGCATTGCAAAGTAAGCAATTTTAGTTCCATAAATGTTCTTTTTCCTTCTTCTCCTCCTGTGTGCTTGTGCACTTGTGTTTCCTTTCTCATTTTGGATGAAATTGAAAATATCTGGTGAACAATTTTTCTGATATCTTGCAGCTCTCTTCCTCTCTCTCTTTCCGACATTTTAGTTTTGACTGTCTGTTGTCCATTAAAGATATTGTTTTTAATGTTCGACATATTTTTGTTATTTGATCTGATTGTTTTCAGTTAACTTGAGTAGTTCAATTATTGCCTTGCCTCCATGTTGAATTTCCCCATTCCTTTTGTGTAGGAAGGATGCTATTCAAGTCCAACCATCAAATTATTCAAAGTGTAGGCAGGTACACATACTTCTCTTTCTTCTATAACTGTCATGATTATCTAATATTGAACACCTGCCCAGTTTGTGAATTTCACTATTGATGCAGGAGTAGTTTAGGTTCAGAGTTTAAGGTAAATGTAATAATGTGTTACTGCGGTAGTGCAGATAATATCAATGTAGTTTGGGAATGCTTAGGATATCATAGGTTATTGTAATGCTTTCTTTGTTGTTCAATAACATTAAGGGCTACAACAGATTCTTGGTTTAGTTTTTAGGTCCTATCCTATATGATCTAATTCTAATTTTTGTGATTTTTCAAGTCACATTCTAGGAATTGTCAATCTTGTCTTGATTTAGCATTCAAGAGGCCTGGCTTCTGTATTGTCTTGTCTTGTTCTATTGACTAATGATAGAAGGGCATGTGTCTCCATTCCTGTGTTATTGACTTGTCTTATTGTGAGCAATTTAAAAGTCTATCGAAAGAATAAAAAGGCTTCTGGCTGGACATTAGAATATGCTAAAATGCTTTTTATGCTCGGAGATTGATTTTTGTACCATATTGTGATCATTCTTTTTTCTTTTCTTTCTTCGTTTGTTTGTTTGGTCTTTAGAGTTGAAAATTGATCCCTTCCAATGAACTTATTAGTTATTCACTTTGTCGAATATTCTCTAACTGAGATCATATAGACCCTCTGTGAAACTCATATAAGTTGGTTACTTTGGTGATTTTGGGATTTGGGTGAAAGGACAGCTTTGCATGATTGTAGGTGTCTTGACTATCTTTCTAAATTCAAAATCTTAAAAGTGAAAGAATGTGGGATTTGTCCTGCCATGTAAATATAGGTTTTGTTGTAAGTAGTCCGTGTACCTTTTTGCCATGCTGTGATGAAAATTTCTGCTGCCACTGTAATTAGGTTTTCGTCTTTATTTATTGACTGGTTCAATGGTATATAACTGAAACAGGGCCAGACTGTTGTTATTGTAGATGAGGAAGAACCACAGTTAGTAAAGACAACAGAGCTTGAAGTTAAACTTCCGAATTGGTTAGTGGAACTTCCAATATGTTCTTTTCTTCCCATTATATAATAGCTTATCATTATTTGGTTGCTTCCAGCTACATCTGATCATTTTGAAAATTTTTCAGCAAAAAGGATGCTAGGATCTATTATCCATCAAGGTCTGTGATTTTTCCTTTTTTTTTTGGTGAGAATGGATTATTTCTGCAGACAATTTTAGCAGAATGTAATTGGTCTATCATATCTTTTTTGCCTTGTCTATGGACACAGGGATGATCCAGAATCTGTTGAAATTTGTTTTGGTGATATTGACAGCCTTGCTCCTGAAACCTTCTTGACATCTCAAATTATGAATTTCTACATCCGGTAAGTGTTTAAGTGATTACAAATAAATCTTTTTTTCCTCGCATGACAAGCTTCTCAACTTGCATTGGGTCATTTTGAATTCTAATCAGCTTTGGTTTCGATTTTTTATTTTATCCTGGATTTTGTTAGATCCAATTTGAGTCTTGACGTTCTGAATTTATGGATAGAAGATAAATTTGGTTTGGACTATTCAAGTAGAAGTAGATTTGGTTTCAAGTGGGTTGGGCAGTTGCAGTGTTGTCAAGGTGTGCACCTTGGCACATCTATGCCTTGCACGTTAGTGCTAGACAACAAAAGCTCAATTTTAAAGTTGTAGCTTATTGAAGCAATGTTTATGCTGGGAAACTAATGGTTTCCTCTACAATTGATTTTGTGCCTTTGAATGCTCTGTGAAATGAGCATAAAAAACTGTCTGCTTGAGTTTTGAAATTTGATACTTTGTCTGACATCTTTCTTTTGGTTGCATGGAAAGCCCAATTTTGTTAAAATTTCATTGTTAGGGAAAAATAAGTTTAAATGCTTAATTTAGTTAGAAAATTTTGTTGAATAGCTACTACATGATCAATATATAATTGTTTTTGCTAGATAATAGATCATGCTATATGCAGCACTGTACTTCTAGTTATAGCCACAGTTTTGTCCTTTTGGCCAGATATTTGCGGCAGCAGGCATCCCCAACAAACAGGGCTATATGTGACTATCATATTTTTAACACATATTTTTACCCGAAGCTGAAGGAAGCTGTATCATACAAGGTTTTATCTTTCCTGTTCTCTTATAGATGGTTGCCTTTTTCGCGGTGTAAGGTGAATAAATTATGCTGCTTTGGGATCTCTGGAATCATTTTATCGAACCTGATCTGGTGGAACTGGGTTCTTGAGTTGTATTGTGCTACTTTTATGCTATATATATAATAAGCTAATGTTATAATTTTATGCTTCACTCTTCAAGACATTCTAGCTTTGTTTTTTGATAGAGCAACTTGAGATCAACAATAATTTTAAATTTCAGAAGAATACAGTATATGTCTGATGTATGTGCTATTTTAAGTTTTTATCTAACCTTTTTTCACACTGGTGGGTTAGAAACTGCATTTAGTTTCAAATATGTGCTTCCACCAGATCAATGATTGTAATGTAGTGTCTGTGTGTAATTTGCTGAATTCTCAAACTATTCGACTATTATGATTGATAGTTCTCCAACTCATACTTGTGAGGTCCTTTTTTTGCTTTCTACCAAATAGGGGAGTGACAAAGATTCCTTATTCATCAAGTTCAGAAGGTGGTGGAAAGGTGTCAATATTTTCCAGAAAGCATATATACTTATTCCAATTAATGAAGAGTGAGTTTTCCTGCTATAGATATGTACTTTCAAGCATGTATAATGTACCATTTAAACCTATATCGATTGATGCTTGCTGAGTTCCTGTTAAATGTCCTGCCACAGGACTTCATTTGCGTGACATTACATAGATATGGGTTTGAAAATGGGTTGGAAACTACAATTATATGCCAAAATGGTGGTTTTAACTGTTAGGAAAAAGCACTATTTTCATTTTGAGAAAGAATCGATTCAGTAACAAAGTAGGAAAAAATTAACTTTGGAAACGAGAAAGGAGTTGGAGAAGGGTAGAATGTGGCCCTTTGTTTCAATATGGTGGGCCACTGGAAACAGGCATTATGCATCTTCAAATATGCAAAGAATGGAGGAAAGAAGAGGGGAGAGAAAGAGGGCCTGTAGACATGCAAAGACATTTTTCTCAAAATGAGAGACAACGAAAATTGGTTAATGAGTGCTTCTATTTGCCATTCTTCTGAGTGAAAATTGGTTAATGAAATAAACTGGATAGGTTGTTTCAAAAGGATAAAATTTTATGGATCAATGGTTTAAGCCATTTGTTTGATTAAGTTGATTCAGTACCTTTCTGCATACTTCCCTCCTTTACGCCTCCCTAAATTAGGTTGAACTTATTCATACCTTTTGATTTGGTTGTTGCTTTTCTTGTATCCAGTTACCATTGGAGTTTGGTCATCATTTGTATACCTGACAAAGAAGAGGAATTAGGACCAATTATCCTTCATTTGGATTCATTGGGACTTCATTCTAGCAGATTGGTTTTTAAGAACATTAAAAGGTGAGACAAAATAAGCCAAAGGATTATAAATGGTCATGTAGTACTATAATTTGTCTTTTATCTCTAGATTCATAACAATAATTAGCCATGTGATACTGCAAAAGGAAATATCATAAGGATAGTGGTTTTTCTGTTTATAATAGCATGCTTTTGATACCAGCACACCTCTTCATTCATTTCATTTTAAGTGATAGAAGTAAAAGGTTTCATTTTAAGTGATAGAAGTAAAAGGATTTGGTTATATGGGAATCTTCAGCATCTTTCAGCTGTTCCATTATTTGAGAAGTTCTAGTATAAGCTTTTAAATAAGCTTTCCGTCAGGTCCAACCTCACAAAACAATACCCAATTATGCTAATTATTACAACCTTTGCGATCTTTTGTATAATTACACAAATTATCACTTCTTCCATAATGTTTTGTGTAATTAGACAAATTATTACAAATCTTGTAATGTTTTGTATAACATGAATCACACAAAACATTACCCTATTATACAAACTATTACTACTTTTGTAATGTTTTGTATAACATTGGAGTTGGTGGAAAGGTTATATTAAGGAGCTCTTTTTAGAATTTTCTTGCATTATCTAATCACCTTTTATCAATATTTAAATTGAA
This sequence comes from Gossypium arboreum, assembly GCF_025698485.1. NCBI lineage: Eukaryota > Viridiplantae > Streptophyta > Magnoliopsida > Malvales > Malvaceae > Gossypium > Gossypium arboreum. The sequence continues at coordinate 120,929,477 of NC_069073.1, forward strand.
GCCTTCTTGGGTGGATTTCAGTTATGTCCTAACTTATGCATTTCATAGCACATACAATCCTGATATATATATATATATATTTTTGTGTTTATTTTATTGGTAATATTGTAGCATACATATGTAACCGATGCTTGGGTTCTTAAACCTAATAGACAATTTAAATCTTGGTTTTAGCTACATGAGGGAAGAATGGACCTATTTGAATCAAGAGGTTGCTCCTTCAGATCTTCCAATTGCGGACAGAATATGGGAAAATCTCCCACGAAGGATTGACGAGAAAACAATAGCTGTAAGTTTTTACTTGCAAGGTCTTAAATGACCTCATTTGTATATGGACTTTGAACCTCAAGTTGCTGAAGTGTATATATATTTCCCTTTAATCTACTGTCCTTTGCCAGATTTTAGATTTTCTAAACATAAAAATCTTCAACATTGAGTCTGTTTGCTGAAAACCGGTTTGTTTTCTTAGCAAATCACTAAATCCTTTTTTTCTTTTTTGCTTTTTTAAAATTGTTTCAACTTTATACTTTGCCGAATAAAGCATCTTGCTAACAAACTTGGTAGCTTGGTGCAAATAAATTGACGTCTGTTACAAGAATTTATGTTTGAAACAATCTTGGGGGGAGTACTTATGTGGCATGGTCAACTTTGAGGACTAAATCACATATGGTTATCTTTTCGTAGATATAAATATTGGTTTCTCATTCTAAAACCGTAACAGATAGGTTTTCTGTTGATATATATATTGCCAGGTTCCCCAGCAAAAGAATGATTATGATTGTGGTCTCTTTGTTCTTTTCTTTATGGAGCGTTTCATTGAAGAGGCCCCTGAAAGACTGAAAAAGAGAGATTTAGCAATGGTACCTGTGTCTTCCTCTTTGATCTGTTACAGAAGTGATCTCATTCTGTTTACTCGGTTAACCTATTTCAAATTTTCAGTTTGGCAAGCAATGGTTCAGACCTGAAGAAGCCTCTAGCTTGAGAACGAGAATACGGAACTTACTAATCGAACAATTCCAAACTACAACTGAGGAACAATTCCAAACCACAACCGAGGATACGGGTGGTTCACAATCTTCTCCTTCATCCTAACTCCTTTTTAAGTTGGTGCTCCAGCATGAATCTGGTGCCAGAGAAAAATGACACACCAGCAGATAGGGTACCATCTTTGTACAGCTTCCTTATGGTCCTCACATTCAAATGCATCAATGGCAAAATCAGGTACTTAAAGAAAACTTTCGTAATTGCTTTTGTATAGTTTAATCGGGAAAAAAAAATTGTCATTGTTATTATGCAAAAGAGTGAACAAATGGAGGCTAGGATTCAAATTGACCGGTTTTTCAATACGTAGGATTTTAAAAAACTGGTGATCATGGTGTTTTTAAGGCAATCATTCATTTGAGTTTAAGAGCCCTTTTATCCAAAATCTCTTTTGTTCGCTAACAGGTTACTAGGTTTTTGATAATCAAGGAATTTTAGTATAGTGATTGACTATCAACATGACATTTATAGTTTGTGCTAGGTTGTTTGAACTGGACCGGTTGGACCGGGAATTGGACGGGGTATGGGTCCGGAGAAAGGCATTGAACCAGTTGACCCAAGAACCGGTACAAACCGGTTGAACTTAGCGGTTGAACTTGAACTGGATTTTTTAATATATATTTAAAATTTTTAATGATTTTTTAATTCAACCGGACATATCGGTTGAACCGGTTGGATTGATGGCCTGGTTGGTTCAATCACTAGCCCATTCCTGAAAACCTTGAGTTTGTGTTTTGTGTGTGTTTATATGGTTAACAAGAAAAAATATGAAAATATAATATGAATAGCATAATATAGGGGCGAAGAAAAAAATATCTTTTGGGGGCTAGAATTGAATTTTAATTTTTTGGGGGTTAGAATTGAATAGTAATTTTTTTAGGTCAAAATGCAAATGTATCGGTATATTAACGTACAATTTTACAATTTTTGGTGCGATTAAATAATTATCATTTAAAATATGGACCATTCAATGTGTTTTATATATCATGTAATTTGTAACATAAATTAAATCTATAGTAATATATAATACTATAGCATAAATATTTTTAATGTTTATGTATTAAAATATATAAAATTATTAAATATTAAATTAGGAAGAATGACAAGTTTTTTCTAAAAGAATTTAAAAATTAATGGGTGGGCTTAAAATAAGTTTAGATTAGTTATTTATAAATATGAGTGGATTAATATATGTTAATATATAATTAAGTGCACGATAATATTTTAATATATTTAACAGTAGTAATGTTTTTTTTTACATAAAACAAATATTTGTAAAATTTTATTTCATTCTGAACTTTGATAAATCTACGTGAATGAAGCATAATCATATTTGGCTAAATTATTAAAATATTAATCATATAAAATTATAAAAAATATAAAATTACTTTTAATTTTACATGTAGATAATGGGGTAAAGATTTATTTTATTATTATTATTTTATCCATTAATATCCAATACAATAATTGTCATCATTTAAATGTGAAGAACTTATCTATTAAATGTGAAAATTAATTTATGAATGGTGATTAAACATGTATTAAATATATAAAAAGTAATGAATTGGAGCCCAAGTCCAAATGTGTATATTCTCTATAAAATTTATAAAATTTTTGAACTTTTGATCCTATAATACGAAAATTTCTTCAACATTTTAATCCTCAAAACGAAAATAAAAAGAAGGAAATGAAGAATACCATTAAAATTAAGTAGTACATTATATAGAACTTGACATTTCTTAGTTTTTAGGTTGAATTTTATTCTCAGTTTTCAAAGATCAGAGACTTCCATGAAATATAAACTTATAATTTATTTTCAGTCAAAATTAATTCAATTGTAATTTTAAAATCCAAATTATTTTCACAATAATAGTATGTTGAGATTCATAAATAAAATTGATTTTAAAATTGCGAAATAAAGTAATTTCAGGTTAGTAACATCAATTTTACGACACATATTTTTTGTGCCACCCTGTCCATAAATAGCTGTAATAATAATTTAGGTTAATTCGGATTTCTCTTTCTAGGCTTAATTTTGATATTTTTGTCAATTATAACTTCGATCATGAATTTAAATTCAAATTAAATGTTTGTTTTTGAAGAGAAAGAAATGTACAAAACTGTGATTCCATTTCATCCTTATCCCTTTTCAATAGGAGTATAACAAATCAGATTTTTCTTTTTTCTTTTTAGTATTTTTAGTTGAATTTTTTTCTTCTGAAATGGAATTTGAAATGTGAAACTAGTTTCAAGCTTATGAGACTATTGGATCCATTTTGTATGCCTATCATAAATTAGATTTTTTGTATATATATAAATAAAACGTAAGGAAAAATTGTTGGAAAAATCTCAAGAATATATATGAATTTTGATTTAATGTATAATTTTGTACATGAATTTTGATTTGGTTCAAGTGTATACACATGGAACTTTAATTTTGGTTCAATCATACACTTTTAAAGAAAACAATACATTGCTTTGTTTTTAGGTTAAATTGTACTATTAGTCCCTATATTTTATGAAAGGTGTAGGTTTAGTTCATGTACTTTTATTTGATCAATTTTAGCCCTTGTACTTTTTGAATTGGTTACTTTTAGTCCTTGTACTTATCAAAATTTGAAAATTTAGTCCTGACCCAAATAGTAACAATTAAATCTTTTTGGTTAAATTCAATTACTAGTCTTGTACTAATTTAGTCAATTTTTTCAATTGGATCATTCTAAGTCCCTGCATTTTTTGAATTTTGAAATATCAGTCTTGACGCAAATGGCAATTATTAAACCATTAACTGGATTTTAAACAAGTAATATATGAAAAGAATAAGCTGACATGATATTACACATACGATAATATGTTTGGCGCATTAAATTTTAGTAATAGCATAACTTTATTTAATGAATTTAACAGTTACTGTCTGGTGAAGACTGAAACTTTAAATTTTGGAAAGTACAGGGACTAAAAACGACCAAATAAAAATTCAAGGATTAAATCCACGACTTTTGTAAAGTACAAGGACTAATGGTAGAATTTAACCTTTATTTTTATATTAGATAACTATAATTATTTGTATATGCAATATATAAATATAAAATCTTGTAATTATTGATATAGTTTCATTTTATGTTTATTTATCCAATATAAAATAAATGTTAAATTACATATGAACTTTGATTTAATATAAATCTCAAAATTTCATATATAAAATTGCACAAAATTAAAGTTTATGTATAAAATTACATATTAAATAAAAGTTCATATATAATTTTGGCATCTATGCTTAAAAATAACTATGATAAAGCCATCAAATGAGCATGTCCATGTCATGATCGTCGGAGGAGATGGTAAAAGAATATTTGGGGCAATGCAAGGAAACTTAGTGGGAAAACCATGAAGAACATCTAGAGCGTCAACGAAAATCATGAAGAAAACATCACCTCCGAAATATGCCGCCCTTTTAATTTCTTGGTAGCCATCAGACACCTTGGAATCAAAGGGACAATGCAAGGAAACTTAGTGGGAAAACCATGAAGAACATCTAGAGCGTCAACGAAAATCATGAAGAAAACACCACCTCCGAAATATGCCGCCCTTTTAATTTCTTGGTAGCCATCAGACACCTTCAAATCAAAGAAAATTCTAGATGATTCCTCCCCCCATTGGCTTCCCTAAATATATGTGAAACAGTCGCCTCTTTTAATAAGTCCAACAATTGCCATGGACTACGCATGGCAACCAAAAAATCAGACTCTCATCAATGTACATTTACTTTTACATTTCCATTCCAAGTGCATATCGAATGGCCCAAAGTTCAGCTGCCATTGCATCCATAAAATCAAGTGAATAGGAGAACAAAGGCATCACGTTCCAGCATCATTTCAAATTTCACAGCATCACCGATCCTTTGGTTCATTAGTTTATGCCATATTTTTGTCGCTTGGCAATATTCATGTCCAGCACTCGAATTTATACCAAAGTCCCATGCATCATAATCTGTCACTGATTTTATACCATAGGTCCTTGCATCATAACATATTTGCTTTTAACTGTAGCAATATCTATTCAACAAGTTTTGATACATGTATGGATGGGGTGAAATTTATTAAATTTAAATTACCAAATCTGTTAAATTTCAAGCTCAAAAGATCAGTTAACTTGCGACGAATTTTTGGATGGAATTCAAGCATTTTTAGACTGAGATGTTTACATATTGTTTGAAGAGTTATCTCTTAGTTTCAAAACGAACTTTGAATCACTCGATTTCGAGTTCAGGAACTCAAATTATGACTATTTTGGTGAAGATTGCGCGAGTAAAATTTTTGAATAGAAATATTTTTTATGCTCTAAATTGGGTAAATTTGATTAAGATCGTGAACAAAAATTTTGGTTTAAATTATTTTTTTTGTGGGTTTTGAAAGACTAGCAAATTAAACACTTCCAAATAATCTCAATTTGATAATTTGATGTGTGTTAAGGCTATGCCACATTTTCTTACCTATCAAAGGACCTAAAATCCTTGCAGTTATTGAATTTTTGGATAAAGACATAAGCTGAAACACCTTCTTCAACATGTTAGATTCTTCTTTCTCTCTTGAGCCTTTGAAGTTGTAATACCAATTCTAGAATTATTTTATTGTGAGAATATCTCTAATTTTATATGTATAATAAGTTAGATATTGTTATACCTTTACCTTGCGATCCGGTTGACTTTGTTAAGTACCCTACGAGCTAGAGACTTGCGAGCACGAAATCCTACCAATTAGGATATAGGGAACATCCATGATACATGCATGGATGGGTTGAAATTCATTAAAGCCAAGTTAATCAAGTTGTCAATTTTTAAGCTCAAAAGAATAATCAACTTGCGACTAATTTTTAGATAGGATCCAGACATTTATGTGCTGAGATGTTTGCATACATTTGAAGAGCCAACTTTTAGCTTTAAAATACACTTTGAATCACTCAATTTTGAGTCCGGGAGCTCAAGTTATGACTATTTTATTGAAGACTGTGCGAGCAAAATTTTTGGATGGGTTTATTATGGGAAATTACGAGTTTTGAGCTTTAATTCGAGTTTAAATCATATTAGGTTTGAGTTTAAGGTCTAATTTTGATTATATTGGAACACAATATTGTATCTATTATATTTTATTATTTTATTATTTATTTATTCGATATGAATATTTAAAGTTATTTAGGAGTTTTATGTTTCTTAGTTAACAAGAAAGGTTAGTTCTACTAAAACTACTTTTTATTTAGATTAATTAGAGTTTAATCATAGTTAAGAGTTTTATTTTAATGTAATTAGTTAGCCTATACAAAGATTTCTTCATTATTTATTATAGACATATATTGATTAATAAATTTCAACTCTTTGAGCTATTTTTCTTTGTGAGATTTCTATAGAAGTAGGTTTTGTTCTTGGTTTTGAAGGCGTGGGAGAACTCTTCACCCTCCAATTTACTAGGGTGAGAGTTGGTTAGAGCCATTTGTGGAGCTTGTTGAACAACATTCTTCAAAGGTTTTTATGGGACATTGACTTTTCATTATCATTGGTTGTTTTTATTGAAACTTTGTGCTTTAAGGGGGACAAATTTTTCATCATCCATTTTATTTTCGTTTTTCTTCCATTCAATATTTCTTTTTCATCCCACCGTAATATTTATTTTTCTTGATTTTATGTTTTGTTTTTCTCTTCATTTTCATTATTTCTAATCTGTTTTGTTTCTTTTTTTAGGTTAAATTCAAATATTATTTCGAGTTAAACAACTTGAATATGATCTTCTTCCGTTGTCACTGTATCATTATATCACTCCACCTCGTGGGTTTACAACAACGTGTGCACATATAGTGAGGACCACACCTCTAATTGAGGCAGCATATCTGTACATCATATTAATCGTTACCCTGAGAGGACAATGCGTACCTAGGAGAAAGCAACGTTGATAGGTCGGTTGAGCTCGAAAGAGTACGAAGCCAACTAAGGACCAACATGTGAGACCTTAGGAAGGGTCGATGATACCTTTTATAAGACCCCTTAAGGTTAATGTTTCAGTTTCTCTCTCTCTCCCCTCCTTCCCTCCTCTTTCCCAGCCTCATTTCTTCCTCCTAAGCACTCATAACACCTCTTAAGGCTCTCTGCCTATGGGATGAATGGTCACCAACCACTGTGATCCTACTTGATATCAATAGGCATACATGTATAAAGTTATATAAATCTATTTTACAATATATATAGTAAGAATTCTATGAATTGAGGCATGCATGAAGAAAATGAAATGACATTATTCTTTTGAAAATTATTATTCATTTAGATACTCCAACATCCCCGGAGTGTAAATGCTTTTTCTTTCTAATAACACTATACTTTAAACATAGAATCTCTCTAAATAATCTAATATGAATATTACATAGCAATTGCACCTTCAATTTATAATGAGAATATGTTACTTTTTTCCCCTAACATATTAGACTCTTCAATCTCTCATGCACACTTGAAGTTGCAATACCAAGTTTAGGATTGTTAAATATATTTTTTTGTATAATTAAGTTTTATGGTTCATGGAGTTCAATCCTTCCTGGATTTGTAACTATCTCTCTTAATAACGTCATCTCCAAGATTCAAACAAAAGTTCTCTCATTAGAAGTGTAATAAACTTTACCATTACACCCAATACTTATCAATAAGATTGTTAAATTTTGATCGTATTATATATATATATATATATATATATATATATATATATATTATGGCTATATAGAGGCATGCATAAAGGGAAATCAAATGACATTATCATTATGAAACCAAGTTTAGGATTGTTAAATTTTTTTTTTGTATAATTAAGTTTTATGGTTAATGGAGATCAATCCTTTTTGGATTCATAATTTTCTTTCTCAATAACGTCATCTCTAAGATTCGAACAAAAGTTCTCTCATTAGAAGTGCAATAAACCTTACCATTACACTTAATATTTATCGGTAAGATTGTTAAATTTTGATCGTATCATATATCTATATATATGATAAGATACACATATAATGATAAGTAATTCTATATTATATATATATATATATATATATATATATATAAAATAAGGATTTATAGAGGCATGCATAAAGGGAAATCAAATGACATTATGGTTATGAAACTTAGGAATTTGATATTCCATAAAATAAAAGGAAAACCATTGTTACATTGAGATACACCAACATTACATGGGTGCAATTACATCTTTCCCTTTCCATACAATTAGAGAATAGTATTATGATTTAAACATAACATCTATCCAAATTATCTAACCCATCCTATATATATATATATATATGTAGCAATTGCACCTTTAATTTACACAAGGAAAATGCTACATTTTTCTTCTTTTGCTTCTTCTTCTTCAACATATTAGACTCTTCAACCTTTCATGCACACTTGAAGTTTCAATACCAATCCTAGGGTAGATTGCCTGTTAAAAGGATATAAAAATGAAAAAAACTATGAGATTATGAAAAGGCAAGCTATTTGCATGTAATGATGAGAGAAAGAGTCATTTGCTATACAAAAGCTTTTTTACATTTACTAAGAACTAAATACAGTGATTATCCAAACTAGGTTTAATTATATCATATCTTTCTTTCAATATTATCAAAATAAAGAAAGAACCCTAGCCATATTGCACCCTTTAACATGAACCAATTTATATGATTTACTAATATATTAAAAGATAAAAAATAATAGAAGAAGACCACTATTGATTATTGATAAAAAGCCAATTAAAATATGCTTGAAAGTTAAAAACTTAAAATGAGATCAAGCATATATATATATATATATATATATATGGCTGGACAAGAGAGGTTGCATGAATGATCTCAAGTTTGATGTGTGTGTGTGTATATATATACATATATATATATAATATTTGGCAACCTCAACATAAAATGACCCCTTTTTTTAAAACCATTTGAGATTATTGTATCAAACTTCTTTTAACCTAATTATCTTCATGAAAACCTTAATATAAGGTGCCACAGACACTCAAAATCATGCTTATCATTGTTTTGAGGCATATGGTTATGTACCTGGCAAAGAATTGTATAGATTGCCTTATCTCCTGCTTGATGACAAGTTGCACTCAAAATATCAGCTCCTTCTTCTTGAAGAATGTTGATAAAATCAGACAATGCAAACTCCAAATTCAACCCAGTGATCAAATTCACTTCCAAATTATACCCCAAATCTCTCACATTAAGAACTGGCCTTATCATCCTTTTCCTCTTCCTCATTTCACAAGTCCGTTCTAATTGCACCTTAGTCCCTTGGTATTGTTCCAACCTCCCTTGTAACTCCTTCACGTACGCCGTCGCCTGATCCACCATCTCCGGCACCGACATCTAAAAAACCAAATGCTTCTAAATTAAAAAACAAAAAAACCCCAAAGCGGAATATAATCAAACAAGTGGATATGTTTCATATATTACCTTGGTTTGTTGAATGGGAAGCAAAGAAGATAGCTTTGTAAAGAGAGATTTCATGTGCTTCCTTCGTTCTCTTTCGACCAAACACCGACTGATCCTCATTGAAGCAACATTGCCGTTGTCCATGGTTTTACACAATTATACCCTTTGTTTCAAAAGTCTTGTAATTTCACCTAGAGGAAAAAGAAAGCTAAAGCCTCCAAGTTAGTGATCAATGATGAGGACATCTATATATGTACGTATATATATAGCTTGGGACTATCTTAGAAGGTTCAATGATCAGATGATTATATTACTATTTTTTTTTTGGCCCTTAATTTATGCTATGAAAGCGAAATCAAACGCCTACAAAGGACTGACAGTAACTTCGATTAATACTCAGTATTTTTGTAACAATCAACTGTTCACATTACGGCCGCCATAGATGTTTTTGGTTACATATATAGTAATTTTTCAAACTGTTAGCTGTAATTTTATGAGCATAATTATAAATTTAGTCCCTAATATTTAATTTTTTATCAATTTGGTCCTAATTTTTTTAGATTACTTCGGCGCTTAAATTTCATAATTTAATCGAATTACTTTTTAATTTTAGGCGGAAAATTTGACTATACTATTAAAATTTTGATGAGACCGGTGTCATAATTCGTGTGACAGTCCATATGTATTTCATGAAATTAATAAAAAATTTCAAAAAATGAATTTCAAAGAAGTTCATAAAGATTTTTTTAAAAAAAATATTTATGTCAATAATGAAGTACACGTTGAGTGCCACAAATCAATCTGCTTTTTCATAATAAAAAAAAACCCAATTTGATTAAAACTTTAAGGTTGAGGGACAAAGTGGTCTAGATAAAAAGAATTATGACCAAAATCACAAAATAGATAAACGTTAGGAGCTAAATTTATTATTATGTCTTTTTTTATTTGTTTTGCATGACTTATCTTAAAGCATTATAAATATAATTATTATAATTATAAAAATAATTTCTATTAATTTTTATATTAATTCTTATGAACCGGTACTCGTTTATATTTGCCCATGATTTTTTATTATCGATGTCTAAATTACTCATAACCCTCCAATGAAGATATTAAGCATTTAAATGTGCTCGAAATCATGTTGTTTAAATTGTTGCAACAATAATGATGCTAACCACAACAACACAAAATTTTCTGTTTTTACTCTTTTATTAGACAATTCCTACTAGTACCCATAATCGTTCAAAGCCTTAAATTGGAAGAAAAGTGCTTAAGCATTGGCGAAACAAATATTCTTTTTGGGGATAGATTTTAATTGTATAATTTTATGAGAGTTAAAATTCAATTTTACCGTTGCAATAGTTAAAATCTTTATATATTTTTAAAGGACTGAATCAAAATTTTATTATTATTGGAGTTAAAGTACAATTTTACCACATACTGATTTAAAAATTCATAAATTTTAAAAGATCAAATTGATAGTTTTTATTTTAAGAGGGTCGGGCCTTGCCAACCCCTGTACTTAAGCATACTCAGAATCACGTCCTTTTAATTATTATAACAATAATATTAACCGAACTAAGTTCAACTTACTTTGTTTTTATTTTTTACTTCAAGTTCATTTAGTAAAAAAAAATATTAATGTATATATATATATATATTTAATAGTTAAATTTAAATAAAAATAATTTTAATTATTTATTTATAATAATTCTACTTAAATCCTTGTCCAAGGGCCTACTTAACTGACAAACCTAATTTCAACGCGGTTGGCGTTTTAAATTTTTGATAGACATATAGATCCATATCTCTCCCTTTCAACATCATTATTGCAAACGCGAATACTATTGTTGGTTTATTGCATTAGTTAATTTGTGTTATATTTAGTAATGAGAGCGGATTATTTGTCTAAATTCATTGTTGGAAATATTGGAGCACTTTAAATTAGTGGTTTTGAACAAATTAGACTAAAAATGGGTATAGATTAATTGAATTAACGATTAAATTTTTAATTTTTTAATTAAATTGTTCGAATTGGTGGTCTGATTAGGTTTGATCATTAATTTGATTCTAAAACATCGATATCATATATATATATATATATATATAAATATATATATTTTAAAATATTTATTTTTTAAAACGAAAATTGATTGATTGATTTAATCAATTTAACTAATAGTAATTAAGTCGATTATAATGGTTAATTTGATTGTAGACGAATAAAAGAAGTTTAAGTTGGTTATAAATTTTCATAATTTAATCTACTTCGATTATATATATTATTTTAATTTTTAAATATAATTTATAAATTTTTAACAAAAGTTGACTTGGATTTTGTATTCTTGCTTTTATTTCTCATTTCTGGAAGGAAAAATGTAGACAAAATTTGGTTAAATCAATTAAATTGATTGAATTGATAGATGTTACGTGAATTTGAGAGAGAGCTTGGCATAAAATAAAAAATAAAAATGGGAGGGACGAAGTTTAAAAAAAAGAAGGGCCAAAAATGAAAACTTATTCTTGTAAATGATTGTAGCTCACAGGACATCTCACGAGTGTAGGCAAAAACATATATATAAAGGTAAATTACGTTTAAAGTTATTAAATTATTAGTAAGTTTACGTTTTAGTTACTATATTTTAAAAAGTTACAAAATAGTCACTGGACTATTTGAAAGTTTTCATTTAAGTCACTGAACTATTTAAAAGTTTTTATTTGAGCCACTAGGCTGTTAAATTTGTTTTTTTTTTAAGTCTTGCTAGCAAGCTCCAAACGACAGTTCGATAATAGGTACGATGGATCAGTACCTATCGATAAGTAAAAGAACATAGTTTAGAACCAAACTAATCTAGCAGATAGTGTCAGAGATCGGAAAAGAAAATTGTTTGGATTTTTGGTTGCAAATTTATGACGTTTAAAGTTGTTTCATGGCAAAAAAAAAAACTCAACTGTAGAGGAGAAAGAGAATGAGAGCTTTCGATTGCTGTAGACAGTGTGAATAGAAAAGGCTATACATCCTTGACTTTAACAGCCCAATGACTTAAATGAACACTTTTGAATAGTTTAGTGACATTTTTGTACCTTTCTAAAGTTGAGTGACCAAAACGTAAATTTATTAAAAGTTTAATGACTTTAAGTGCAATTTATCCAAGCCAATATTAAAAGCTGAAATGTACCTAATCTGAATTGTTTTCCCTATTTTATTCAACAACATTAATTTATTTCGTTATCTAAGTGACAGCATCATGAAATGACCTATTGACGAAGGAAGCTGATGAGGTGAGACATGAACATGAAAAACCGGTCCAATCGAAGTGGGGACGCCAAAATTGAAATCTAGAATTCTCTGTTAATTTGAACCCGGTTCAATTTGGTGACCTAAATTAAAACCCACAAATCTTTTTTCTAGATAAGCAGTGAATTCACTTACAGTCGATATAAAGATAATTGTGACAGTAAAATTAAATACTTAATGATACTGTAATGTAAGACAAAAAGAAAATTAAATACACCATACTGAAAATAAACACCCCTAAATGACACAATAAATTTTAAGTGTTTAACATTGCAATTTCAACTAAAATATTCTTTTGATTTTTATATAAAATTTTAATAAACATAATTTATTTTTCTTAGAATGTGATATATATATATATATATATATATATATAAATTATATGCATGCATGTGTGTCAAGCAACCAACACAATGATATACATGAACCTACTTACATAAGTCAAAAGAAAAAAAAAAGACCAAGAAAATCAGTGAATGTAAAACTGTTTTGGTCAAACAAATTGCTCACATTGACCAAACATGCATGTGCAATAATGTTGAAATTGTAGAAAAATTAGAGATCCTGCTACTATTTAACAGCTTACTAATGTTTTTTATTTAGGTTAAATTTTGTTATTAGTCCCTGTACTTTAAGAAAGTTGTGGATTTAATCTTTGTACTTTAATTTGGCTATTTATAGTCCCAGTACTTTTCAAAATTTCAAAATTTAACCCTCACCAAATGATAATTGTTAAATTCATTAAGTTCTAGCGTTTCCAAAATTTGATATGAGAAACATATTATCATATGTGTAATACCATATCGGCTTGTTATTTCCCTATATTACTCACTACAAATCCAATCAATGGATTAACGGTTGTCATTTGTATCAAAAATAAATTTTCAAAAATTTGAAAAGTATAATCTTACACATATTATTTACAATTGTACGAATAGTACATGATTAGCACTTGAATTTAACCAAACAGATTTAATTGTTATTGTTTGGGTTCAAAACTAAAATTTCAAAATTCGAAAAGTACAAAAACTAAAATTGACCAATTCAAATAATATAAGAACTAAAATTGATCAAATTAACTTATAAATATTAAATCCACAACTTTTAAAAAGTATAAAGACTGATAACACAGTTTAACCATTATTTATAAAATATTGATTTGATTTTGATGGAGGAAGACTTTTGCTGGCATCTCATAATTGGATTTTCCCTATTCATCGTTGTGCCCTCAAATATGAGTTATAACGAGGGAACATAACGTTGGTTGCTCTCCCAAATTAATTAATATCCTAAAACAATTCACGAGATCTTCGATTATATTTGGAGGCTAATAAATTAAAAATAAAATTGGATTCTTGTAGTTAAAAGAATTATACATTTTTGTATTTTATTTCAATTATGTGGTAGTCAAATTTAAAATATTGCTTTATATTTACTTTTGGTATAAATTTCAATTATTCTTGTCAAAAGGCTTTGCTAGAAGTATATCTCGTAGAGGACACGCTTCGCCCATCACAGGTACATCACCGTATCAACTGTACCTTATCAGGAAGTTACATTTAACGATGTGCAATTGAAATACCTCATTAATTTTACGACACGTGAGTTTCGCTCAATCCTATCATAATTCATTCGAGTTGACATTTAAGGATATGACCCTCTATAACCTTCAACAACACATGTCTAAGGGATACTATGACTAATTGAGCCCACAAGCTAAGGGACAACTAGCTAAATGAAGGCCATAAACATGGCCCATACAAGAACAATTGGAGATTAGTGTAGGGGACACGTAGAACTAACCTATTTTGCAGCTTCTCCTCGGCTCTCTCTCTCTTCCTTTTCGACCTCCCCTACCTCCTGAAAGACTAAAGAAAGCCTTAAGAAATGAATTGTGATTTTTTAGGCATGTCGAGTCAAGTCATATGGAACGGCTTACTCCAATGAACCTGTCGCCCTAGAAATAGCTTCAGAATATATTTTTCCCAACTTTAAATTACCAAAGATTACTGTTAGAGTTGCGACCCAAATTCTTATTAAAATAAAATATAAATGGCAAGATAAGGAGATCTACGAGGATGACGGCTGCAGCCCATTGTCGGTCCCCAATAAGCAAGATACTGGATTAGGGTCGAATCGGGATCGATGGTAGGAGCTTCTTGCGATCTGATCTGAGCTACACAAGAAGAATCCGTATAGAAGTTTACTTCCTCTATTTGATATTGATTTGAATAAGGTGTTTCAACCTTACTACATTTCTTCTATTAGATTTTGATTTGAATAAGGTTTTCTAAACCTATAAATAGACGCAATCTATACTCCTTGTAATTATTCAAATTCGATATAGTAAATTTTCTTCTCCTTTGCCTATGATTTTTTTCCCGAAAGGCTTTCTACGTAAAATTTGTGTGTTCTATTTTCTTTCTTTTCTTTGCGATACATTGTCATTATTGACATTCTATTTTTAACAAATACATATGATGTTACTAAAGACCGTCAAGACCATCTTATGTAACACATTAATTTACATGGATATTTTGGGTGTTATTGAAAATCTCAAACATCAATCAGTCTTTATGAATCTTAAATAACATGTGAGGTCTTGGTATTTAGTTTTACCTCACTATTCGTCCATTATTTTTGATTAATTACCTTATTTATGAGTCGTTATCTCACAAATAAGGCAATACTAAAAAACCCTACTATATGCTTTCTATCAAGAAACAACAAGGTGAATCACTTCATGAGTACATTTGTTGCTCCAATGTTGCTACTATGAAAACCAAGAATGTGACATAAGATTGAGATATCCTAGAATTCATGCAGGGTAAATCATGAGCATCTAAAGTATGCACTTATAGATGACAAACTGGAGAAAATGTTCGCTTTGTATGAAAAAGCTCATAAATATGCTAAAATGAAAGAAATGAAGGTATCTAGTGAGGAATCTTCGTTATCATGTTATGATACTGCGCAACACCATTTTGAAAGATTGTGAAGGGGACAACCCCCACTATTAGATTAATAAAGATGAAATTATGGTTTAGGAGTGCATAGGGGCAACACATTGCTAGCTTCTCAAATTTGCCTCAACAATATAGACAAGACAATACAAGCTATACCAATAATTGGAAAGGTAAACTAAAAGAGAACCATGAAATAGATTTGAAACCTACACTCTTTCAAATGCCTCACTAAGGTTTTCTATACCTTCTTGTAGTACTTGCCTCAGTGGTGTGAATGGGTTTACGCAGAGTGGTATTAGAAGAGGATTCTTTATGCCATTGTATGGGTTTGAAGTAAGGCTTCATTAGACTCTACACTTTTTTTGAAGTGCTTAAATCATATGATGTTTTGTTGACCAACTAGAAGGAATATTATAGTGGGCTTTAGTAGCACAGTTCATAGAAACAATACGAAGTACCTAGCAGAAGTGCCTTCCAAATTATAAATTGGCTTCTCTAATTAGCAAGGGGTAACTCGAAAGCATTCCCTATTATAGCTTTTTTTGGAGCCTTCCCTTTATTACCTTCTTTCCTCATATTTTTCTCATTATCCCCTTATTAACCTTATTTCCCACTAACCCTAACTTAGAAACTACAAAACTTGATCCCTACTAACCCTATTGAAATCCAATAAAAAAATAATTAACTACAAACAATATAAAAGTAGCTAGAAATCTCACTTGAAAACGTCTTCTCTGGGTTCACTTAAAGACTTTAACTTGTAGAACCACCGCTAAAATACCCAAGCTTCTAATGAATCTCAAGAATGAAGAACTAAAAGATTTCATAAATTTTCAATAAATGTTTTTAACTTGTGAATGCCAAATTTAAAAAGCCCAAACTAACTTTACCATTACCAAGCTTCTTCAACAAACTTTACTCTACTACCACTAATAAAGTGATGCATAGAGAAACTTCTCAAAATGGCCACATCTTTCAACCAATTATAGATAAGCACATGAGTTACAATTCACTTTACAATTGCCCACTAATTTCACTACTATAATTGATGTAACATGCTTCCCAAAACACGACACTCATTAATTTCATCGTTACATCATCCAATTACTCTATGTGTCTCACAAAACACAAATGCTTCGCGCTTCCTATTTCAAGGAAGGTCACTTTATAACCTTCCCTTTGATTAGAGAGCAAATATTACACCTCGTTGAAAGGCTCTATCTGAAGTATATCATGTAGTAGGCATGCTTCATATATCACTGGTATATCACCGCAACAACTGCACCTCGTCAAAAAATTACATCTGACATTATGTGATCGATGCACCTCTCTAACCTTATGACATGTGAGCTTTGTTTAGTCCATCATAATTCATTCGAGCCAACTTACCTTTCATATCCCTCAACAACATGTGTCTAAGGGACACTATGATTTATCGATCCTACAAGCTAGGGGATAATCGGCTAAATGAGGACAACAAAAAAGGCCCACACAAGAACAGTTAGGAACTTAGTATAGGGGACATGCAAAACTAACCCACATTCCAACATCTCCCTAACTCTCTCTTTCTCTTCCTCTCTGACCTCCCTTGTAACTTAGTAGCTCTCCGCACACTTCCATGTGAATGGCCACTAACATCCTTCTCCAGCTCTAACCATCAACAATATTATTATTTCGTATTTTAATTACTTTTTTATGTATTCAAATTTTACATGAAGTATATAATTTTAAAGATAGTTTATATTTTTACTATTTTAAATTAAAAGTTAAATCTAAATTTAACAAAGACACTCTTAAGTAATCATATTTAAAATATATATATATACAATGATTAAGGGGGCCGGCAGGCCCCTACCTCCCCTAAAATAAAAAAAAATCCATTTAAGCTCTTAAAATTTTTAAAATTTTAAATTAGTGAAGGTAAAATTACACTTTAATCCCCTAAAAATATTAAAATTTGATTTAATCATTTAAAAGTTATAAAGATATAATGATGAAATTACATTTTACTATCATAAAAATTATAATTTAATTTTTACCCTCCTAAAAATTTTCTAATTTCACCTCTATAAACAAATTTTATCACTCTATTTTCCTCTAAAACCTTCAAATCAACATTGGTGTCCAATGCAGATTAAACATGAATCTTCTTAACATCATCTTTTCCATCTCAAAATTTGGAATTCAAAAATTTAAGACGAAAGTATTTAACATACTTTCATGAATTAATTACTTACCCCATCATAATCTAACCAAGAAATTAGATTATTTTCTTTCATCATAAATGTTGGGACCAAACAGTCTTGTATTGTCATGTCATGTTCCACATTGAGATTCGAAAATATTTGACAACTCATGTAATAATAGTACAAATCCTTATTAACCCTGAATTTAGGACGCTCTCAAAAATATCAAATATTATTTGCTGTCATTAAGAATCAACACCTGTCATATATTTGTAATCGACATGGGATTTGCTTCAAATTTCTATGGTCTAATTATGATTTTGGTCCTTGAGATTTAATCCTAATTTTCTTGGAGAAGTATTTCTCTTTTAATATGGCTTTTATAATGTAAATAGTAGTTCAAATTCCATAACAACTTAGTAGTTGCCATTAAAGTAATGATGTGATTTTTTAAGGAAAAAACACAACCTAATCATTTGTCTTATAAGCAAATTTAACGTGAACTTGATTTTATAATTGAATAACACAGTAAAAGGATTTTAACAAATGGTTGAAATAAATGGCGATAGACTTTTTCTCAATTCATTTAGATTGAGTTCGAATCTTAAAATCTAGCGGGGAGTGAACTAAAATTTTAAATTTTTTAAAGGTTTTAATGAGAATTTTCAAAAATTTTGGTAGATTTAATTAAAATGTACAAAAATTCTAAAGTTTTAATGGAAATTTACAAAAAAATAAAAATAAAATTGAAGGCTAATTAAAATTTTCAATAAAAATTCAAACGTTATCGAAATTTAATATTTTGGCCACTCATCCGTTAAATCACTAATGGAAGTCTTTTCTTATTAGAATAACAACAAAATTTAACCCTCCAATATCTCTGATTCTATCAATTTGGTACTAATACTAAAAACTCAACAAATTTAACCATCAACTTTATATATCCTATTAATTTAGTCTTGATTCTTAAAAATTAAAAAAATGAAAAAGCTTTAAAAGTTTATTTTTCGATAAAAATATATAATATTTTATAAAAATACATACAAAGTTATAAATAAATTCAAACAAATAAATGCCCATTTTCTCTTTTTCTAACATAAGATTTATTTATTAAATATTATTTTATAAAAATTTTCCTAAAACCCCATAAATTAAATTAGATTCAAATTTTTCTTTTTTTAGTTTTATTTTATAAATAATAATTTTTGTAATGTTCGTCTGACCTTATTTCTTAATTTTCACCAAATTTACATAGCATTAGGCACTACCTCTTTCTCGCAACCATCCACACCAATAATTCTTACTTTGAATTCCTTGATTTCCACATCCTCTATTGTAGTGCCATCCAACTAGGAATTGGTTGCGAAGCTACTAGAATGGCCTTCCACCTGTTGGGTCTCCAGGACTTCATCTTCACTTGTATATCCCTAATTGTGCCTGCCCTCAGGCTCTTATGTATTTTTATCAAAAAATAAACTTTTAATTTTTATTTTATTTTTAAGAATCAAGATTAAATTGACGACATTTGTAAAACCGGTGTTTAATTTTTTTACATTTTTTAGAATTAGGACCAACTTGATAGAATCTATAAATATTGAAGAACTAAAATTGTTATTATGCCAATAAGAAAGGGCTTCCGTTAGTGATTTAACGGATGGGTGACTAAAATATTAAATATTAATAATAATAGTGATTAAAATAGAAATTTTTAAATTTAGGTGACCAAAACAAAAACACACTAATAATTGAATGACTATTTTTAAATTCTACCCAAATTGAAAATACTTAATTAAAGCTGATTAATTAAATCAAAATTCATCACCGTTGAGAGCCTCAAATTTCTACAAAATAATTAATTAGCATTGTCCCTAAATTTTGACTTCCATTTTGTAGGGTTTAGTAGACAATGACCGCATAACAATAGTGTCCCAATGCAGCCTCTGATAGCTACCAAGATTCATGGTCCAAATGCATGTATGGCATTGGGTAGACCATTTTATCTTCAAACATGTGTTCCATAATTGATTTCATTTACTACCTTTTTATTAGATCCACATGAGGATTGATTATTAAGAAATATATATCACAAAATTTAAATAAATATATAAATGATTTGTGTTGGTCAAAATTTGTATTAGTTGAATATATTTTAATTTCGTCTTTCGATTTTTTTAAATTTTAAAATTTCAGTCTTAATTAAATGATAATCATTAAATTTGTTAAATTAAATTATGCTATTTCAAAAGTCTTATATGACAAACATATATATATATAAAGGATTTGTATTGGTCAAATAATGTTATTAAACCCTATACTATGCACAAGTTGAGAATTTGGTCTCTTTACTCTAATTTGGTTAATTTCAGTCCTTAAACTTTTTGAATTTTGAAATTTTAGTTGTGACCAAACGATAGCCATTAAATTTGTTAAGTTAAATTATGCTATTTCAAAAGTCTTACGCGATAAACATATTATCACATGTGTAATGCCATATCAGCTTGTTATTTCTACGTAATCTCACAGAAAAATTATATAATTTTAGTTAAAGGATTTTGCAGCTACCATTTGATTCGAGGTTAAAATTTTAAAATTTGAAAAGTATAAGAACTAAAATTGATCAAATTAAAGAACAATAACTAAATCCACAGCTTACACATAATAAATGACTACTAGTAAAACTTGACCTAGGGATTTAACTGTTAATGTTTGGGTTAAGATTGAAGTTTCAAATTTTAAACAATACATGGACCAAATTAGAATATGTGGACTAAATCTATAATTTAACCATTTTTATTTGATACAAAACAGTATTAATAACTAAACAGCAAAATTTCTAGAAAAGTTTTTATTTAATGTACTAGAAGTGTATAAATATAAACATATTAATAGTTAATCGCACAAGGGGACCTCATTAGAAAAACCCTTAACATTATTTCTTTAAAGAAAATTAAAATTAAAATTTATTTTTAAATTATCATTATTTATAGAATTAAAAAACTTTTATCAAATAATAACCTCAAATTTTTATCTAATAACTTTATTTTTAACAAATAATACATTGTGATTTAATGATAGTTTATGAGCATTGAAGTCAAACTCGTGTATTAAATTAGAACATAAAAAAACACAGATAAAAAATTAAAATTGAAGCTAAATTTAGGTACCAAATAGTATATTAACCCTTTTAAATATTTTTATATATTAGTGTTAAATAGGGATAAATCTAAAAATATACATAAATTTTGATTTTGTGCGATTTTATACATAAAATTTTGATTTAATCTAATTCTCATAAATTATTAACATAATTATTGATATAGTATTATTTTATGTTTATATATTGCATATAAAAATAATTATATTTATCTAATATAAAATAAATTAATATATACGTTAAAACTAAAATCGAAATTTCATGTGAATAATTATACTAAATTAAGATTCATGGATCAAATTGTATATTAAATTAAAGTTTTTATAGTCGGATATTAACACTAATGATTGGCAAACAAAACAAACAAAAACCGAAGTAAACAAACTCTCTTCATAATTATTCTTGTTTCAGCCGGCATTTCACTGCTGACAACAAATGTTTTAACACTACTGAATGAGGAACAGAACCAATCAAATGCTGTCTTCAATGTTTCCTGTTTCAGCCGGAATATCCGCCGACACAATGTATCACTACATACGTATATAGTGTTTCTTTTTACTTTTCATAAAGAAATTACTACTATACAATAAAAAAATATATATTATAATTGAAAAATAATTCAGATTATTTAAATTTGAGGTTTGAATATTCGGCTTAAATATATTTTTGGGTAAACTTTATTAAAGGTTACTAAATTATTAGTAAATTTATGTTTTAGTTATCTAGTTTTAAAATGTTACAAAATGGTCACTGAATTATTCAAATATTTTCATTCAAATTACTGGGCTGTTAAAACCATTGTTGTATAGCCTTCTCTGTTTGTACCACTTGCAACAATAGAAATGTAACAACCAGCTTGACGTAGATCATATCGATATTCTGTTGAGTAAGCTAGTGTAGAAAAAGGGATGAATTATTCGTTAAGTGTTGTGTGGCGTGTTGCGAAGATTATTTTTGTGAGGAACACCTTGCTCGGAATTCATCACTTGGCAAACTCCAGGGATTGACAGACTCTTTTATTGCACAATTCGCCAACCCTAGATGTCCTAGGCAAACTTGTCAATTCGTGGAGTGATAGAATTATTTTTCGTAGAAACTACAGCTTAATGAGTATCATTAGAGTTCAGTTGAAACCTAGCTGGAATTGAACTAGAGTACTGTAGATGACAACTTGATATGTTCAGGTAACCGAATGACCTGTTTAATTGGTTAGTTTAGTGTACAAACAATGTTTTACCACTCTGATTAGTGGTAGTAGTTGCGTTCGGTAAAATATTAGATTTCAAACCTTATTATGAAAGCTTAGTCTCTGAATTCAATGGCGATAGTGGGATTTCTGACATTTCCACTAAGCTTTTTTTCATTGCTTATGCTATAAAAAGAGTGCATATAGCTAGCATGTTTCACTTTTGATTTCTCTCTGTGTTATCTCCTATGTCCTTAAAAAGTTTCTTTTTAAGTTACCTTCTCTAGAGAAGGAGAGGAAGGTTACCAAGAATTTGTTAAGACGTCATTTATAAGTGCCAGTTGACTAGTAGTTTTTAGAAAACTTTAGGTTGATGTCGAAGGAACTTATGTCTTTGCATTAGTACATGCATGATGAATTATTAGTAGATAAATAGCTGGATAATTATGATTGATTCTTATTTAGCTCAAAAAGCTAGTGAAGGTCCGAGCAATTGAGACAAATGACCAATAGAGTAGATTCTATCTTGAAGGCTATGGTGAGTTCCTTTTTGCTTCTTTTAAGGTTTTAACACTTTATGATATAGATTTGTGGAAGGTAGTTGTCTCTACTGAATATGTGTCGATGTAGTGTGTATTAACGTGTGCATAACAAGTTTTTTGTGTGTGTGAACATGGCCAAGGTCGCGGTTAATATCCACCTTGTATGCGAGCCTGGTACCAAAATACTTGCAATATGTGAAAATGTGGAAATAAGTTTTATTTGTGATACCTCCAATAGGGTAGCTTTATTACAAACCGAACTTGCAGATCATGACCCAACCTTGTGAGAGAACACGTGTTCAATTTAACATGGACTATGAATATAGATATTATTATGAATTATATGCAATTCTGATTTTTGAAATATGAGTCTGAGTCTGGCACAAGGTTGGGTCATAGGTAAACATACATGACTGAGAGAAGCGTGCATGAGTTATTGGTATGTGTCCACTAAAGATTTTGTGTGTTATAAAGGTGAGGTGTTCGGCAGGGAACTATACTGATAAACTAGCATAAGGTTGTTATAGGAAACAACCTCGAAACAAAAATATCATTATCTTTAAATTGATCAGGGGTAACCTAATAAACAAATTGTGTCTAATGGGAACTCACCAAGTTCAATTGAACTTACTCCATTACTTTTCTTTCTCAAGAGATTGATTAGTAGAAGAAGATCAGTAAAAAGGGACTACGCTAGAGCGGCAACTGCAAGTAAGCCACTTATCTATTTTGTATCATGTATGGTTGTTCGGTAGAGGACGTATATACGTTTTGTGTTTAGCTGTTTAGTGTTTTTTCTTAAGATAGCTTTGAATGCATGAATCTGTGAACCAAAATCTAAACAACTTTCTTCTTCGATCCCTGATACCGACCATCAGATTGACTTGGATCTAATGTATATTCTTCTTCTAGTTGTTGGGTATTGATTCATCGTACCGATCGTTGAATTATCGCTTGAAGTTCGCTAGCTGTACTTTTAGAAACAAAACAAAAACAAAAACTTAACAACCTAGTGACTTAAATAAAAACTTTTGAATAGTTCAATGATCATTTTGTAACTTTTTGAAGTTGAGTGGCCAAAACGTCAACTTACTAAGAATAGTTTAGTGACCTTGGGAATTGTTTACCTTATATTTTTTGAAGTTACAACGATTCCGATAAAATCAATCATTACAAGCACCAATCTAAATAATTTACTCAATGGCTTAACATTGTTATTGATCTAAAATCTTATTGACAACCTGACTTATATTTTAAACAAACCTTTTTTTTTTGTCCAATTCTCTCTAAACTCTTCAATTATCATGTAACCCTTTGAATTTGGACAAATAATCCTCGACATGTAAAATATATATGAGTTGTTGTAATTTTTGGATCCTAAACTTGGTAACTAGGTCTTGTTTGGTACATGCACTTTTTTCTTCACTTTGGTATTTGAACTTGACAATTAGGTTCATTTTGGCCCTTAAACCTGAAAATTGTAAAAGTTTGATGGAATCTAAGTTCATGCCTAAAATAGACCTAGTTGCTAGGAGCAAAGCTAGAATATTATTTTATAAAGGGTAGAGATGAACAAAAATTTAAGGGAGGCCAAAGTATAAATTTACCATTATACTAATTATAATTTCTTAAAACCTAAAGGGACGATATAAAGAATTTTTTTATTTTTTGGGAGCCAAAGCCACAACCTGCCACTTCTTCCTTCGCATTTTCTAGTTGCCAAATTTAGATATCAAAATAAATTTATATTATGGAGTATGCCTTGTATTTTAGCATAAATAGTGTGTGACGTCGTAACAAGAAAGAGTTTTTCATCCTGATAAGGCACGACGTCTCGACGAGAAGAAATAACTCGTCCTGACGATACGGCAACATTGAAACGACGTTGTGATGAGCAAATATGCCACATCACAACGTGGTGACATGTTCCTCAATTTTCTCAGCTTTACTTCTTTCAGTTAAACATTATTTTAGTTTCCCACTTAAACCCTGATTAGAGTAGAATATTTTAATATTATTTTACCTACGAATTTAGACTATAAATAAGCCTACTACAACCTTAGAAAAGAAATAACCCATAACACATTTAGATATTAACTTTTACAAGCTTTTATGGAATTTTGTGTTTAAGTTTTGAGAGTTCTTATTTTCAGGTTTCGAGGTTTTGTTTTTACTTCCATGTTTTGTACTCTCTATTTTTTTCGTTTTAGTGAAATATTTATGTTTGATCTTTTCAAAATTTTCGTTGTTTTACTTGTTTGTTGCTTAATTGGGTTTATCCCCAACAAACTGGTATCAGAACGTGTTTCGATTTCTACATTCAACTAGTTCAAAGATAGAAACAATAAGATTCGACGTTGAGAAGTTCGATGGCATCACAAATTTTAATCTGTGGCAAGTTCGGATGACAACAATATTGGTTCAGAATGGTCTGAAAAATGTCGTTACAGAGAATAAGCCAACGAATATGGATCAGTCAAAATGGGAAGAGCTTGATGAGAAGGCCTTGTCTGCAATTTAGTTGTGCCTTTCAAATAGTGTATTGTAAGAAGTGTTGATGGACAAAATGACATACGCCTTTGTGGAACAGGTTAGAAACCCTTTACGCAACAAAGTTTTTGTCTAACCGATTGGTGTTGAAACAACGACTACACATGTTTCGCATAGAAGAAGGTGAGCACCTTAGAGGCCACATAAGTCAATTTATTACTCTTTTCAATGATTTAAAGAATGTTAAGGTTCAAATTAACGATGAAGATTAGACTATGCTATTATTGTGCTATTTATCCATTTCATATAAGTTTTTTAAGGAGATCCTGATTTATGGCAGAGATAAACTCTCATTCGAGGATGTAACGGGTCACTTGTTGAGCAAAGATAAACTCGACAATAAATTTGGTACAAATAACAAGTCACATAGGCAAGTGTCAGTTTTGGAAGCATCAAGTAATCGAGACAAGAGATGTCGCTATTGTAAGAAGTTAGGTCACATCAAGGCATATTGTTACAAACTATGAAATAAAAGGATTATTGAGAGCAACGAGGAAGAATTAACTGGTGCTAATTTGGCCGACGACAAGGGTGATGATTTCTTTTTGGTGTCGACTAGTAAAAGCTCCAGGCTTTCGTCCGAATGGATCCTAGATTCAGGGTATTCTTTCCACATGTGTCCCAACAGGGACTGGTTCTCCATATACAATTCAACTGAACGTGGAGTTGTGTGAATGGGGAATAGCTTACCTAGTAAGGTAATCTGTGTTTGTACTACTAATGTCAAGATGCATAACAGGACAATCAGGACATTGCCAGATGTCAGGAATGCATTAGACTTAAAGAGAAATCTCATCTCATTGGAAAATTTGGACTTGAAGAGTTGTAGAATTAACATCGAGTCAAACGACATTAAAGTATCTTATGGGGCTCTCGTTTTGATGAAAGGTAGAAAGACTGGTAGTCTTTATGTTCTACAAGGATCAACAATGATCGATGAAACAGTATGTCCCTTGTCTGTTAAGGAGTCAGAGTCAACTCATTTGAAGCAAAGACGACTTGGTCATAGGAGGGAAAAATGTATGACTATTTTGAATAAGAGAAGTTCTTTTTTGGGTGTAGGTTTTGGAAAGACAGAGTACTGCGTTCATGGAAAGAAGGATTGAGTCAGGTTTGATTTGGCAGTACACAAGTTGAAGACTAGAAGTCTTCCGATTTCAAAGTTCAAGCACCACTTAGACTCAAGTAATATCCTGAAAAGTTTGAGATAGGCTCATGGCAGACTTTGGAAAAAAAAGACATTGTCGAAATACAAGTCAAGGTGGAGATTTGTGGAGTATGCCTTACATTTTAGCATAAACAATATGTGATGTCATAATGAGGATGAGCTTTTCGTCCTGATGAGGCATAACATCTCGATGAGAAGAAACAAATCATCCCGACGACATGACAATATTGAAACGGTGAAACGACGTTGTGATGAGCCGATATGCCACGTCACGACATGGCGACATGTTCTTCAATTTTCTCAGCTTTACTTCTTTCAGGTAAACATTGTTTTAGTTTCCCACTTAAACTCTGACTAGAGTAGAATATTTTAATATTATTTTACTTACGAATTTAGACTCTAAATATGTCTTCTACAACTCTAGATTACAAGCTTTTAGGGAACTTTGTGTTTATATTTTGAGAGTTCTTATTTTCGGGTTTCAGGATTTAGTTTTTACCTCTATTTTTTGTACTCATTGTTTTTGCCATTTTAGTGAAATTATTTTTACCCATGATTTTTTATCATTTTCGAAGGAATTTTTTCACATAAAATATTTCTATTCGATCTTTTCAATTATTTCATTATTTTATTTATTCATTGTTTAAACGAATTTATCCTCAAAATATATATAAACACCAAAATAAACCCAATTATTAAATTGAAAGACTAAAAACTACATTAACCCATATATATATATATATATAAAATATCATATAATAATTGGGATTGTGAAATTTAAGGAGACAAGCCACGTTGGGACCATGATGCTGATGATATTGTCGATGCTTGTCACTAAAATTTTACTAATATATCATATTCATGGACCATTGGCTGGATTTTTTGTTACAAACAAACTATTTATAAGCTAAGGAAAGAGACTGCTTGACAGCGTTGACATTCTCCTTGCTTTCGTTGACTAGTTGAGGCCTATTTCCTTTGATTTTTTTGCTGTTGGCCTCATTTCATGTTTGAAAAACGTAGCCCACCACTACCATATGTTTCTGGCTTAAATTTCTCTTTTAATATTTAATATGTGGGTCTAGGCTTTGCCTTAATCTAATTGCTTGAGTGGTCCCAATACGACACGTTTTTGTTCAAGGAAGTCCCTAGAATTTTTTCTTTTGGTCTTGGTAAACCCTGACTTGTAAGAAAATATCTTCTATACCCCTGTATAAAAGCAATCCCCAATTTATGAGTACGTAAAATTTGTAATTGAAGTAGGGTTAAAATATGCCATTAATCCTTATACTCTTCATAAATTTAAAATTTAGTCTTTATACTTTTATTTTTAGGAATTTAATCTTTCTACTTTTCAATTTTCAAAATTCAAGTCCAACTGGTAACACTGTTAAGATTATTCTGTTAAATTTAAGTTCATTATAATGTCATTTTTTCATTCACATTGCTACCAAGTGAGTGCTTTTTTTTTTCCAAAATGTCACACTAAAAAATTTTAACAAAAAATTTAACAAAATTAACAATTAAACCTGAATTTTGAAATCTAGAAAGCAGAGAGGCTAAATTCCTGAAAATAAAAGTACAAGGACTAACTTTCAAATTTGTAAAGAGCACATGGATCTATGGCATATTTTTAATGTTTTAAAGACAACACATCAAAGTTTCTATTGGTCAATTTCTGCCATTAATTTCTATACTATGTGTAAATTGTAGATTTAATCCCTATATTTTAATTTGGTTAGTTTTAATCCCTGTACTTTTTGAATTTTGAATTGGTTAACTTATTTGGTTAATTTCTACTATTAATCATGTATTATGTGTGAAGTTGTATATTTAGTCTATGTTCTCTGATCGAATCATTTTTAGTCCTATACTTTTCAAGTTTTGAAATTTCCAGCATTGACGCAAATGACGATTATTAAATCCATTAATTGAATTTCAAAGTAAAATTAAAAAAAATAGCAAGCTAACATGACATTACTTATGTGATAATATGTTTGGCACATCAAATATTAATGAATTTAACACCTATTATTTGGTTAGGACTAAACTTTCAAATTTTGAAAAATACAAATACTAAAAATCACCTAATTAAAATAAAAAAATTAAATATACAACTGATGCATACTACAAGGACTAATAACAAAATTTAACCATTTTTGTTTAAGGTTAATTCTGGAAACAAATGTATTTGGGCTAGTTTCCTAATCACACCACATCAATGTCTTTTTAGGTTTTTATTTGGGGTTAAGTTGAGAAACAAATATTTGGGGTCATAAATAATAATCATGCTTTTCTTTATATTCCATGAAGCTTACTAGCATGATTGTTTTAACTATATGATTTCCCTATATCAAATTCAAATCATAAAAAAAATTGTCATCTCCAAGCCCAAAATCACTTGGGCCATAGGATTTTTATAGCCTGAAGTTTGGGCTTTAAATAATTAAGACCTTGACCCTAAACCTAGCCTAATTTGTCTTGAGTTTTTGATCCCTTACACCCACATAAATGGACCTCATATTTAAGTAGTCAATATAAATTTACAAGATTCATATGAATGTGCATGTATTATTGTTAAAATTCAGATACAGTAGAATCAACTCTCTATAATCGTCGATTGAGTCTTAACACGATTGGTATGGGTATTATTGTCAATGCAGGAGTATGTGAGTTCGAATGCACTGAAGTATATTAATTTCCTATTTATGGGTTGGAGAGGAGATATAGGATATGATCAGAACCCATATTATTTTAGTAAAACTAGAACTATTCCAAAATAAAAATAATAAATTTTATTTCTATTTTATTCTAAGTTATTTGAATACTCTAATTAGATAATATTATTAAGGTAACATTTAAGGTGAGATCTTATTATAGTAAGATATTTTTTTAAATCAATGGTTGTGGATAAAGACAGAAATGAGAAGATATAGTCATTTTATCAAGCTAGTCAAAAACTAAGAAATTGTGCTATTGATCTAGATCTGGAACCTATTAAATCAGTTACTGAATATGTTCTTTTTCTCTAGAAATCAATTCCTCTCCTTATTTAGTGTTGAAATAAGTTGAGTTGGTTAAATGGTAAACTCACATTTTTTTTAACGCAAATCCTATGTAACATTATAACTGATGGATTGATGTTTTTTTTTCTTTTTTTTACTCATTTTTATTTCAACTATTAATTTAAAAAGATCCCACATGATCCCACTATAATGAGATTTTCAAATAGAAGCCACTGTTACTGGCAATAAAAATATCAAAAGTTTAAATTAAAGGAATGAAAATAATTATATTGCATGATTTTACATGGATATGTTGCATACACAACTAGTTATATTAATCCAATATGAAAATAAATGTATGTATTCATTTATTTAAATGTGTACAATTGATTCAAAGTCAAAGTTTCATGTGTCGATATAAACCACAAGTCAAGTTTCATATGTATAATTACTCCAAATCAAAGCTAATGTATCAAATTGCGTAGTAAAACAAAATTCATGTATAAATTTGATATTTATCCCTTAATTATATCAATAGTTTTCATTAGAAATAATCATTACAAATATTGAATCGAATAATTTAATTCAAGTCAAATTAACTAATAATCTGACACATAGTTTTTCACAAAATGAGATTCTAATTTGAAAACTTAATAACTATAGTCGATTGAGTCTTAGCTCGACTGATATTGGCATTGTTGCCAGTCTCAGGAGGACTCGAGTTCAAATGCGTTGAATTATATTATTCTCATATTTAAGAGTTGGGAAAGGACTATGGATAGTTCTAAGCATTCTATCAACGTCTATAACGTCTACAATTTAAAGATTTTTTTTCTAAAATTCTTTTTTTTTTTAGGTTGTTATTATCTTGATAACAACTTTCTAAGAGCATAAAATTCTTTGATCTTTTCCACTAGGAAAACAAAAAACCAAGTCATGGTGCTTAAATAGTATTTCCCATGGAATTGGAATTTTTAAAGCTAAAATGCTTTGTATTTGACAGCCTGTTCCCCAACAAAGATGAACCCATAATATTGTTCAACACAACACTATTGTATAACATGAATACATTTTACAAAAATACCTAAAATTAAAATAAAACACAAATATGATATAAGTATATCAATGCATAACACAAATTATTAATATCTGAGGAATTATAATTATGAATTAATAAATGGTTGAAAGAAATGACTGTAAACTTACTTAAATATCACTTTAAACTTGAACAACAGTAGACTCAAAACATAAAACAAATAAAAATACGGTACAAGTATCATGAATGCTTCAATATTAAGATTTAAGTTTTATTTTGCCTCATTTACTAAAAAAATAAATAAATTAGTCATTTTACATTAATTCAAAAATAAATTAATTTTTTTGTTAAAAACTTATGTAATTGACGGAATAACTAAATAGTGATATGTGGCGTGTCTCGTATATCTTACGTTGACGCACAAAAACTAATTTTTAACATAATAACGATTTTAACAAAAATATAACTTAATTTCTAATACATAAAAAAAATACTATTGGATTGTATACGAAACTTATGGTGAAAGAAAGAAGAAAGTATATGGAAATTGGAATTTGATTTGACAACACAATTTTTGGGAGTTCTTTCGAAAGTGGGGGTTCACTTGGTTTTGTTAAACTACGTGCCAAACACTAGGAATTATCAAAGTTTCGTTTTCACAAAAGAAACTACTTTCTAGGATTCGTGGAAACTCCCAAACAAACCTAGCTGTGGGTTTCAACTAAAAACTCTCTACTTTATAAGCTAAATGTATTTGTTTGAGTCAGACTTGGAAGTTTCCGAGAGGATTCTCAAAGTTATTAATAGGGTAAATTATATCGGAATTCACTCAATTATTGATATGTTAAATTTTAGTATTTGATTTATTGATTAAAGGTGTTCACAATATTTTAAAAATTATGGGATTGATTTGTAAATTGTGCTTGTGTGCAGGGGCAAAGCCAGGAAAAAGTTTTAGGGGGCAAAATTAAATTGTCTATATATTTATAATTTTAAAATTATTAAATTAATTTTTATCATTTTTAAGGTGGTCAATGTGTAATTTTTCCTTTACTGATTTAATTTTTTTAATTTAAAAAACCAAAATGGTAAAATTTCTATTTTAAGGGAGATCGGGCCCCTGCCAACCTCCTAAATCTGCCTTTGGTTGTGTGGTAGTTTAAATGAGTGTGTGCGGTGGGTGTGTTTGAGATCCTATTGTATCAAAAAAAAAATATTAGTAAGTTTATTTTTCGAACACTCAGTTATGAAAAGTTATAGAATAATCTGTTAACTATTTAACTTTTTCTTTTTTTGTCACCGACGGTTAAATTGCAAACAAAAAGATAACTTAGTAGCTTTTAAAATTCGCATAATAACAACTTTAACCCTCAACATTTATATATTGTGTAATTTGATCTCTTTTTTTTTTATTGTTTTCCTTTTCTTTGTGATATTGGGAGTTACTAAATTAACACAATGTATAAATGTTAAGGGTTAAAGTTGTTATTATATGTGAATTTTAAAAGCTACCACATCATCTTTCGATTAGCCATCTAACTGTTGATGAGCAAAAAAGACAGAATCAAAAATAATTTAGTGACCATTTTGTAATTTTTCATACTTGGACGATAAAAAAAAAACTTACCAACAATTGAATAACTATCAATGTCATTTACCTTTATTAATATTATATCCGTGGTGGTACCGTTCTATTTTAACATTGGTTTATATTAGTATGAGATATCAATATGCTTTGATGTATCATTTTAAGTTTAACTTATAGTGTATAAATAATTTTATTTGACAACATTTAATTATGGACAAAAAAAACATATCGATTAAGTCTTAACTCGATTGATATTAATATTATTAGAAAATTCTAAAATTGTATAAAAATTAAATATATTAAAAACTATAATAAAATTAATGTTAAAAACATAATAAACGTAAATGAAAAAATAAATATAAAATTATTAACATATCAAAATATATATTTTATTTATAAACAAATTAGAATAGCATTAATAAGTCATCAACAAATCATTGATTTATGTCATTTTACAAATTCCTAACAAACACCATTTAATGTAGTTTACAAAATTTACAAATAAAAAATAATTAATTTAAGAAATTAGTAGTAATAATTGCTTAAATTTAATTACAAAAGATGAATAATAATTCTAAAAAGGATGAAGATTTCTGCTTAGCTTATTAACGTTAGTAAAAAACCCAAATTGCTTATACGGCAAATACGACCGTCGTTTTTCCCCTTCCCTCATTGCTTTGTTTTTAAAATAAAGCTTTTCATGAGCTGACGTCGTTTTGCTACTCTTCTGTTTTATCGTCGCCTTTGGTTTTTCGCTTTTCTTTTCAGCTTTTACCGACGAAGTACCGGAAGACGACGCCGTATGGTTAAAAAACACGAAGGCATCTTTACCGTCGCTATTACTTCGAATCATGAAATCTTTAAACCTCCAAAGCTTTGAAAATCCCGTTGAATTGCTCTTCTTACACGTGTCCGGCAACGTTTTCTCCACGATCCTCCGGTACGGTCCCGTTGTTTCCGAAGACGACGCCGTTTCCGGCGAACCTTCAACGAAAACCTTCTTCAATGGAGTCCTTACAGACACTTCACAATCTTCAGGCTTTGAAACGGAACCGTTTCCGTTAGCGAAAACAAGATCTTCGTTAGAAAACGGAAAAACCGGACGGATCTTACCGTTAAGGAAAACGTCGTCGGCCGATATCGGCGAACCGTCGGGATTTAAACAATCAAACGAAAATTCTTCTTCTTCTTTCTCTTCCATTTCAAGCTGTTTGCTCGACTCGTCGTCTCCGATCTGCACTTTAACTCCAAAGTCACGGTTAAAACCACCGGCAGCGACCGGAAAAGCAGTTCCAGTGAACTGAGACAAAGAAGGATTCACTACTTGCATGATTAACGCAAACAAGAAACTCAAAATCAAGCCTCTGGGCTTCAATTAGACATAAAATTAAATTACGAGAGGTTTCTTTGGAGGGTAAATGTGGGGTTTGGTTATTGGGTTTTTATAGGGAGGTTCTGTTGGTTGAAAATTCTCAACGCTTTCATTTAAATAAATAAATAAATATTGAATAATTTTAACCGGCAATTTTTTGTAGTTGCAATTTCTATTTTTAAACACGCGTAGAGCTATAGACGGGGACTGGAGCTATTACGTGTAGAGGAAGAAAAGAAAAAGGCGAAATAAGTGGAGAATTTTTTATTTTAGGTATAATGATACATTTGACCCCCAACATTTACATCTTTTTATCAATTTAGTCTTAAATTAAAGTTCATCGTTGATCTTTCAAAAAGAGTCAAATAATTTTTTTAACAAAAATATTTGTAACAGTACCATGGAGACCTTTGTGCTAAAAGTTGGATTACATTTTGCTCTCTACTTAAAAAATAGACAAATTAATTTTCGTACGTTAGATAAAAGAACAAATTGGTCATTCTATTAAAAATTTCATCCATTTTTATTTTTAAAATTCGTCCGTTGTGAGTGTCTGATTATATCATCAACCACACCAATTTTTAATAGTAAAAATAAATTAAATTTTAAACAGAAAGGACCAGTTTGCTCTTTGATCTAACGTATAAAGACAAATTTGCTCATTCTTTAAGTAAAAGGGCAAAATGCAATCTAACTTCTAGTACAAAGGCTTTCATCGTACTTTTATTAAAAATATTGACTAAAACATTAATTTTTTAATAATGTTAGTGTGACGACTCGTGTGCCACTTCAATATATATATATATATTATTATCCATTAGTATATTTTTAATTATTCACGAACGTGTTAAAATATTTGTTTAATGTTCAGGAACAAGTTCATTAATTTAAACGAATCAACACAAATATTTTTAAAGTTAGGAGAATAGAATATAGTACACAATCACTTCCATTAGTTGAACATATGGAACCTTCACTAATTTGTTCTAATGGAAATGGATACTACATTAACAAAAACATTTATAGTAGCCCCAAATTTGATATTTATAATATATTAAAAGTTTACTTTGAATATCATGTGATGGCTTGATGGTTTAGGGTGTTCACATACTAAGTGTGGTCTGGGTTCGACTTGCACTAGGTCACATTGATTGTTCAGGCTTTGTCTTGTTATTGTAATTCACAAAAAAAAAAAAGCATTCTACTTTCAAAAAAAGTAAAAACATTATATTAGCAATCTATGTTTTGGTCACTCAACTTTAAAAGATTACAAAATAGTCACTAAAAGCTTTTATTTAAGTCATTGAATTATTAAAATCATTTTTATATAGCCTTCTCTACTTGCATTGCTTGCACCAATCGAAAGCTCTAATTCTCCTTCTATTTTACAGTTCAGGTTTATTTTTTTATTAAACAACTTTGAATGTCACGAATTTGTGAACCAAAATCCAAACAACTTTTTTCTCCATTCTCCGACACTAACCATCAGATTGACTTGGATCTATAGTATGTTCTTCTACTTTTTAATAAGTATTGATCTACTATACTGGTCACTAAATCATTGCTTAGAGCTCACTAACCGAACTTATAAAAAAAACTTAACAGCCTAATGACTTAAATAAAAACTTTTGAATAGTTCAATGAGTATTTTGTAACTTTTTGAAGTTGAGTGACCAATATGTAAACTTACTAATAGTTTAATTAATTTGAGTGTAATTTACCCATATTACTATCAACTTATAAAATATATTGTTAACTTTAATTATGAAAATGTATCTAAAATAATAGAAAAAAATTATTAATATATTTTTTGAAAGACACAAGTTTTGTACATCACCTTATAAGTACATCAATATATATGAAAAATTATCTCATACACAGCATATGGACAGAGGTGACATCAAGAGTCAAAGGCCTTGGCCACCCATTGGTTTGGTAAAATTTCTTTTTTAGTCCTTTAAACTTGTGAACTTGACAGTTAATTAAATGGTAAAAATATACTTTGGCCTTCCAAATTTTTTTATTCAATACCACCCCCTGCACAATAAAAACTTTTTGACTTCACCCTGTGAAACTTTTTAGACTCCACAAATAAATTTTGTGTATGACAAGTAACTAATAGGGTGTAGTAAAATAATAAAGAATTAATAAATGTGACACTTGTAACACATTCAACTTGCTTGTGACGTCTAAAAAACTCCGTACAGTGTATCAAATAATTATTATATATATAAATATATTCAAAAAGTAAATCACAAGTAGAAGTGCTTATAGGTTC
Organism: Gossypium arboreum; assembly: GCF_025698485.1. Taxonomy (NCBI): domain Eukaryota; kingdom Viridiplantae; phylum Streptophyta; class Magnoliopsida; order Malvales; family Malvaceae; genus Gossypium; species Gossypium arboreum. The sequence goes on from NC_069073.1 coordinate 120,965,298, forward strand.
AACCAGATTTGATCTAAACTTAAATATGATATTAACACACTATATGCTTGCTCAAATCCCACAAAATGGTTACATGGTTTTAACGAGGATAGAATGATTTTGTGTTCATGGGAAGGTGGTTGCAAGTTCTCGACTTAGGACGTTGCAAGTTGTGTGAAGTCTATTGTTGGGTGTGGACTCAGCTATTTTTGTTGTATCACTCTTTGTGTTGGCTGTCATTGGTCGATTTTGTGGAGTTGTACTTCTTATACTTATAACTACGGGTATAAATAAAATATTGGTGCTTATAAGCTGCTTCAGTTTGATTTGAAAAAAATTAACTCAATTTGGTAATTATTGAGTTGAGCTTGAGCTATCAACCAAGTCGAATTTCAGCTTAGTAATACTTGTCTCAAACGGCTCATAAGCCTTATCGAGCTTTTTATATTTTTATATTATTAAATTACATTATTTCCCTCAATATAAATTATTAACCCTAAGCTTAATTATCGAGTTGAGTAAGAGTTCAAGCTTGAGTACAAATTTGGTAAACGATCTTAATCGAGGTCAAGCTCAAGCTCAAGTAGCTCAATTATATCTCTGACTGAGCTTGAACTTAAAAACAGATGTCTGATTGAGCTTGAGCTAAGTATCAAGTTCCAAATTTCAAGTTGAGCTCAAGCTTAATAATATTCAGGCTTGACTTAGCTCGATTACTTCTCTACTTATTGCTTTTTATAAAGTAAGTTATATTGTTGTAAAAATATTTTTATTTTTACATTTTATATAAAATCAATAAAAATTAACACATAAAGAGGTTTGACCCTAAAAAAGCTCATAGTTTTTAATTCTGCAAGTTTATTATTTCAACAAAAACTTTATTTGATTTTTACATAATATTTTAATAAATATATTTTTTTTACATATTTTCCCCACCCATGTGTGCCAAAATTTAGTTATATCTAATTGGTGTGCCAAAATTTAGTTATATCTAATTACTAAATCTTAAATAAAAAACTGCAATTTCAAATTTCGAATAGTGATTTACAAATGAAATAATAATAAATTTAGCTTTTAATATTTACTCCTTTTTATCTCTTTGCTCTTAAATCTCTCTTCTTCTTTTTTTTTATTATCACTTTGACCCTAACCTTCAAAATTTAGTTTAATTTACTTTTTTAAGATGAAAAAGTTGGTTGCACCTTTAAGATTTAAACGAAAATGATGTGGTAACTTACATGGTAGCTCATATGTACTCAACAAAAATTCAATATATACAAACTATTAAAAATTTGAAAAATTCAACACGTAAATTGTCTCGCGAGTTGCCACACTAGTACCATTAAAATTTTATCCGTTCAATCAATTTTTATTTCCAAAACAAAATAAATTGACTAAATTTTAAAAATTAAGGGCTAAAGTGAAAAAATAGGTAAACATTAGGTGCTAAATTCATCTTTTACCTTTACAATATGGGTGATCTTAAGTAAAATTTGAATCACATATTTCAAATTGAATCGGAATTGAACAATTATATATGAATTGGAGTTAAATTGAATTCCATCACACCCAATCATGAACACCTCCGATCTTACATATATATATATATATTGTGAAAGCAATTTCCTATCCTAACGGAAATCACAATTAAATTTGTCCATGAATAGAACCACTCGATTCGACTTGAAGGCTCGCTTGAAAAGTAGGAAGGTTTGGATAAAAATATATGTCTGAAAAATGGGCTTGGGCAAAAAAATAAGGTCTGTTTAGAAAACGGGTCGAGCCTCAGGTAATACTTTTTTAGCCTGAGTCCGGCCCAAATTTGCCCCCCCCCCCAAAAAATGATGTTTTCTTGTTGTTTTTTTACTGTTTTATTGCTATTTTCTTATTTGTTTTCTCACTATTTTGCTTCCATTTCACTATTATGTTTCTATTATTTTTGTTGTTATTGTTTGAATATTGTATAACTCTTATTTTATTGTTAATTTTGTTACTATTTTAGAGGCATTTGCTTGTTAAATTGTACCTATCTTAATGCTATTTAAGTATAATTTTTTTATAATTTATTTTCAATTTGTTAGGAAACATTTATTTTAACATTTTTAATATTTTTAACCTATTATATTTTTAAAAAATTAATACAAAAAATTAACATAGACCGACCAAAGCATACTTAAAATTTAACATTTTTATCCGAGTCGTGCTTAACAAAATTTTACACTTATTTTTTAAACTTACACCTAACGAGTCTAAAATTTTGATTGGGCCTGGACGGTCCCATGTAGTCCTCTAATCACAATCTATATGTGATAGTATGAGCAATTATAATTTAGAAGCGAATAAGTTGGGCGGTAAGCCGAAAGACAAGGAAGATGAATATCAAAAAAAGGAGGAGCAGCTGTACGAAAACCATCGTCGCTTACAACAACTAATAACTATACATTTACAATTATTATTATTTCCCCTTAATTTCCCTACATTTTCTCTTTTCATTTTTCCTTTCTACGCGTATTTTTCTTAAACCTTCTTTTCTTGTTCTTCATCTATTTCTGCCACCTTCTCTTTTTACCCTATTTTTCAATTTATTTTTTTCTTTTTGGTAGTGTTTAAAAAAAGAAAAAAAAAAGAAGAGAAAAGGGTTTATGTTTTTCCTTTGATTTTCTGGTTTTTGTTGATGAAAGTTGATGGAAGTTGATGAAAGAGAATGGAGTCAATAAGGATTTGTAAGGTTACTAGAATTATAAACATAGTTTTGTTTTTCACATTAGACCTACGTTAATTTGATTTTCGTTTTTTGAAAAAGATTAATTTTTGGGTGTAAGATTATGTGGTAGAATTGTAATTGGAAAAAAAGAACGAAGAGAAAAACCAAAAAGAAAATTACAGCGGGATTCTTTTTAGCATAGAGAGAGGAAGAGGAGAAATGTCGGAGTTGGAGGAGTCGTTGACGCTTGAAAACAATACTTCAAGCCCTTCTCCTCCGTCACCATCAAAAGACTCAAAATCAAATGAAGAATCGAAAGATGGTAATTCAACGCCATCGTCGAATTGGAGCCCTTCACCGCCGAGTGTTGGTGATGATGTTTCTAATAAAAAAGCATCTTCATCACCTTCAAACAACGAGTCGTTTGACCTATCACCACCTTCGCCACCGCCGAAAAAGAGTTCACCCCCTACGTCGTCACCATCGCCGGAGACACCTCCTAGTCCTTCTAATAAACAGTCACCTCCTTCACCATCAACACCATCATCATCATCATCACCACCACCTTCACCTCCTCCTCCTCCTCCTCCTCCTCCTCCTGAGGAACAATCTCCACCACCTCCATCTCCTACCCCTTCGAAGAAACAATCACCTTTTTCATCGTCACCATCACCGCCACCTCCTAAGAAACAATCATCACCACCTTCATCACCTCCTCCTCCTAAGCAAAAATCATCACCACCTTCAGATAGCTCTTCTAGGAACTCACCACAATCTCCGTCGGAAAAATCACCCCTTCCTCCCCCACCTCTTCTGACAACTAGTCCACCACAACCACCATCTTCCGAAACTTCAAAATCACTATATCCGTCACCTGGATTTTCATCCCCAGCACCAAATGTTGCCACTAAAACATTGTCGGAACTTTCTCCTCACGCGTCAGCTCTTCGTCCACCGCAAAGCTCCCCTAATGCAATCGGCGCTTCTCCCCCTTCAAAAGGTGGCCCTAATGATCAAAAAGGACATGCTATTGCGAAAAACGCTAAATATGATGTTATGATTGATGCAACGGTGGTAGGGGCTTTTTTCATCGTAGCATTCATTGCCTTGTTTTTCTTTGTGAGGAAAAAAGGGAAAAAGAAAGAAGCCTTCACGCCACCACCTACTAATATTGAAGTGAAATCAGGTAAAATAACACATTTTAATAGAATCTTCAAACTATGTTCGTATCAATCATATTTTTCCGTCAACCTAATATCGATTTAGGTATTAAATGTTGGCTTATGATAAAGAAATGCAGGGTTGGTAGAGTTGTTGATCCCACTAAAATAGAAATATATATATTTGACTCTTTTAAGTTTTATAAAATTATAAATTAGTATATGGTAAAATTGTATTTTGGTCCTCTAAATTGATAAATTTTTTATTTAATATTTTAGAAATTATAAATTTGTAAGTTAATAAATTGATGAAATTACATTTTAACTCTCGTAAACATACGCAGAATAACTTCAACCACTAACAAATTTTCCGACTTCACTCCTGTGGATCAAACTATAAACATGTGTATATCTACCGAATGGATAGTTCGGGGCTGCCATGTTATGAAAATAGATTATATCCTTAAATTTTAAGGGGATTATTTTCTTTTCTTTTTTAACATGTTAGATCCAATATGCCAATAAGTACAAATGTGTTAAAAATTTGATCATATCTCGTTAAATCTGAACTAACATTTAACATAAAAATTAATAGCTACGCTTATAAAAGAACCTAATTGATACGATATTAATACTTGAAAACTTCTCCATTAAAATCTGATCCATAATTTGGGGACTTCTAGTGGAATTTTGTTTCGATTTAATTTAACAATCATCTTAGTTATGCAGATGCGGCCTACTATAATCCTCAACTTGATGGCTTGGATTCAACTTTGGTGAACGGTTCGGAGGCTCAAAGATTGAATAATTACCACGGTCCAGAATCGGGTATCATAGCCGGTTCCAAGACATTCTTCACGTATGAAGAGTTGATGGAAATGACCGACGGGTTCGCTCGTGACAACATTATTGGTGAGGGCGGGTTCGGGTGCGTGTACAAGGGTCGGATGCCCGACGGGAGGTTTGTGGCCGTTAAGCGATTGAAGGTAGGTAATGGGCAAGGCGAACGAGAGTTCAAGGCCGAAGTTGAGATCATAAGCCGTATTCATCATAGGCATTTGGTCTCTTTGGTTGGATACTGCATATCTGAGAATCAAAGGCTGCTAATATATGATTTCGTGAGAAATAAAACCCTTGAACATCATTTGCATGGTAAGATAATTGGTTACTTCCCAAATAAAAAAAGGGTTAAATTGCAATTTTGATCCTTCTACTATACTCAAATTCTGGTTTATCTCTGTATTTTATTTTGGTGTAATCTGGTTTTCTACTTTTATGATGTTAAGAAAGATAACTATTTTAATTAAAATATCGACATGGATTTTTCTTCAAAAATCACCCTTGTACAAAATAATTAACCATTTGGATTAACTTATGACATTATAAAAGTAGAAGATTGAAATACCATATTTGAATATAATAAAGGGATCATAGTAAAAATTTGTCCAATTAAAACTATGACGATTGGTTCTAATATTGGGAAATCATTGTGCACCACCAGGTAAAGGAATGCCAGTGCTTGAATGGCCCCAAAGAATGAAGATTGCAATAGGAGCAGCCAAGGGTTTGGCATACTTACATGAAGATTGTATGTATCTCTTCAGTTTCTTCCTTGTCAATTACTAAAATGATCATAGTTTAGTACTTTTTTTACTTAATTCTGGTTTTGGTCCCTTTGTTATGCTAAAATTAAGGATTTAGTCTCTTTAGTTCAGAATTATAGAACACTTTATTATGCCAACTTTTCTTATTAATCTATACCTACATTTTAATGTGAAAGTTAACTATTTGAACTAAGTTAAGACATTATAAAAGGAGAGAGACCACGTACAAAATTAATGTATAAGGATTAAAGTCCTAATTAAACTATAGCAAAAGTATCAAAACCATAATTTGACCTTGAAGTTTTCTAGTGTCTAAAATATTAGAAAGCCCCCTAAAGTATATTGCTTTATTTAGATAAGCCCTATACTTTTTTGTCGTCTAAATAAGCCCTTATCTTTTGAATTATACCTAAGGAAGCCCTTATTCTCAAGTGAAATATTGGTTTATCTTAAAGATTTACTTAGGTAATAAGTTAAAATATTAAGAGCTTATTTAACTATACAAAAATTACTATGGTTGTGGCGAATTGAGTCTTAAATCGACTGGTATGATTACTGTTGCCAATGCAAGAGAACGTTGATTCAAGTGCGCTGAAGCGTGTTATCTTCCTATTTATGGGTTGAGAAGGGACTAAACTATTGGTAGTTAAACTATTGATAGTTTTAGGCATTGTGTCAAAAAAATCTAATATAATCAAAATTTCTAATGAGATTATTTAAATATGGTTGTGGGTTGTCAACTTGTAACTAGTGTATTAATTTTTATTTTTATTTTTATTTTTTGCTTATCTTCCTTATTATGAATATATTTTCAGGTCATCCAAGAATTATCCATAGGGACATTAAGTCAGCAAACATTCTATTGGAAGATGATTTTGAAGCACAGGCAATGAACACTTCCCCTCATGCACCTTTGAAATAATTTAATTATTTTTTCTCAGATTCAATTTTTTGAAAATTGAAGGACTTACATTGTAATTAAACGAAAAAATTCTACAGGTGGCGGACTTTGGACTTGCCAGACTTAATGACTCTAGTCAATCCCATGTTTCAACTCGTGTGATGGGAACATTCGGGTAGGTCATGGTTTTCAATAGTTGAGATTGTTTTAACTTATATTGGGTCCTCTTTTCAATTTATTTGAGTTTGACTAAAAAAGAAAAAGAAAAATTTGCATTTAATTCGATAATTATCGCATCAGATTTGAGTTTGAATAACTCGAGCACCATAATACTTGATTTGAACGACTTGTGAGCGTAATTAAGCTTTTCATTTTATTATGTCTTTATATTATGAAATTACATTTCTAAGTTTGTTATATAGAAAGAGTTTAAGATGTGCTGGAGCTTGAATACTAAGGAGTTTAACTTGAGTACAAAAAATAATAAACGAGATCGATCGAGTTTGAGTAGCTCGATTATGTCTTAGCAAAGCTCGAATTTAGAAATTTGATGTTTGATCGAGCTTGAGTCCATAATTTTGTGTTGAGCTTGTTGCATTCAACTTGGAAGTTGTAGATTTGAGCTGTGCAGTTTAGGCATTGTATCAAAAAGATTATACTTTTGATCTCTTTACTTTTATAATGTTATTAGATAATCTAACTAGTTAACACCGTTAAGTATTCTATTTAAAGTGCTAATGTTGATTTTTTTTTTAAAAAAAAAAAGAAAAGCCTTTCAACTCATCTTACTAATATGTATTTTTCTATTGGAAGGGTACTTTTAAGAAAAATCCACATAAACATTTTAACTATAATAGATAATGTTTGGATTAACTAATAATATTATGAAAGTAAATGGTCAAATTAAAGTATAATGATTATATCTCAAATATGAGAATAGTAGAGAGATCAAAACCATAACTTGACTACTACTTGCTCATTTTTTCAATACAAATATTCAACTATCTATGAATCCTCATACCCTAAACTAACTAAATTGGAGGATATTATGAGCTTAAGCATGCTCAATCCCACAACCTTCAATTTGTTGTAATAGTAATGGTGACAGTCGAGCTAAACCTCGTTCTTTTTCTTTTTATTGCATACATATAATAATTAGTGATTTCATTTGCCTTTCAGGTACTTGGCACCAGAGTATGCATCAAGTGGGAAGTTGACGGATAGATCTGATGTTTTCTCATTTGGAGTTGTGCTTTTAGAACTTATAACGGGTCGAAAACCCGTTGATCCGACTCAGCCCCTGGGTGATGAAAGTTTAGTCGAATGGGTATGGATCTGAATCTAATAACACCGTTGACTTATGCTTGATGAGTCGAGAGTGTTATATACAAAAAAGTTCTACCTTAACATTTTAATCAAAATAGTTAGCAATATTAATTAATTAGACAACGGAACAAAAATAATGTCAAATTATAAGGACTAAGCCCTAAATTTGAACATAATAAAGATATCAAAACCGTAATATAACCAATCTTTTTTTTTAATTTTTTATAATAGTGTATTTTCTTGGTTTTCTTTTTCAATTGAGCCAATGTTATCATGATTTTTGGCAGGCACGACCTCTCCTCATTCAAGCCCTTGAAACTAGTGATTTTAGTGAAATAATTGATGCAAGGCTTGAAAAGCGTTACGTAGAGAGTGAGGTATTAATGATGATCGAGGCAGCCGCCGCTTGTGTGCGGCGTTCCGCCACAAAACGGCCTCGCATGGCGTTGGTAATGTTAACGAGCTTTGATATTTTCTTTGTTATTATTATTATCTAAACTTTGGCCACTAATTGTTGCTCTAATTCTTCATACCTCGTAAAACTCCATTATTTGACAATAGTATTCTATGCATATCCATAAGTATGGGATATAGATAAATTAATCAAGTTCAAAAACTCATTTCGATAAACTTGAAACTAAACTCAACTCAATTTGATCATAAAAGGCTAAACAATTTTTGCTTGACATGATACAAGTTTAAAACAAATCGAACCCAACATAACCCAAATCCTAAATGATTCGAACAATAAGGTTGAAATGAAATTCAAACCCTATATGATCAAAACCAAAATTATCCGAACCTGAAAAGTCCTAGCCTCAAACCTTCACTTGAAATGACTTCAGAAGCTAAAATAATTCAAACCCAAAATGACCAGAACTCGTAATGGCTAAAGCTTCAAACCCAAACCTAAGAAAATCGAGTCTCGAAACAGGACAAAACTGAAACAACAAAATATTTAAAAATTTAAATTTATCCAATTCAAATTAAATCAAAGTAACTCAAATACAAAAAAAATTGAACAAGAAACTTGAAATGATCCAAACCCGTAATACCTCAACTTGAAAAGCCTTAGACTCAAACCTAAACTTGAAATGGAAATAAGATGAAGCTACTCTGAAAATCTAAACTATCTAAACTGAAACAATTCAAACCTTAAATAATTTAAATCCAAAATAACCTAAGTCTCAAAGTTAGAACTCGAAATTGTCCTAAACTAAAACAACAAAAATTTAAAAAATGTAGGTATATCTAATTTAAATTAACTTGATTCAGAACCAACCCGATTCATGTAATTGAGGGGCTGAATATAAATATTTAGATTCATTCAAGAAGTATCCAGTCGAGCATCTACTTATATCTCACACTCGTAAACAGGTGGTAAGAGCATTGGACTTTGATGGATCTGATCTAACAAATGGGGTGAAAGTCGGTCAGAGCACTGTTTATGATTCTGCCAAGTATAGTGAAGAAATTTTGAACTTCAGGAGGATGGCACTTGGCACTGACACCAGCTCGGAATCGGACATTTACAGTGACGAGTTCACTTCAAGAGAAATATCACGTGGACAACCTTCATGGAGGTCCGAATGTAGTTCAAGCGAATTTACGAGCGGCGAATCAGAGCTTCAACCTATTAAAAAAAATGGTAGTGGATATAGTGACAATGGCACATCGGGGAACTGCAGCGGCGGTCGCTTCAACTGATGGTCGATTGTTTTTGGGTTAAAATGTTAATGAGTGTTTTTGCAGGGCATTTGTTTTGTAAATATAGAAATGCCTTTTTACTTAAATTCCCTTTGAAATTGTAATTTTGAGCATTGGGGAAAGATAAAAGTGATCCTTCTCTAGAGTTACTTAACTCAAAGTTGGGTTTAGTTTTGAATGATAAAAATTGCTCTCAAACCACCTTTGGTTGAACGGTAAGAACGGTAAGAAGCTCAATGTCGATTTCAGTAAAATTTCCGATTCGAGTCTTATGGATGGAGAAAACAAGAATGTGCCATTTGTTTAAGAGAGTCCTACTCTGCTTGACTTCGAATTTAATCGAAGCCTAATGTAATTACCCAACACCAAAAATTTTAGACAAAAAGAAAATTGTATGTATATTCAATGTAAAAGAACGAGGCAAACTGAAAAATGATTAAGCACGTTCTTAAAAAGAAAGTAAATTACTTTTATTGGTTTTGAATTTGTTCATTTAACTATTGAAAATTTCAATTTTAAGTGTAGATAAGATTATAGTTTTTATTATTTATTTGTTTAATTTCTATTTTGGTTACTAGACTTTTGAAATTTTTACAATTTGACCACCAATATTTTATATTTATCAAATTTTTTATTAATATTGTGATCAGCATTTTCAATTTATGATTTGTTGTAAATATAGCTTTTAGAACAATTCCCACAACATTTAGATTATTTGCCTCCAAGAAATCACCATCACAGTTCAATTTAATCCAACTTTCTGGTGGGTGACACCATTTTCTTCTATCATTTTCTTGTTTTGTTGTTGAGAATATTTGTTCATTGTGCTTGGAAATTAAGCGTATTATCCTCTTATTTATGGGTTGGGGAGAGGTCATGAGTAGTTTTAAGCACTGTATTAAAAAGAACAGATATAATCGAAACTTATAATGAGATTATTCAAAAAAAATCACACCTTTCTATGTATGTCGAACAATAACTGCAATTCAGATATTATCTTCTATATATATAAATGCCCTTACTTGAAGATAATTTAATAAACTACTCCTTAAAACTTCTAATTTTTTTCCTTATCAATTTTAATCCCACTACAACTTGCAAAGCAGATGTAACATCCCAAATTTTTTGTATAATAAGTGGTACTGTTGTAAGACTTAGTACAATAAAATATAGAAGAGGATTTGAAGAATGGTATTCCAGATGGAGCCTTAAAGAATTATTTTGATTTTTAGAAGAGGAAATCTGAGAGAATAATTGTGAATGTGAGATCTTAGTTCAAATGAGACTAAATTGTAAAGTTGGAAAAGTTGAGGACGCTAGTGTGATTTGATCAGATTGAGGAAATAGGAGTTAATAATGACTGTAAACTATAAGGATGACTCGGGTTGAGTACTAATTTGATCAGACTGAATGCAAATTTATGTATGGATAATTAATAATTATGGTTGAAAAGTATAAAGTAAAGGAATTTTGAAAGATTAAGCGTCTTGAATGGAATAAAAAATAGTGACGAGGAAAAAAAAGGACTAAAATGCAATTTTACCACATAATGAGCATTTTGGTCATTTTACATGGAAACTATATTTTACCGTAAATGCGTTTATTTACCGTTAATGTAAAAACAACAGTGACGGTGAGATTAGATACTGTAACGATACTGTAACGTGAGACAAAAAATAAGCTAAACACACAGCACCGCACCTCACCGCCCATCCAAACCTACCCTAAATATATGGGTAATTTTATAAACAACCATACAAATCAAATTGAAGTGTATATTAAAAAATTATTTTATGAACTTATAAGTGATATGAGATATGATTTGAAAATAGAAAGTATATGATGATGGAGGCTCAAAGAGCTTTATTCATATGTATGATATACCATGAATACCATGAATACATAATATATAAATTAGTATAAAAGTGGAAATTCAGAAAATGATATATGAGCTTATATGAAATGTCCTAGTAATTTTAATGAAATGTTAGGATATAGTTAGCATACCAATTAGAGTTTATAGCATGTTTGGAGTTTTGTTGCCTTCGAGCTTTGCATATATGACATGCACTATATCGTTGCCTTCGGACTATGTAAATCTAATATGTCATCTCTTTTTTATTGAAAGTTGGAGGAAAAAATTAATCAAGTAAAAACAATTTAATACAATAATTTTTCAAATTTTGATAATAATGATAAAAAGTTGAATTATTCCCAATCCTTACACTATTCAAAATTTTAAAATCTAATCCTTTAGAAATTTGAAAAAAAACTAGAGACATAATTAATCAAACAAAAATATTAAATTTAGTTCATCATAACTATAATTTCTTTTTAAAATTCTAAAATTAAAATTTTGAAAATTTCATGAGGATTTTAGAGAATGCAAATTATATTATATATATCCTTCAAATGCAAAATTAAAAGGTAAGGAAAATCATATATATTCAAGCAAATACATAACCAACATTATTTGTCCTACTTTTACAAAATACAAAAAGAAAAAAAGTATAATGTTAAGGGAAGCAATTGATGATATATCATTAAACTTTCAATTCAAACACAAAGATGACTAAAAAAACTAGTGAACTAATCGATTTGATATTAAGTATTTAGTTGATACTCGAACAATTCTATTTTTGTTGTAAAAAAAAATTGGAAAAAAAAACATAAGAAAAAAGAAAAATAAATAAAGTAGCCATGCACAACATATAATGCACCATGGCCTTAAAGTACTCCAACATCAACATGCTTAGGGTCACCTTCAATGTTTCCATTTCCATGGATTCTAAATCCTCTGAGATCCCCATTTCCATGCACTTTAAATCCTTTAACATCCCCATGCTTTCCAGGCATTGATCTAAACCCTCTAGGATCTTCATTTCCAAGCATTTTGAACCTTTTGCTTTGGTCACCGCCGCCGCCATGGCCGCCGACAGGTTTTGCAGTTGGGAACCGACCATCAAACCCCAACTCTATGTCGTTTCCTTTAGGTCGTGGATTAGAGCTTTTGCTTTGCTTAGTGGGTTTTGGTTGGCTTACCCGCCGAGTACATAGTCTTCCAAGAAAGCAAGCTATGGATGATATAACAATGATGATTGCAAGTACTATAAAAACTGTGCCAAAGGATCCATCTGAGTGAGAATGAGATGGTTCTACTTGCCCTGATGACACAGTGTTTGGGTAAACGACAACGGGTTGTTGTGTTTCAGACATTGATTCTTTGGTCTGGTTTTAAGAGATGAAGAGAGAGATTTGGTAGGGCATCAATGGGTTTGGATTTTTTTTTTTTTTTTTGTATATGCAACTTGGGTTGTTCTTTAAGTGAAGATAAAGAGAGAGGGAATGGAGAGGAAACTCTTTCAACAAGTAACTGAGAATATATTTGCTTGTTACAAACATATATATATATAGATCTAAATTAGTTTTCAAAGAGGTTAAATTATAAAGTTAGTCCATGTACTTAAATAAAATTTAAGATTTTATCTTTATACCTCAATAGTTTTACAATTTCGATTTTTTTGTATGATCAAAGTATCATTCATATTTATTTTATGGTCAATAAAATTAACTTTTTGAAGTTATTATCTCTAAAATTTAAATCTGAATTCTTTCCTTGAGATTCAATTTAAAATTTTTAATATGATAATATACTATTATTAATTAAATATTTTTTATCAAAATCATCCATACACCCATGCAATTATACTATATTATTAATGAATGTGCCTCAACTCTGCTATGGGCTAACTAAAGTGGTAGCATACTCCCTCATCATTCACCTATATGTCATAAGTTATGGAATCGAGTCAGATCATACACAAACTGTTCAATTTGTTGTGGTTCTTTCTGTTCAAGCACTTCGAGACATTTTTACTCTATAAACTCAATATACCTCTCGACAGTGTAAGAAGATGAAACCCTTATCAAAGATAATATCAAATTTATTGAGAGTTTGACCTCTTAGTTTAAAAAATAAATCATTATAAACTCAATAATCATACTTAATAGTAAGTAAATTTTAACAAAAACTACTTAAACCATCAAGAATTAAACTACAAAATTTAAATAAAAAATATTTTTAAAACTTTTAAATAACGGGATTAAATCTTAAATTTAAGCAAAATATAAGTAGTGAATATAAATTTTTACCCATGCCAAAACTTCAAGTGCAATACTACTACTATTGGTTTATTTTCAATTCAATAAAGGAACGAACTTTCTTTAATAAAGGGAGGACAGCTAAAGATATTCCGGCTGTTTCTTTAATATGTGCTGAAGAAGGGGGGTAATTGCACTTTGCTTTGTAATGAGAGAAAGTAAGATTTTGGCTGCCATTGGTTACTGTGCATCGTTTGTTTATTCATCAATCATTGGATTGGATTGATTTTCTAGACAGAAAAATTCGAAGGGCTAGGTAGGGATTTTGGCTCTTTACATGAAATAACAAAATCTTTGGATCTTCGTAAAAAATTAAGTAATTCAATTTAGTGAGATGGTTTTTTTTTAAATTAATATTTTTGTTACATAATTAATATAACACGTATGCTTGCTACTAAGTCTAGTACCATTCAGGCAATGGCTAGCTCCCCTAAGAGCTCGTTGTTACGAGTGTTCGCTATATACATGGTCTTACCTTACCCACCCGAAGCATTTAAAACATGTGTAACCCTTAAGAGGGTAATGTGTCACCACACATGGCCTCTAGTCACCCCTAACACATTCTTTCAACGAATCGTACCTTATATATATATATATATGTGTGAATGAGATACTCTAAAGGAGACACGGTAAAACAAATGCTCAACAATTTCTATATTTTAAAATTTTTTAAATAAGTATATATCTTTATCCCTTTATAAATTTATTTATTTTCTTACCTCATCTTAGATCCCTTTAATATAAAATTGTTAGCTTTGGTCATGAAGTAACCCGTTTCAAACAAGTTTATAAGCTTATCAGCTTCTTCTTTATTGAGAACATATGAACAAAATTGCATGATTAAAGAAAATAGGGAATCATGGTGGGACAAGTTCACAATCTTTGCTGAAATCAGTGCAACCTATATTTGGTTGTTGAAGCTGGTTTAGATATTGGTTAAAATGTGAAATAAGTCCTTATGCTTTCCACAAATTTGTAATTTAGTCCAAGTACTATTATTTCTAATAATTTAGTCCCTCTATTTTTTAGATTTCAAAATTTAAGTCCGATTATTAACAATGTTAAAATTTTTTGTTAAATTTGTTGGTGTGGTATTTTAGAATAATAAAAAACTCATTTGATAGTAATGCACGTTATAATGAACCTAAAATTAACAAAAGTGAAGAGACTACATTTATAGAAATCTGAAAAGTAGATAGGCTAAATTTATAGAAATAAAAATATAATGACTAAATTTTAAATTCACAAAAAGTATAGGGACTTGAACAGACTTTAACTTTAGATATTTAAGATTAGTGGTCAAAGTTGAGGGCTTTGCAGACGATTTTGGGAAGACAAAAAGTAATTGGGGGTTTCAACATTGGGATTAGAGCAAAAGCAAATTCAGCACTGCAATGTTTTCCCACATGCCATCTTATGTGGTTAATGATAGGATTTTGAAATATAAAAATAGTTGAAATCTGATTCAAATCTTAATGTTTACTTTATGAGTTCATTTAATTAAAAATCATAGTTATTTGAATAAAAAATCTTATTTAGTTTTAAAATTTTTTATAACTAAATAATTTAATAATTAATTTTAATTTAACTTGAATTAATTAATAAGTTTACAATAATTTTTTATCTGAGAGAATTTAAACACGAGCTTAAAATCTCAAAAACCTCAACCTTATCAATACAGTCAAAATTTTATTAGCTTTAATTTCATTTTTCGAAAATCAAAATACTATAAATGTTACAACACAGGAGTTGAGGTGGTTGGTTAGGTGTGAAAATTGGCTAAGATACTTCATGCCATTAAAGGTGTGGAAAGTCGCTATAATTACAATATTCTGAAGGGTTTTCGGCAGAATCAAGCTACATCTCCTTCCTCCCATTTTACCTCAATTTTGAGGGAAGGCATGGACCTCAACCTTTGAGATCCCTATCCCTATTCACGCCGTAACAGGATAATGAATGTCAATCCAGGGTACTGTTTGGAGTTAACCTGAGGGATCGGACTAGATATATGTCGGATCTTATGGATAGATAAATGTCTTCATGGGTTTTTCTTTTGATTTGATGATTTAACTATGACTGCCTAGTTAATGGGATTGGTCTAAATTTGATTTGATGGTGGAATGTCGTCTTTATTCCATCGCTATGCTTTTTCTTTTGTTTTCCTTTAACAAAAGTAGAGTAGGGATTCGGTGTCTGTCAGTTAACTGTTGGTGGAAGGACACTTTGGACATCCCAAAAGATGTGTTCAAACATTAAACAAAGAAATATTAGATCATATTGGTAGAGTTTGGTGAGAAGATTGAGAGCATATGCAAAAGTAGATTAAAACTTGCATTTTTTTTAATTATTAAATGGTGATCTTTTCGGAATTTTATAAATATATTTAAATTATTTGAAATGTAGTATTTTTTAGGAGTGTTGAATCGGTTAATCGACAGGTTAACCGACCCAAACTAGCATTAATCGAATTAAACGACTCTTTTAAACCCTTAACCGTTAACGAACCGAAATTCTTTTAAAATAAATTAACCGAACCGAACTTTTTAGGTTAATTCGGTCAGTTAACCGAATTAACCGAAATTTATATATATATATATTATTTTTGGTTAAAACAAGTATAAAACATATAAAAAATTAACTGACTTAACCAACCGATTAATTTATATTTCTAAAAAATTAACCGAACCGACCGAATACTTATATATTATAATATTATTTGTTAAATTCGGTTAATTCGGTTAACTAACCAATTTCGAACAGAATTAACTGTTAACCAAACTTCTAAAAAATTATTAACTGAACCCTGACCGTATTAATTTGGTTGACCAACTGATTAACTGAATTCCGTCGGTTAACCGAATTAATTCGGTTTTATCTGAAATTTGCCAACCCCTAATATTTTTGGTATGCTAAACTTGATCATGGACCAGACCAGTGGCCTAAAAGCTTGTCCGAAAAGTAGGAGGGTTGGAGAAAAATATAGGCCCAAAAAATAGACTTAAGCAAAAAATAAGGCCTATTTAAAAAATAAGTCAAGCCTTGAGTAAACTTTTTTAGCTTAGGCCCAACCCAACTCAAAATTGCAAAAATAAATTTGTTGTTTTGTCACTGTTTTGCTATCATTAACTATTATACTGCTCCTATTTTTTTATTATTGTTTAAATATCATATAACTATTACTTTATTGTTAATTTTGCTACTATTATAAAAAGATTTTTGTTAAGTTGCACGTATCTTAGTGTTATAGATAGTTTTAAATTTATTTTTAATTTTTTGGGAAAATTTGTTTTAACGTTTTAGTGTATTTGATGTATTATATTTTTAAATTTATTTTTATATAAAAAATTTAATACGGACAAGTCGGGCTCAAGTTTTAACTTTTTATCCGAGTCGAATTTAAGCAAAATTTTATGCCCATTTTTCGGGCCAAGTCAAGCCTGAGTCTAAGATTGAAATTTTGCTACAACCTGGCTCGAACCCACCCCATTATCACCTCTAGTTCATGCAATAAGATAATTTGATTCTTTAAAAATATAATTTTTTGATTAATCAATCTGCTTAGTATATATTCACATGTTTGGATAAAAAAGATTCCATATGTTAGATAGGGGTTAAATTAGGCATATATATCTATACTTAAGCTCTTAACTTATTCTCATATATCTATTATCATTTAGGTGTGAAAACTTTTGTACTAAGAATTAGATTTTATTCTCTCTTCTACACAAAAAATAAACAAATTAGTCTCTATACGTTATATCAAACAGTAAATTAATCATTCTATTAAAAAATTCATCCATTTTTTTACTATTAAAAACTGGTCCCTATACATCAGCATAAATTACACGACACGTCACATGTCACTGTTTGGTTATTTTGTCACCCATGCTAATTTTAACAAAAAAAACAAATAAATTTCTTAATAAAAGATGACAAAATGCAATCTAACACCTACTATAGGAGCCTAGTATGGGCGGTGCTTTTATCTACTGTTAGTGTGAAAACAACAATGGTGGTGAAATTAGATACTGTAACGATACTATAGCGTGAAACACAAAGTAAGCTAAACGCACTGCACCGCATCCCATCGCTCATCCAAACCCACCCTAATGCTATTCTCATTTTGTTTTAAAATCAATAATTACCAACCAATTATCGATACAATACCAACTATACTAACATCAATATTCAACTCAACAGGCTGCATTAACCGCGCCCATAATTTAGGACAAAAAGCAACTAGGTATGAGGTTGGTAAACATTAGCCAATCGGATTATTGAAAGGGTAATAGTGAAGCCCTTAACGAGTTCTCACGAGTACCAGAAACAAAATATAAATAAAAGAAAGCAAAAGCATTGGTCATTTATTAGATCAACAAGAATAGTGTATAAAAAGAAAATTGAGAATTAGAGTTCCAGGATCTATCTATGTTTACCGTTTTGCTTTTCCGTAAACTCCCCAGATAGAATGATCCCACAGCAACAACACAAGTTCATCATGTAATGGATAATGCTGAGGCTACTTAAGATGGTGATCAAACAAGGAAGCCATCTCAATCTGCAATACAATCCAAAAGAAATTGAACTGTAAGCACTTTTTCCTCATTGCTGTGCCTTGGCAACATGTATGAGACAAAATGAACAATTTATCTGCCAATTTATTCAATGACAGAGAAGCAATGGCATCAGGAGCAAAAAAGGAGCTGCAGATGCTGGGATTCAAATCCTAAACTATGACTATATGAATCAACTTTAATATGTGCAGTGCAAGCAAGGCAACGATATTATATTTTATCACTTTCTTAATTCCTTCATTAGAAATAGAACACATCAATGGATATATGCAAATTACGAAAAAAGAAAAATGAATGGAGAATTAAGGAGAAATCATGGAGTTGGTAAAATCATCTTTGAAAAGCACAAAAGCAAAGGAATATGGATTGACTGAAAAGGTATGCACAACTTTCTTGCAAGTTAACAAGGGAGTTAATGCACTTTGCAGTTATAATTATTGTCATTATTAACAGAATCAATCAAGTTAGCAAGGGTACTATGCCACGCATCAAACCATTGAAATAACCCGAAAGTACCAAAAGCCAAAGGTGATTGAGATTATTGCTAAGAAATGGGAATGTATAGTGTTCGGATTAAATGGTCTCAACCCTACCCTTGTGCTGGAAAAGTTTGCAACAAGGACCAACAGGCTCACTCATTAGCGACAGTGAGCTAGGGGAAAGTAATCCTTTTCTCTATTTACATACCTACATACCTCCAGTCAACTCCTAATAACTAAATTGGAATTACAAACAATAAAAATAAAAAAAATAAAAAAAATAGAAGAAAAGAAAAGAAAAGAAAAGAAAGAAGAAGAAGAGAAGAAAATCAAATACCAACTCCATTAGTCTACAATCAACTTACCGCTGTCAAAGCACACTCTGCACCTTTGTTCCCAGATTTACCACCAGCTCGATTTAATGCCTACAGTTGTCATGTGAAATAATTACATAAAAATTCCACTCTTGAAATCATTTTGTTTCTCCAATTGCATCCAAGAATAAAAGATGTCAAACCTCTCACACATTCAAATATATCATCTAAATCTTCAAAAAAGATAAGTGAGATACATATATATCATCTCAAAACTACTCTAAACTAAATGACACATCAGTCACTTGGTAGTTGGTATGCACAACCTACAAGATGACCACATTTCCCCTCCCTCTGACATTCCAATATTCAATGTGAAGGAAACTAGAGAGGGTACCCCACTATATCTGTTTGCGTAGCTTCAGTGAACAACCCATCTCACTTGACAAAAAAAAAAACCTATAGTTCTTAGTACAAAATGCTCCTGTATCATACCTGGTCCATGTCCTCACAAGTCAAAACACCAAATATGCAAGGAACACCTGCAGAGTTGATAAATTGCAGATTCAAATCACAAGGAATAATAAAAATTGAAAAATAGAGGGAACGGGTGACTCCATTTTGATACATGAAAACTTCCAGAAAATCGTTTCCTACAGAAAATATTTTTTTAATCTTTAGGGCATGAGATTGATACAGATCTTAATTGACAACTGCTACATGGAAATTTGTCCTCCTAGTTTGAAAGTAGGGTAATTTTAAACTTTTAAAAAGAAAAAGAATCTTGCAAGGTGGTCTCTTGCGCTTTCTAATTGAAACAATTAGGAAAAATAAATAAAATTTGTACTTAAAAGATTATCATAATAGCTTTATGTAGTCAGGTAAGAGTAAAATTCTCAAACATTATGAATATAGGGTGAAAAGTAGGAGTCACCTTGGAAAGAGCACATACTAAAGATGGTATACTTCAGTCTAAAAACAAACTGTAAGTATGCCAGACAAAGTTTACAATATTGACAGCATGAAAAAGGTTCAACTGCATATGCCTGAGTAAATGAGAAAAGAGAGCATATGCTTTTGATCAATGAAAATCTAAATATTGTCTTAATTTATAGTTGAGATGCCACGAACAATTGACTCTTGAAGCTATGGTAGCATTTTGCAAGAAATGGGTTAATACAAAATAACATTAAGCATGAAGATTGACCTGAGTTTAGGCCAGCTGAAAGCACCCCAGATGCAACAGAATTAGCCACGGCATCATAGTGAGTAGTATCTCCTCTTATCTGTTGGCAGAATTAATAAAATCCAGCAAAATGTACTCAGAAAAGACCCCCCAAAAGCAGATAAAAAGTTAAATGAGAAGATTTCCAAGAAAGATGAAAGAAACCATACCACAGCTCCGATACATAAAATTGCATGATAATTTCGAGACTTGCCCAGCCTTTCTGCAACAATACCTATTTCAAAACTACCCGGGACCCAAACAACCTGATAAGAAAGTGAAGAAATGATCAAGCCATCCAAAAAGTTGGCTAAGCATTGTCTAAATATTAATTGAAGGACTTGGTCAAAAGATTCATATGCTGAAAAAGGGCTTGTAATAAGTAAGATGATATACAGAGCAAATCATGAATCATAGAAGAAAGACTTTGATAGCATTGCCATCAAATGAGAACGGCAGAGATACCCTACTCCTATATCCTTGTCTTTTGAGCTGCAATTGTCTAAATAATTGTTAGAATTTGCAGCCATAGCAGAAGAGAAAGCTCAGACATGTAGATAGATTCAAAGAAAAAGCAGACTTCTAACTCGAGATAGAGATATGAGACAGCATGATATTAAAGAAGGCTTTTACTTTAGTAAATTAAGTAGAAGGGTAGTTAGTGGTTGTTACACACATCAATGTCTTCTTCATTAACTGAATACTTTCTGAAAGTGTCCAGAGCGCCCTCCAAGAGCTGCCTTGTCACAATCTCATTGAAACGAGCGACAACCTTTGACAATGTAATAAAAATTTGAAGAAGAAAACAATTACCATAGTAATAACATAATAGTATGAAAACAATTGAACACACACAAAAAAAAAAAAGAAGGAAGGCAAAGTCAATCTTTGACTTTGTAGTTGCAGATGACAATTAAATAAAAAACTGACCACAGCAAAGCGAAGGCCTTGAGTTTTGGTAACAGATCCCACCAAATGGCGGACTGCAGCCGTTTGCATAGAGGAGGGCCTCTGCTTCCTATCCACCACAAATCCTGATTTTATCAATATATATTAGTAATTATATCCAATAACCCAAAGCAAATGCTCTCTTCACTTTCCACTGTAATATACCGAGTTTCGGAGAAAACAATTAATAAATTTTGGAGCCAATTATTTACTCTGTTTTATAAATTCAAATACCAATTGCAAGTCCACGAAAACAAAACTGTAGATGTTTGAAAACGTGAAGATAAGGGTCAAGGTAATTGGTTTCGTTACTGCCATAACTTACTTAAGCTAACCTCAATCACTAAGAAAGTATAAATCCAAATCCCACATTTCTCTTTCCTTTTAGTTTCTTAATACTGAAGAGTGAAATTTTCCATTTCGAAAACAAATTCTATGAATTCCCAGAACGAAAGAGAAAACAACCCTAGAGAATTTCCCAACCTCGTGCATCAAATCGAAGGATGACAACCCTATAAATTTCCAAGACAATCTTAAACAAAACTGAGATTCAAGTTTTAATTGAAACACCAAAAGCAGGACATGAGATTCAAAAAAATAATAAAGAAAGATAACCTTGGAATTGAAAGGAAGAGGAAAAGGAGAGAGCGGTTGACTTGCGGGGCAAAATGGCAGCAGAAGACCTACTCCTGGGAGTGAGGAACACACTACATCCATTTCTACTTAAAATACGCTCCTGAATCCAACAGCAACCATTTCCATTTAAAGCCATTTCCTTCTCTTTCCTCTCTATTCTTCTCTGCAATATTCGATTTGATTTTTGATTGCTGCCCCCCCTCTCACTGCTTTAGCCTTCTAATCTTTTACTAGTACTAGCAAAAATAATACTTAAATTTCGTCAAAAACGAACAATAATAATTAAATAATATTATATCTAATATAGTTGATCGGGTAAACTACAAGAATAGAGTTACCCAACTAAGCTTTGGTTCTATTTTAATTATCCAATTATTAATTTTTTATATTTAGTTACTCAATCTTTTATTCATCAGATGTTCAGATCAGAAAGGAAACCAACAAGATTTCTCATAATTCGACAAGCAAGCCATGAAATGAAGTGATGAACAAGCAATTCAAGCCAAAAATCATGCTATAACAACTAGCTTAAACCGGATATGAAACAATTTCAAAGCCTAACATCTAAATCAAAGAGACAGAATCACGTAAATCGCATTGCATTGGTTTCTTTACATTCTTTTTTTTTTTGGTTGTTGCCTGAAAGATTGAAAAGCAAAACCGAAACAGATTTTTGAATACCTTTGAAGATAACCGCAGTGGAACCCGTGAGAGAATTTTGAATTTGAACCAGAACGGACGAAAGAGTATCAAAGGGAAATATTTAAGACCAACGAGAGAGAGATTGACACCAACGCGAATTTGTTCAAGTGAGAAAACTGCCAAAATTAATTTTTTTATTTATAATAGTTTAAAGGGTAAACTACAACCAAAGTCATAAAACTATTAGTAAGTTTACAATTTGGTCATTGAACTTCCAAAGATTACAAAATTATCACTAAACTATTCGAAAGTTCTAGTTTAAATGATTTCAGTGACCATTTTATAAAATTTTAAAGTTTAATGATCAAAATGCAAATTTACAAAGGGAAATATTAGTTACCGAAGTTACAAGTAGTGGCGGTTTGAATTTTGAACATTGGCGGGATTCACTGAAAAGCACCGCACTAATCAGTACATAAACAAATACAAGAAATGCTGCTCCTTAAAATGGTTATTAACGACTTGGATCTCTGCTATTGTTTGCGGAAATTGTGGAGAACAGTAGAATTTTTAAGGGGTGGGGAAGGATCGGTGGCGTCGAAGGAAAAACTGCGAGACGATGCCGGATCTTCTTCTCGACCTCTGTTTAGGTACCCTAATTACTTGCATAATTATCATGTTTAAATATTACTTGAATTGTTTGTTCAAAAAGCATGCGCCGAATCGTTTGCTTGCTTGAATTCTTTATTTTCCCCCTTAGTTTAAGTGATTTTGAATCGGTCTGGTTAATGATAGAATCATAATAGTTGTAATGATCTTGAATTCTATATGGATCAGTGGCGTCGAAAGAAAAACCAAGGGAAAAACTGCGAGACGATGCCGGATCTTATTCTCGATCTCTGTTTAGGTACCCTAATTACTTGCATGATTATCATGTTTAAATATTACTTGAATTGTTTGTTTAAAAAGCATGCACCGAATCGTTTGCTTGCTTGAATTCCTTTTTTTCTTTCTTAATATAAGTGATTTTGAATCGGTCTGGTTAACGATAGAATCATAGTAGTTGTAAGGATCTTGAATTCTATAAGGAATATTGCTTGAGGTAACAGATTTTCTGAAAAGAAATCCAAGTTATCCGCTGAAAGAGCTGATTACCAATCACAGCGTTCCCTGATAAACTATTGCAATTCATAGCTGCCGATATTGGTTTTTATTGATAATTCATTTTTAGCTTGTGCCTTTCGGTATCTAAATTGTTTCTAAGGACAGATTTTTCTTATTTGAGCTTCAAACTTGCTTCGAGTGCAGTTTTTTCTTATTGCTTGATAAGATTTGTATGCCCTTTTTCTGCATGTTTGAGCCTTCTACTAGTGCATATGATATATGTGCCCAAATTGTGCATATTCAAAATTTTCTAAAATTTTCAATATGTTTAGAGGTTCGTGCTTACATATTCATGTTTGAATATGTGTCAAAGGTTGTTATTCAACATGGGTATTTTAGGAAAAATATAAGGTCCGGGTAACATAGTTAGTGGCTTGTATTTTAAGTGACTGTCTATATTAGTCAGTCTAGAGTGCTTGACATAAGAATGTTCAATTTATTCTAAACTTTTCATATATTTAGAGGGTCATTCGAGGATCATATCTCCTTTTCATGGCTGGATATACTTCCAATGCAAGTATTTTTAAGCGTCGGAACAACATAAGTGACTTTTATGTGCTTATATCCGAAGAACCAAATATCTATATATTGATTTATTGATGCACATCTAGTGTATAATCTGCCTTAACGAAAGAGTCTCGTATTGGACTATACCTAATAACATAGCTGTATAATCTTACGTAGTGGGAACCCTGAACTGGAATAATCCCATCTAAGAAAAATGCCTATAGAATAGGATGACACCTAAATTTACACTCTTTACAAAAATAAAAAAAACGAATGGTGTGAAAGGGGTCAGAAAAACCATGCCGACCACACAAGCTAAAACACCATAAATTACCTGTAGATTAAGCTTAGCACACATCATAGTTGGATTGGACTCTGTTATTTGGTGGCTTGCCAATCTGTAAACAAGCAATTGGAGGGACAGTAGGAGTGGTCAACTCTCCATAACTTTGCCAACAGAATGGATCGTATAGGTGGTAGCGTTCCTGCATTGGCTTTAGCTGAATGGCAGATAAAGTCACGCCTATACATGGAAGGCTGTCACTACAGGCCAAGTGCACAGGTTTTACTGTGTATGTTCCTCTTATTTTTTCGTAGGTAATTCCTGATAGAGCGACTGCTGCTGTTTGGTTCTTACATGTTCTTTTGTCACAATAGAATTGATCGATCACAATTGGAAGCTGGACCTCAGAAACTTGAATGTTTGAGAATAGAACCCCTTGAACATTGCCTGATCCACCCTGCAGATGTGATTTGAAGTAATATACAAGAAACTGCTTACTAGCCATCTAGATTCATATAAGAACTTAGAACGTTAGGAAATTAAATTGAATCTTTTTCCTTAGCAATGGGAATGGACAGGAGTTTTAGGTCTACTGGACCAATTAATAGGAAAGTGAAAATTCAAAATAATCAAACTTGATGGAAATTGTCAAATCCTGTATGTTGAGTTTGGAATAGGATTATTTCTTGGAATGGAGGTAATCTAGTGTTGACTAATTTAAATGTCAACTTTGTTGTGGCAAACCTCAGACATACACGTAAACTACACGATAACAAATTTTAAATTAAGGAAAAACTTGAATTAGTTGTAATAGATTGCATTTGATCAGTCATTTTACCTTTAGTGTCTGTATAACTTGAATTTGGGTGAGGGTGGTATATGGATTTGATTATCTAGTCAAATAATCTATACTATTATAAAGCTGTTCATTGAGTTTATTGCATAGTTAACTTGATTTCAACTAGGTCATGTAAATTACTTAAAACCTAAATTAATATCGCAATGAAAAATAAAGGGTATTTAAGTCCTTTAATGTTTCATAAGTAACTACTAAAACATAATTAATTGTTTAAAACTACTTTTCCATTTTTAAGTTTTATCTAAATTTCCTTTTAAAATGTAATTATTCTAAAAAAAATGTTTTTTCACCCACTATTATGTTTGGTGAATTCTAGTGTATCTAAATTTTTGTTCACCTCTCTCTCTTTTTCATGATTTTAGCTGTCTTCTTTTTTTCATTTTACCAAAATCATGTACTTGAGTTTGTTGGTGGCTTGCGATATATATCATCTGAAGACATCTTGTTAATGAGTTATGGTTCGGATTTAATTAGAAGCCAGTTTATTAGCTCATTTACCTAGACCATGTTTGCAATTGCTCTCTTCCAAACTTGATGTACGTTTATGATGTGGAAGTGAAGATTGTAAGCTTACCTGCCATGTCTTTATTCTGACACCGTTCATTGTGTTATGCATCATGATATCACGGACAGTGATGTTTGAGACACAGGCTTTTGTATTATCCTTTCCCAAGCTTCCAATGCTGATTCCATGTCCTGGTCCACAATTCACATTGTGAATGTATACATTTGAGCATCCTGTTTGTATCGAAACGCAGTCATCTCCTGCATCCATTATCACATTTAAGAGCTTATGTTAGTATGTAAATGTTCATTGTCACTAATCTCTGATCAAAACTGATTTAATTTAAGCATTTATTTCCTGCCAAAAGCATTAGATCTTCAGAATTAACTTGTCATGAGAAAATGCTTCTGGGCAAAATTTAGACAAGAAGCTAAGGGATTCTTCATTTTTGGAGTATCCGCGTCCTAGCATGTTCGGATAGAAGTATACATACCGTATCTAACACTCACATTTGAACCTTAAATTCTAAATATCAGAAGCTAGGGATTAAAGGAAAAATCTAGTTGTATGTGGAGACAAAAGGAAAAAAATGAAAGAAGAAAACAAAAAATATATTCTTGTTGCCTATGCAGTTGAAATCCTAATCCTATTTTGGGTGGTTGATGCCACACCATTCTTTAGAAAATGACACGTGTCAAGTGATTAGTCATTGTAATCCTTAGAAAATTTTGATAGTGCTGGCAGCCACTTTGTCAAATTATTGGTGGGGATAGAGAATGAGAAGAACGAAATTATGAGCAGGATAAGATTGTGATATGTTTCTTTCAACATCCTATCAAACACCCCTCAATTTAGCACTTTTTTCCTACGATGCTGTCGAATTGTTGGTAAAAATAACATGAAGGAATATGTATTAGGAGTTAAATAGTATTTTTCTCATTAGTAATTTAATTTTTATATATTAAATTGAAGAGTAAATTGGTCACTCCTATTTCAAATTTCATCTATTTTTACTGTTAAAAATTAGTGTGGCTGATGAAATAACCCATACAGCTATACATGGCGTGCCACATATACTTCATACTGACAAACAATGACTAATTTTTAATAGTAAAAATGGATAAAAATTTTAACAGAATGACTAATTTACTTTTTGATCTAATGTATAAGGACTAATTTATCAAAATTTTTTATAAAGGGGCCAAAAGCAATCCAACTCCTAATATAATAGCCTTGATGGTAATTTTACCTCAAATTGTTCACAAGTTCTTTTATCTTAACCCCGTGTCTCTCAATGTTGACCCGCATGTCTTTCTCGTTTTTTGTCGAGACCTATGCTGTTTGGATTTTTCTTCTGATTAGGACACCTACTTGTGTCCGATATCCACACTAAAACCCCAGTAACATAAGTCAAAACCAGAGTTTAAAGTGCTCCACCAGTGTTTTTTAACTTAATTTGGTATTATGGTAAAGGCATCAATTTCTATTTACTAGCAAGATATTGAAATAAATTACCGCAGGCAAGAGAAGTTGCATGAATTAGCACATCTTTGGAATTCTGTAGGTGGATTCCATCTGTGTTAGGACTGTCCCCTGGAGATGAGACGGACATGTCGTGTACCACAACTCCTATGCAATTATCAAACTTAAGATGGCATTGTGGACTGTTTTGAATTGTTATGCCCGTGACTGTCACATTAAAGCTCCCATAAAACCTTAGTGCCTGAACAACAGAATGTAAGGAAAAAAACCTTCATAAGACTGCATAATCATGGAATAAAGATTGTTTTTTTTTTCCTCATAGTTTCAAGTGGTCCTTACAGTTGGTTTGATGCTAGGCATTTTTCCACTGAGTTCATTTCTGGCCTACCATCCAATTTATAAGAGAAACATGATTAGTTTTATCGATAAATCAAAGGTTAATGCACCTAAGAAGTCCCTGTATTATAGAGATTAGATCAAATTAGCCACTCTACTATTAAATCAATCAAATTAGTCCTTATACTACTTAAAAGAAAAAAATAAGTTCAATTTGTAACAGAGTAAACATTTACCGTATGAAAATATCTTGAAAATTATTTTATTCAATTGCAATTCAATTCCAAACTGAAGATTTTATTTATAGAACCGTAAAAACTTTTAAAATATTAACTTTCTTGAACAGTAAATATTAATTATATTCCAATTTGACCTTATTTAATTTTTTTTAATAGTATAAGGACTAAATTGATCCGTTTAATAGTAGAGGGTCCTTGTAGTAGAGGGATCTCACCATAAATTAACACTAGAGTTTCAGGGGAAAGTGGAAATTGAACTAGGTACTTACCGGCATTGGTGGCCGTTCTTGAACTGTATTGTTTAATGGGATTATTAATTTTCTTTCATCATCATATGGATCTTCATATGGTGCATCTAGCCACCACCCTGATCCTCTTCCATCAATGATACCTTTTCCCTGAACTGTTATACCTTTCAGCTTTGTGAATTCTAGCCACTGTAAAATACCTTTGCCCCAGGGTTTAGAATCAGTGGGAGCAATAATTGTACCATCCAGCTGAGAAAACAAAAAAAAAAATTCAGTTACATCAGCCATGATCATGTGATAATTCTTCACTAGTATGCGATTGCTGTGATACATATCCAAATATGAGTGGGGAGATATAACCTTTTAAGAGTCGCCAAAATGCATATAACTACAATGTGGTAAAGAGCAATTAATTATCTCACATGTTACCTGAAACACAATGTTTGCTTGACAGTATGGACCAGAGAATGAAATGGGTCCTACAAGGAAGATGAATTTAGCAGGAACGACAACAGTTGATGCCTGCACCTTACATGCAGCTGCCCATGCGGCTTGGAATGCCTGCTTTGCACCATTAACAGATCAGCTATGTGGCTCCTATTGTCTGATCAGTGTGCCACAATAAAACTAAAAGGTATAGAATTACAGTTGAATGTTGCTTATATGTATTATGTTATGGAAATTAAATATTTATATTGCTCTAATCGTGACTAAACTACCTTTAAAACAGGATTTTTTTTCTTTACTTTTAAGTGAACCCCACCTGCCTCGGGTAGTTCTTTCTCTAATACCCCAAAAAGTTCTTTCTTTCCCTATGCATGTAAAAGAAAGAAAATATGGGAAAAATATCATAGAGTAACTTATATTATATTAAGACTTAAATTATATTTTTATCTTTTTATTTAAAAATTAATAAATTAATTCTTATACATTAAAATAAATAATAAATTAGTTCTTTCAGTTAAAATTTCACTCATTAGTGCTGATATTAACAGTAAAATTAAATGAATTTTTCTATAAAATGATCAATTTATAGTGACTAATTTATCTATTTTTTAGTAGAATGGGGTAAAATATCATCTAACTCTTAGTATAGTTTCATAGGAAACTTTATGTTACTTTTACTAAGATAATGTATTTTTTGTTTTTGGCATACTAAGCATTCATGTCCTAATGCATATTCGAACATGATTGCAATTTATAAACTTCAAAGCTATAAATGGGAATTCGACGTGACCTTGGTATCATCAGTTTTCCCATCACCCTTGGCACCAAAATGCAGTACGTCAAAGACTTTAGACTGCTGTCCATTGCCGTAGCCTTTCTGGGGCGGCGGAATTGAAGGGACTTTGACTTTAGGCTTAGGGGATGGAGGAGCTTTTACCTTTGGTGACGGAGGAGTAGTTTTGTACGGCGGTGGTTTTGTCTTTGTTCCTCCATTATGGTAATTGTGATGACCGTGACTATGATCTTTTGTTTTCTTCTTATACAGTGAAACTGAAGCAGCATGCCTCCTTTGCCTCCAATGCTTGCTTTTTCTAGCAATGCAGGTTTCAATACTTGAAGACCACACTAGAAATGCTACTAAAAACATAAATGTGAGTCTTCTTAACCCAACACCCTTCATTTTTTTTCCCTTTTTCCTTTTATTTTGGTATCTCTCAAGGTGGAAACAAGAGAAGAAAAAGGGGAGAGAGCGAGAGAGAGAGAGGAGTTTTGCTTGAGTGCCAAAATAATAAGCAATTGCTGGTATTTAAACATGGGGAGGAGCAATTAGGACTATTCACACATGGGGAAACAAAAAAAAAGAAAAAAAAAGAACCGTAAGGGTATATAAACTTGGGATAATTATATGGTATGGCGTAGTTCTTTTAATTTTATAAAAGAGTTAAAAATCACCCTGCATTTTTAATTCATATTTGAAAATATAAAATAAATAAGTTTTGAGTTTTAATTTCAATTGTAAAGTTAAACAATTTCATGGTTAATATACCAAATAAAGTTAAAATATGGTCTAAATTTATGTACCTTTGATACTTTTATTTTTAGGAATTCAATCTATCTGTCTTTTAGATTTTAAAATTTAAATCTAATTGTTAATATCATTAATTTTAAAAAATTACTGGTTAACATTTTAAAAAAAAAAGCTGGGTGAGTTTTCCATTGAAGTTATTAAGCAGTTTTCAATCCAAATCATAATTTTAAATCAAAAAATTATTTCAAACCAAGCATTGATTTTGAATTAAGATTTTAAGTTCGACCAAAAATTAAAATTTTTAATTTTTACGTTTTGGAAAAGTGTTTTTCAATAAAATCATATTTTTAACTCTTTATTAAATATTTTACTTTACAATATTATGTCTAAAATAGACATTTATTTTTCCAAAAGCACTTATAAACAATAATGGTAAATACTATCGAAATTTTAAAAGTATTTTTCACTAGCACTTTTCAAAAGCATTTTCAACCTAAACAAAGAAAATAGTGTTGTAACCAATGGCAAAGTTAAAAAAAAAATTTAAGGTGGTCAAAATTAAATTGTATAATTTTGAGTGAAAATGTAATTTTATCATTTTAATAATTTATAAATTATATTTTCATAAATTTTAAAAATAAAATCAAAATTTTAACATTATAAGGTTGAAATATAATTTTATCATGTACTAACTTAAAACTTTATAAATTTTAAAAGATTAAAACATAAATTTATTATTTTAAAGGGTTCGAGCCCTACCTATCCCTACCGTCTCCTTTAGTTATAAAAATTTGAATTTAAGAGAAGAATTTTAACAATCTTAATAATTAGGCTTATATTTTTAAGTCTAAAAGTAAAAAAAATTCATAAAATAAAAATAAAGAGATTAATTTTATAAAAACTTAAAATACATTTTAACTACTAAATAATAATCCCTAGACTTAATATATCTTTAGTGAAAATAAATATAATTATTTTTTGGAAAAAAAAAACTGCTTTGGTAGTGCTGGGTGTTTATGCATCATAATTTCAATCTCTCTCCCCCTCCTTTTCTCTGTATTATTACTATATCAAAACTTGTCTTATTACCCTAATCCCCTTCTTGTGAATTTTGGTCGGGAATTCTTTATTTATTGAAAAAGAGTTCTTTCAGGGGTCCATTTTGGTCGGGATTTCTTTATTTTACTGAAAAAGGGTTATTGCAGGGGTCCATTTACATGCCACATGTAAAAATGCTGTTCCATCTAACTTATTTATTTTTTAAAATAGTCGCATTCGTTATTTGTATTCAGTGTGTATTTTTATAATAAAAAATCATTTTCGAACATAACAACATAATATCGTCCAATTTCCGGCCTCAACCAAAATACATATATCAATTGAATTTTTTCAATTTTGAAAGTATGTAACTAAAAATAATTAATTATAATATTTATTTCTTTTATTAATATATCCTATTTTTATTAGTATGATAATTTTCAATGTTTATACATTCTACTAATTTTGTTTTAATTTTAAAAATATTAATAAATTTAGTTCTTAATATTTTGTCTTAATTTTAAATCTGTCAATATTGAATAAGAGCTAAATTTATTAATTTTTATTAAATTATGACTAAAATGATAAAATTTGTAAACATTGAATGTTAAATTTATTTTTATTAATAAAAATATGATAAATTTGACAGAAAAAATAAACAATGTGATTAATTGGTTTTGCTTACACATTTTTTTAAATTGTGAGGAATTAAATTATTTTTTAAAGGATCAATTTATTCAATAATAAAAATGAAATGAGGTTTTTATTTAATTATTATATAATCCTTTTCTTTTTAAAATCAGAATGTCAATGTATTAGAGGGATAAAAAGTTTAACAGTGTGATATATCTCTAAATTTTACAAAATTAAAATATAAAAAATTTAATATCCTTTTATTTTTTAAACACTGTCCAAACCAAAGCTTAGATTGAAAATTAAAGTTCATTTTTGTAAAATACAAACAAATGATTGTAAAATACAAACAAATGATGTGACTATTAACAGAAATATACCTTCCCTACTCTTGCTGCATCTTGTAATCAATACATTTTTTTCCAAGAAGAGAGAAAATTTACAACTTTACTGTTATTTAATGCAGAATTAAAATTTAATGTTAAAAAAAGGAAAGAACAAAATGGGGACACGTGAATGGGTCTATATGTTGGGGGCACTGATTATAACAGCTTTCTATTCTCACATGCAACGTTCACGGGCTTCATTTTTATGCTTTGTCTTCTTAACCCACAATTATTCTGAATTTTTTTTCCTTTTTAAATATATATTCACTTTAGGGTATTTATAGGGTGAGCAAGATTGAGAGGGATAGTTTTGAAATTAGAGTATTGGGTTATTTAGGATTGATTTTAATGGTTTTAGATTTTGGGTTGCTTTTAATATCAATTTTAGATTCATACAAAATAATAATATTTCAATATTATAATAAAAAATATAAACTACAACCACACCAATCACATTTTAAATACTTTAAGTGCTTTAATCTTTCAAAAAGTTTGTTCATGAAGTCAATTTTGTGATCCATCTAAACTTTGAATCCAATGGGTAAGTGTATGTAATTTGAAGCATGTGATCATCTTATGAGTTAGGTTGAATATTTGGTGTTAACTTATGGTCCAATAAATATTTGATATGTGTATTCTAGTAATAAAATAAAAATATTTAATTAGGATTAAAATAAATTTCAAGTATTAAAATGAATATTAAAGTCAGATTTAAATGTTTAATTAAGACAAAAAAAACTAAAACATTAAATTAAAAACTTAGTTGCCAATTTGAATATAGAAGATAAATTAGTATAAGAAAAATTTACTCGTACTTGATATGATGAAAGGTAATCAGTTGGAAAGTTATTCCAACATTTGAACTGTCAGATTTCATTTATATTTCTTGGAATATAATTTTTTCCTTGAGAGTTACTTTCTCATAAGTTTATTAATTTGGTTCCCATGATAAAAAGTAGGAAAGTTAATTTCTGAAAGTTAAAAAATATTAAGATAAAATTAATCATATTTTATATTTGTTTAGATAAAAGAAATTTATTCTCATTATTCCTTCTAACTACTTTACTTCGACAGATTCTTCACAAGTTTTTTCTTTTGATTTTATTTTTTCCTAGCTTCAATTTTGATTTAGCACTAGTATATGTATCAAGTATTTATTTATTTTTGTAGAATATGCATAGGCAAATTTAAGGGGACAGGTAGGGACTTGGCCCCTAAAAATATTTTTTCAATTTAGTCATTTATAAATAGAGAAACTATAAATTAATATGTAGTAAACTTTCATTTTGGCCTCCCGAATAAAAATTTTCAATTCAGTCCTCTTATAAATAAAGAGATTAGAAATTAATATATAATAAAATTATATTTTAGCCCCTAAAAATAAAAATAATTTCTATTTAGTCCTTCAAAAATAATAAAATTATAAATTAATGCATAATAAACTTATGTTTTGATCTATGAAAAATTTATAATTAAATTTTAGCCCTTACTAAAAAAATTTGGATTCAGCACGAGAATGTTAGTAGAATTGATCCATTTAAGTAGCGTAGGACTTGTGGGTTAGATCACCTATGGTTTTACATTCATATGATTTTATTATTTGTAGTTTTGCTCGGACCAATACCTGGAATCAACTATTTTTTATATTCCTATTGGTTAGCCTTTGGCTAAAATAAAACGTGATTTTAAGTGTTTTTTTAATTTATTCTTTATATATCCATGATTTTATATATGCATTATTATATTTAAAAAATATATGCAAGACAAATTTGAAATAATTTTCTTTCAATTAAAATCATAAATAAAAATAATTTAAAATTATCAATTAAAATTTATTATTTAATATTTAATCCATATATTTGTTAAGAATAAAGTTTATTATAAATTTTAAATATATGAATATTATCTTTTATTTAAAAAGATAAATTTATATATTATAATTACATTCTAAGAGAATACTTCGTAAACCAAATATGGTTTCTTTTAATATACAAAAATTTATCCTATTAATTTCTTACTTACTTATTTTATAAAAAGATATAATTAAAAAATCAATCATTTCCTAAAATAGACTTACATCATACCCTTTTTAACTTTTTTCTTTTATAATTATTTAATTATACATAAAATTAATATAGAATTAAACATTAAAACAGATATAAAATAATATATTAACCCTAAAAATATTGATCCTAAAGAAAATTGACAATATATCATTCATCCAATTAGAATATCATCCTATAATATGTGCAAACCTATTGGTTTGAAGCGATTTGTGGTGACCGTAGGATGCTTTGAAGGTAAAAAAAGTTATATCTAATAAGAGATTATTTGGTATATGAAGTTTTTAGACTTCACAAGTAGGGTCAAGAAGTTTATAAGTGTCACAGTCAGCCTTCCAAATACCAACTCATCTAATAATTATCTTCAATTTCTTTTCTTTTTTCTCTTTTAATTTCCCTTTTTTAAGGGATAAATCTTAAAATTATATGTTAACTTTGATCAAATGTGCAATGTTATGCATAAATTAATTTTAATTTTGTGTAATTTTATATATGAACTTTTATTTGATTTAATTTCACAAATGATTAACATAATTATCATTATAACACCACTTTACACTTGCATATTACATACACAAATAATGATATTTATCTAATATATAAATTTATTTTTAAATGCGTACAGTTGAATCAAAATTAGAGTTTCATTTATACATCTAAACTACAATCAAAATTTTATGTTATGATCACACAAGATTAAAATTCATGTATCAAATTACATATTAAATCAAAATTATGTACAATTTTAAAATATATCATTTTTTCTAAGTAGTATTCATATCCTAACACACAAGTAGAACTTGCTTATCAACAGATTCTTATTTCATATACAAATTACCCTACAATTACTGAGGAATGATGAAGGCACATCTACACACACATATATATATATATACTCCCAACCGAAACTAACGGTCTACCAAAAGGAAACTGATGATTTTCACCCGAACAGAATTTTGTTGTTTGTCAGTTTAGTTTTTCTTTTTCTTTTTTTTTTTTCTTTTGTCGGTATTGAAAAACAGAGATTTAGCTACAGTTTTCTGCAAAACTTGAGCAGAAGAAACTACTGAAAGTAACCCTCTCATGGTGCCCATAGGTTTTGCTTTATATATCATGAAAATGGTACAATTATTTGATAGGTTAAGTGGGTAAAAAACAAATTGCTTTTTGTCTTTAAATTAAAGTTAACAACATATTTGGGTACAAACTAAAAGTTAATAATTTATGTATATGATAAAAGAATTTATATTGAATTTTCTTTTTACTTCAGTTTCAGATTTGATATATATAGAAACTTTCACTCCGTTTTACCCTTTTTTTACAAAAAAATAGTATTAAATTTCGGAAAATTATTTGATACATTATCAATGTAGTTTTTTAGATTCCAAAAGCAGATTGACAAGTACATATAAATAAATGTGACACTCGTCACACTATCAATCCACTTGTGGTGCATCAAATAATTATTCAACATTTATTTATATCTTATGATAATAAATCACGTATCTTTGATATGTTTTGTTTGGA
The DNA here is from genome assembly GCF_025698485.1 of Gossypium arboreum. Taxonomy (NCBI): domain Eukaryota; kingdom Viridiplantae; phylum Streptophyta; class Magnoliopsida; order Malvales; family Malvaceae; genus Gossypium; species Gossypium arboreum. Next base: position 121,000,903 of record NC_069073.1, read on the forward strand.
TTAATAATGTATTTGGCACATGAATTTGATGTTAATGTTTAATTCGGTATCCAACTTTTGCTTTCGTGTTTAATTTAGTATTTGAGTTTTTTTCAATTTGATACTTACGGATTTTTTTGTCCCAATTAAGTATTTAAATTTAGTTTTAATGTTCAATTTGTCACTTGAGTCTTTTTTTTTTTATTCCAACTAAGTACCTATGTTTTTACTAGAGTACACATGTAGAGTATTCATTAGGCCATATAATGTTGTTTGTTCAGGTATCAAATTGAACAATGAAATTAAACTCAAATACTAACTGGAAAAAGAAAAAAAACTCAAATACCAAGTTAAAAATTAAAATCACAATCAGATATCAAATATTAAATATTATATTCATGTTAGTATTTGGTATATTGGCGGTGTACTCTTTTTATTCCACAAGTAACTTAAAAATTACCATGTGTTTCTTTTTCAAAATATTTATTTTTAATATTTTACCATATTTTTACGGACACTTATCAATCTTTAATCCTACTCATGAAATATCTAGTCGAATTATAATGGATATTTTTTAAGAAAATTAAACATTTGACATTATCTGTTTTTTTTTTGTTATATAAATTTGGGTATTAGATTTATTGTTAATAGTGGATTTAGAGGATTCATGTACGGACGTTTAGATAAGTTTTGTTTGAATTTGTTTTTTATTTTGGTTTAGATATTGTCAAATATTTTAATATGATATCCATTTACATATGAATTTGCATTTGATATTTATATATATATATATATATGCACAACCAAATATTTTAATTTTAAAACCAGAATTAAGATATTATTTATATTTTATTGATTTTAACATATTCTTATAAATCATATCAAATAATATATATCTATCTTTAGTAAAAGCACGTGATATGTCAACATGAAGTATACATAACACGTCATATATTAAAGAGTATATTGTCAAACGTTTCCCCTTGTATTAAGAGTTGGATTACATTTTACCTATTCTATTAAAAAAATGGACAAATTAGTCCATATACGTTGGATCATAGAGCAAACTATCCTTCTATTAAAAATTCAATCGATTTTTATTGTCAAAAATTGATCTCTGCACGATAGCATGAGATATACGTGACACGTTATGTGTCACTATATGATTATTCTATTAGCCATGTCAGTTTTTAGCAGTACAAATGGATTAAATTATTAACAAAATAACCAATTTGCTCTTTGATATAATATATAGAGACCAATTTACTCATTTTTTTTAACAGAAGGGATAAAATATAATCTGACGTTTAATATAGGGACCTTCATAGTACTTTTCCATCTATCATTCTCACATGTAAAATTTATGAATTTCCTAATATTGCATCAAATAATTTATTTATATAAAAATATTTTTTATTTAGAATATATATAGATATTTAATTTCAGACCAGAATGAATCTAAAACAGACAGTGAAATTTATAAATATATTTTCATATAAATTTTTATAAATATATTTTTATGTAATATGTTTTCCACATAAATATGTCATAAACTAATATATAATAATATTTTTATGTTTGTCCTAATAACATAAAGCAACAAAAAATTAGTACTAGAATATTCCTAATTATATAATAATGAACTCATCATTAGTAGCTTTCTTTTGTATTTGTGACAACTTTATTTCTTTAATTCTTCTATGTTTCGTTTTATTGTTCCTTTTATAGGTAAGAAATCAATTTCATGTAGCATCTAAAAGTAAGCCATTATGAACGGCTAGTAAATGGCTCTTATACTTCATCAATAATATTCCATGGTTGATTTTTATTTTTGGTTTTTCCTTTTTGGCATGTGAGAATTTGTGTCGGTGTTAGCTCGATTTTAGAAGAAAAACTTCAAGCATTAGTAAATAGGCTAAAGATGACTTAAGAAAAAGGGGTGCGTAGATTGTTAATTGAGAGTTACAGCAAAACAACAGTAAACTTAATACTGGGAATCGAATGAATGGTACTGCTGGGGTTGGAGATTCGAAAATGGATGACGAGGGACTGACAATTAAAGATCCAACATGTGCCACGAACAGTGAACATGGTAGCTAATACTATGATCAAGATGGTAAAGAGTTCTACAACGGGATTTCATATTTTTCTCACCTGCTTCTGGTGGTACAATATATTATGTTATGTGATCAGTGCCAAACAACCTAATCCTTTGATCATTAGTTGAACTTTTAAACTTTAACTTTTTTTGCAACTAAAGAAATTAAATAAATAAAGCATAATGGTCGATCCCGATTTTGAAGAACAACACACCATTTATACATGTACGAACGAATCCACTTATATTACTATAAATTTAAATTAATTTTGTGTATTTTTATAGTTCACCTACAATTTATATTTATTTAATTTGACCATCATATTACACAAGTAGTCACCCAGTTATTAGTAATTTTTTCTTGTTATCTAACTATAAAAATTATAAAATGATTATTTAACTATTTAATTTTGTCATTTTTATCACCAGTTGGTTTGACGTAAAAATGGAAACATCCAAAAGCTCGATATAATTGAGTGACCAAAAAGACAAAATTAATTAGTTGATTTATCATTTGTAATTTTCATAATTAGATGAAAAAATTACTAATAATTGAGTGACTACTAATGTAACTTACCCTTAAAAATTTTATATGCATGACAATTACGCTTTTATTGTTAACTTTGAATAGAGTCAAACATTATAGAATATATACATATAATCAAAATATATTTAGAATCAAATTAAAATTAATTTATAAAAGATTCACATATAATAAAATTTAAGTTAAGATAAAATATTTTTAAAAAATTTAAGTAAAAATTTTGAATATGATATGATTATATAATAATAGCATGATATAAATAAAAGTAAAATGTAATACAAAGAATGAGACAAAACAAATAATATAAATGCAAAGCGTATCCAAATGCATAAAAATAAAATTTTAATATTTTAACTGAATTTTTCTCATTTTCTAAGAGTATAATCAATATATAGTTTGTTTTAGGGTTTATGAAGACTCTTTTGTGCTGATTACTCCTTTCAATAATGCTATATTTAAAGATCGAATTTAAATTCTCTCTCTAAGGCTTTGTTTGGATGAGAGGAAAGAAAATTGGGAGGATAAAAAATTGAAAGGAAGAAAACTAGAAAGATGGAAAACATAATTTTTCTTTCCATATATGTGATTGATAGGAGAGTTAGAAAAATCGAATGAAATTTACTTTTTCTTTCCATCCATTGTTCAGTAGAGATGAAAAATGGAAGGAAAGAAAATAAAACATTTGAAAAATGTATAATTTTAAACTACACATCTCCCTCGTTTACTCTCCTCTCATCATTCCAATTTAGAATGATTTATTTTTATATATTATGATGGAAAATGATCTCAACCTTTTTTTTTTCCTCTCATTTTCGTTCCTAACTAAGTACACTCAAACTTCATTTTCTTTCCAATTTTCCTTTCATTTCTCCCATTCCTCTGCTTTTACCCCCAACCAAGCACACCCTAAGAGTGTAATATGCCCTACCATAATACCTTTACACCCAACACTTACTAGTACTTGACTTTGTAGTTAAATTGTGTCAATTACTCAATTGGACTTATGTTCGATTTCCTTGACAGTAATGTCGTGAATTTTTTGCTTACTTTTGATACAAAATTTAATTTAATTGATTCATATAAACACCTTTAAAACTAAGGTTTTTAAAATTAGATCAGTGGTTGAACAAGTTAAGTCACTAGTTAGTTAGTCTGACCGATATGATTTATTCAATTAAATAAATCATTAAAAAAATTAAAAACAATTTATACTAATTCATGGATCAATCTATCTAATGGTTTTCTCTGGACTATTATCCTGACTGATTCCCAATTCCAGCGGTCTGTCCAATTCAATTAAATAAATAATTAAAAATTTTAAATATATTTTAAATATATAAAAAAATCTAATTCTATCAGTCCATACCAATTCTTGAATCAACCGGCCAAATAATTTTCTCCAAACCAAGACACCAACCGATTCTCGATCCAACTAACCAATCCAAACCAATTCATTTAAAATTCAAATCACAAAAATTACACCCAGTTTCGTATTTCGAAAATACAAACTGATGAAATCATTGTTAAATTTTTTTTATAGAAATAGTTGCTGTGCATGTGAAAAATCGGTAGGGAATCGGATCTCTTTTAACTGATTCTTAAATTCAAAAGGACAAAAAACAAGTTTGTCTTTATTTCTTTGTTGGGATTACAAAACCCCTTATTTCGTGGCCTACAAAAATGGCCATTCTTTCCAATGTCACGGGTTTATTTACTTTTCAGCCCCAAAAAATTATAAAAATTAAATTTTAATAAATTCTTTTTTTTATATAATAATCAAAACAATCAAATCAGATGATTAAATCAATTAAATATTTACATATATATATATATATATATATATATATATTAAAATATTTAAAATGTATTAATTATAATTATGTTAGTTTAATTATTGTAATTATATTTTAATGTATCAGTATCCGACCGAATTAACTTACTAAACCGAATCAAATACCAACAATTAAATTAGTTTCATCAAATTTAATTTTGCAACTATGCATACACATGCAAACTTGGGTTTCGTTAAGATTTTCATTGTTCTGACACCACACAATTATGAATACGGTATGAGGAAAATAACTAAAATACGACATTATAGGAAAAAATAGAAATTTATTTCAGAGAGACTAGAATCGATTATAAATTTTTGTGTAGGTCAAAATATAATCTTTATTATTATATTAACTTTAAATTTTACACTTTTTAAAAAAAACTAAATTATAATTTTTTTTCTATTTTTGAGGAGCTGAAATTGAATTTTTTTAAAGTGTAACTTTACTATTGTTTTAACTAAAACATTTCATTTTAAGGGATTGGAAAATAATTTTCCACTTTTGGGGTGAAAGGATGGGGTAAGGCCCTTATTTACCCCCAAACATTACTCTTCTTGCCGCTGCACGTAAAGGAAACACAAACACAAATAAGACTTAATGCAAAAATATAAAAATATTTCAAATACATGACACAATTTACTTTTTTTTTAGTAAATATAACACAAATTATATAAATTATTAAAATCAGTGGCGGAACTAAGGGGTTGGCAGAGTTCCGGTCCCCCTAAAATGATTTTTTTTTTCATTTTGACTCTTTATAATTTATAAAATTTTAAATTAGTAATAGTAAAATTACATTTTTATCCTTTAAAAATGATAAAAAAATAATTTAATCCTTTCAAAATTACAAAGTTATAAACTATTAAAATAATAAAATTACAATTTTACTATAATAAAAATATACAACTTAATTTCGATCTAAATTTTTTTTTACTCTGTTACTTATTAAATGTAACATACTTGCCAACCCTCTCTTAGCCTTTTACACCTCCCTTTTTGTTCTTTTACGTTTTGTACCAATATCCACCACCTAATTGGGCCAAAGGGAATAGTGTATATATGACCGTATTGAGTTGACAATTCATTCCAAATTATTTTGGGTTGTAGATTCACTCTCACCTCGGAAAATATGGATTCGAGTATGTTCAGTAAAATTTTCAAAGTTAAAATATGTTATAAATTCTTGTAGTTTTCAAAATTTTAGGATTTAGTCTTAATTTTAAAATTTTCATTTATATATTTTTCAAATTTTAAAGTTCAAGTCTAATTATTAACAGCGTTAAAATTATTTTGTTAACTTTAGAGTTATTACGTCATTTTTTTAGTTACATAACTATCATGTAAGTATTTTTAAATTTTAAAATATTACACTAATAAATTTAATAATATTAATAGTTAAATCTGAATTTTAAAATTTAAAAGTCAGAGAAATAAAATTTCAAATTTAGGGACTTATATAGCATGCTTTAACCTTTTCATAGCCTCGATGGATATAAAATCACCTACCCTATGGTCAAAATGTCCAACCTACTAACATTGAAAATTGATAGTTTTTACGTTTTTTAAGGCATAATGATAAAATTGATTACCTTTAAAATATTTGTGGTTAGGTTACCAAAGAAAAAAAATTGTTGTGGTTAAAATTTCTATAAATGGAGCCGTGGAGTTAGAAAATTTTTTAGGATCGGGATTAAATTGTATATTTTATAATGGTAAAGTTACAATTTTATCATTTTAATAGTCTATATCTTTATAATTTCTAAATGATTAAATTAAAATTTTATTATTTTTGGGAGGGCTAAAATATAAATTTATTATTATTGATTTAAAATAAATTATAAATAGTCTAAATGGAAAATTTTCCATGCTCCTCCCTGGTATAAATGGCAAAGAAAACACATCAGATAAAATAATAATTTTACAGACTTCTAAATTCATTTATGAATTTTTTTATAAAATTTTCCACATTAGATAAAATAATAATTTTTAAACATTTGTTGATTAAGTCTTAACTCGATTGGCATGAGCATTATTGCCTATGCAAGAGGACATGGATTCGAGTGCATTGAAACGCATTTTCTACTATTTATGGGTTGAAGAGGAGCTATAGTAGTTCTAACCATTTTCTAATAATAATTATCTTCAAACATTTGATTTTGAAATTTTAAACTTAATTGTTACCCATTTTAGTTCGAAATTTTTTCTCTTAAATCAAAACCATACATTTATTTATGAGAAAGATTGTATAAACGATGGCATACATCATGTATCCTTTCCAATAGATTTATGCCACATCAAGATTCTTATCACGAATTTGAGATTTTATCCCAATTTCAGTATTTTAATTGGATTTGATTTTTTCAGGATAAAATCTCAAATTCGAGATAAAATCTTGATGTGGCATAAAACTATTGAAAAGGATCTGAGATGACGATAACATTTATTCATACATCCTTTCCTTTATTTATATTGTTGAAATTAAAGTGTTTTTTAAAATTTATTTTATAATTCATAAAATTATTTTTTCAAAATTTGTAATTATCTCTCTTAATAAATTCATCGCTAAAATTTAAAAAAATGGAGATAATATATAAGAAAAAAATATCACAAGAAACACCATGGGTTGTACTTTTGACTATTAAAATAAGTCATCAAACTTCCATGCCTGACCTTAAATGCAAATTCATCAACCTTTGGGCCAATATTTTAAATGAATTGCTGAAAGTATGGAGCTCATAGCAGCCTCTCGTGACTGTCATAGGTATATATAGGTGTGTATATATATATATATATGAAAATATTATAATCTCAGAGACAACCATTTTGTCATGCATTTAATAGATCCTTACCAAGAATTAATTAGACAATATCATATCAAAGTCGGATTCAGACAGTAATTCAAACAAGGGAAAGCCAATAACATGATATTGGGGCTAAAATAAAATTTTTGAAGTTTAGAGGTCAAAAGCAAAAAAAAAAAAAGAAAAATATATATTTAAAAAAGGACTTAAGTTGAATATTTATAAATGAAATTCACTAAAATTGTTAATCTATCTTTAGTTAACGGGGATCAAAGTTACTATCCGTCCTTTTAGCTACGCCTCAAATTCAAACATCATGTTATGATCATTATTTTATAATTTTAAAATTTTGATATTTATCATAATTTATTGTGATTAAAAATTCGTTTACGATCAGAAGTTAAACCCTTAGTATTTGATTTGTTGGTCTTCACTGACATCTTTTTCTTTGGGAATTTTCATCATTGCGTGTTCGTTGTTTGAAATTATATTGAATATCGAGTAGTCATATTGGGTTTCAATTAAATTTAAAGTTGAGCTAGTTCGAACACTTGAACAATAGGTAAAATTTTTTCAATGTTGTTTTCTTTATTAGTTATTATTAGAGAAATGATAAGCTCACAATCCGTAAGTTCTAAAGATCTAAGATGTTAGGGTTTAAGATTAAATATTTTAAAATTTTATTAAAAAAATAAATTTAGTCTTACTAAATTTTATCATAAATCTTAAAAATTAAAATTTTCAAAATAAATATAAACAATAAAGATTTAACTGTAAATTTCAATGACTTACGGACCGTTATGATAGACAATAAACAACTTTATTATTATATTATTATATGTGTTCTTCTATGAATTATAATAGGAGGGTAAAACCCTAACAATAAAACGATTAAAGCAACTTGAATTCAGGCCACACTTAAAACAATAAATACCTTGGCCATCAAAACCAAAACAGTTGTGCATCTAAACATACATTTTTGAGGAAATCAAAACCAAAACCAATGTTATTTAATCATTTTTTAGGGGCTATAAATAGGGTTCTTCAAGGCCAACAACCTTTCTAGTTTTCTTCCCTTTTATGTGATTGTGCATTTAATTTATCATGAAAAAGAGTAAATAACTTTTTGCTTTTAATTGTGATTCTTTTAATCAGTGGTCCCCCAATTGTCTTTATGTTTTCATTTAGTACCACAGCATTTATGGTTCATTTAAATAGGGGCACAACAATGGGTACATTATTCACATTCAAATAATTGTTAGATATGAATACATATTTAATGTGAATTTATAAATAAATAAATAAAAGTGTTTATTCAAAGAATTCCATTTTATACTCATATTCAAATATATATCAAATATAAGTACTTTATGAAAAATACAAGTTCGAACAATATGGGATTAGTAGATTTACTAATGCCAATTGCATCAACCTATAAGGAATTTGATGCCTTTAAGTAAGATTTCGGATTCAAATACCGTGGATAGAAAAAAAATCCTATTCTTCAATTAAGAGTATGATTTGACTCAACTCCTGTGTACTAAATTAAACCCGAATTATTACACATGAAGTGAAAATAACCCGAAATGATCCGACCTAAAAAAATCATAAATTTTTCAAACTCGAATTGACTAAGAACTAACCCGACCCATCTAACTGATAGATTTAGTTGTATCCTCTAGTCCACTTCCATTTTGACAAGCACCGTTGTTGGGCTTTGTAGCGTATTTGAGCAAGGACCAGTGGGCAGCAACACAGTGACCAAGTTTGTTCTTGGGCTAAATGAACCCTTTTGAAATGGCCCTATTTCAATTTCACATAAGATGTAGGTAAAAATACTAACTCCGGAAAATGAATTTGGGTAAAAAATTCCGTCTAAAACATAAATTGGGTTCGGGTTTTAACATTTAGTGTTTGAATTCGACTTGACTCAATTTGTTTTCAAGTTTATGTTATGTAATTTTTATTTTATTTTATACATAAGGAGGGTTTCCACTCTTTCGTAATATTTTATATGATTAATATTTTAACAACTTAATCATCATATTTCATTCTCCAATCATGTAGATTATATACGTCAAATTTTTCATAAATTAAAAATTTCTAACAACTTGATTCATGTAAAAAAATTTCAACTATATATATATATATATATATATATATATATTAATATCAACAATATTTTAGATCGATATGATAGAGATACAGAATCAATTAAAAATTCTACATGCAGAACAAGAACAAATATCACAATAAATTCAACGGATGGATTGTTAAAATATTAATCATATTAGAAAATTACGAAAATGTGTAAAACCACTTAAGTTTTACATCGGTATAGGTATAAGTGGATCCCTCCCTATATATATATTGTATAATTTGTATCATATGAATCTTAAATATATTGTACCATAATTTATATTAAAAAAAATGTTAAATTGTTTATAAGAAAGGATTTAAACGGGCTCGAATTAATTATTTAATAATATGTGTAGGCTTAGACAAAATTTGAAACTATATTTATTTATCAAGCTGGGCTCGAGTAAATACATAATATTGGTACTATGGGCTTAAGTTGAATCTAATCCAATACACTCGTGGACACTTCTACTAATATGATTTTTTTTTATGCGAGTTCTCAAATAACACATGTCCGAATTTATTGAGATCTTATGAACCCTAGCTTTTAATTTAACGGTACTGATTGTTCATCCCAGAAATTCACGAATCATAATTTGATTCGTGAATTATTGATTCATAAAATTCTCCAAATTTCACATGTCCAATAATTTGATTTGAGTGCCTCCAAAATTTGTGGTGCCAAAGCAATAAGTCCTCATCTCTTTATTCCTTTTGTATCAACTTTATTAATTCGTATGGACCCATCTCCCTTATGTGCCTCTCAAAGCTCACCAATTTAACCCCATAACGTGGCTCATGTCTCATACACAAAGCAATCCCATGGATCGTAAGGCCTGAGTCATCAAAAGTCGGTTCAAATTTAATTTAATTTTATAAGTGATTAAAATAATTTATCATGTCGATTTAATTAATAATGATAATAGAATGGGGTAAAAATGTACATTGTTAAATTCGTTGTTGCCTTACTGTTGGTATACTCTATCCTTTCTCATGCCTCGATCTACTATGAATGTTCAAATTTGGAACCCTATACCATTTCTATGGATATTAGATGCACCCATAATGATTCTGCACCCATCAAATTTGGTATTTATTAATGGTAGTTATTTCTAACAATTTCTATGTACATTCGAATATGGACGTAGAAGAGTTATATCTACTACTATTTCGATTAAACATTTTAAGGTATATCGTATAACATATTATTACATTTTATTCTTTTAAAAGTTAAATATGAAATGGTAAAATAATAAATTTAAAATATCAAGGCGAGATGAGGTAAGTAATTTCCATAATTATTCTATACTCATTTTTCTATTCAGAGTGGATCGAATCGAAATCCATAAAATAATTCAAATTTTATCATCCTTAGATTTAAGCATCTAGTGAATATATTATTTTCAATTTAAAAATATATATTTAGTTATAAATTATATATAATATCTTAAAAAAAAATTGATTTAACCAATTTAATTGACTCAACAATATTAAATTGATTCCGATTGATATGATCATTATTATAGATAAAAATGCGATTGGAATTAAAGTTCATCAATCAAATCAGTTATTTTTATTTTTTAACTGAATTAATTAAATCCACCGATTGCACCTCGAAACCATGCAATGACTCGATCAAAGAGGTCCTCCATTTGTCTTTTAGCACTCATTAAAGGGACCATTGGAAGAAATAATTAATACGTAGGAACCACTTAAGAAAATGGGAAAAGTAATATTTAGTCCCCGAGCTTGGTATTTTTTTTCAACTTGATCCTTAAATTTTTTTTTTTGGTCCACATTAATGTTGGAACTTGACAACTTTTACCAATTTATTCCTTAAAGCATAGTTTAAAAACTTTATATAAAATCTTAAAAAATATTTAAGAACTTTAAAAAAGTTCAAGTAATGATGTGCTCAATCTAAAAATGTCATGTCATCATACTTTAATTAAATCCAAATTCAGGATTAAATTGAGAAAGCTACAAAGTTTTGAGCCTAAAGTAGATCCCAAAAAATTACCAAATTTAAGAGCTATACGTTACTTTGTCCCTTTTGAAAGCGCAACAATGAGTCATGGTTTTATAGCTGATGGACTTTTTCAGAGCACCAATGGCTAGTAGCACAATCTCTATGCTTAACTTCATCATATTTTAACAAAATTTAAATTTATGGACTAAATTGAGAAAAGCTTCCAAATTTCAAAACTAATGTGGACTAGAAAAAAAATTAAAGACTAAAATGAAAAATTTTCAAAATCAGAGACTAAATGTTAAATTTATCCTTAAAAGAAAACGCAGCGATCGGTCATTGTTTTGTAGGTGATGGGACTGCTTTTTCAAAGCAACAATGGCTAGTGGCTAATAGGCAAGCAGTCATCATCAAGACACACAAATTTTCTTCTATTTGCTCTTATCTCCTAAAGATGAGGAGAATCTATCTCTTGGATTTCTAGTGCTATTTTGGCCCTTCACTTAGATATCTGTGGATAAACAGTCACTCTCTTCAAATGTGGTTCCTATATTTCTTTAACTAATTGGTGAAATTCTGATTTTGGTCCTTCTGCTATGCTTGAATTTGGATTTAGTCTCTGTTAATTTGGTATAATTTGATCTTTTACTTTTACAATGTCATTACTTATTTCAAATAATTAAACATAGTTAATTATTTCTGTCAAAATACCAATAGAAATTGTCGAGGGGAGTTTGACTTTAGTGAGAGAAGTCAACGAATTGTCGTCCTCTTGGAGGCAAAAGCCGCTCTGTCCGAAGCTAGCAAACCCATTAATAGATCCGGTGTTGTCCCTAATAGGAGGTTGTCTCCCGACTCTACCTAGAGCTCGACTATTTGAAGAGGTGGTAGGTTCATAGAGCGAAAGCACCTCATCGAGTGTCTGATAAAGCAAATCAGGCGTGCCGCACATAGATCTGCTCATGGACTGGGCCACCCGCTCAAGCTCGAAAAATGAGAGGGGTAGGAAAAAAATACGAGGCTCAGAAAAATAAGCTTGGGTAAAATTTAAGGCCCATTTTCTATATGGGCTGAGCCTTGGCCAATTTTTTTTGGTCCAATCCCAGCCCTGCACGAATATACTATGTTATACAAAATATTATATTAATTATATATGTTAAATATATATTTATATTAAATCACCAACTCAATAACAATTAAAGTCATTACCCAAAACCAAAAAAAAAAAAAAAAACCTACCCAACTAAATAACCAAGTGCAAAACATAAAATTTTAAAATTATATTTAATAAAATAAAACATTTATTATATTTATTTGTGTTTTAATATAATAAAATATTTATTATATTTATGGTAGTGTTTTTAATATAAATACTTTTAATGCATTTTTAATGTGTTAGAAAACTTTTATTTTAGAGTCTTTTTATGCATTTAGTGTATTATATCTTTTAAAAATATTTTAAAATAAAAATTAATCTAAACAAAATCAAATATGAATGGATCAGGCTTACCTTTCTTAAATTGAGTCAAGCTTGGGAAACAATTAAGCCCATTTTTTGAATTGGGTCAAGCCCGAATTTAGAAAATTAATCTATATACCTTGCATTGGCCTGAGCTGACTCATGAGCACCTCCAATCACACATGTTTTGACTCAAACCCATGTCCTATAACATATAGAGCACCTAACAAGGCTCTTTCACTCTGTGAACTTGTTGCCACTTCAGGTCACCGTTTTAGACATTAGGTTCGTAGCAAAGTCGATTGTTGATGAACAACACTTCGCAGACTACTCCTCATAAAGTCAACCTCCCTCAACATGTATATAATTAAAAAAAAAAATCCAACACAAAAATATCCGTGTCAACGTGACGACGAGTTGAAATAAAATGTTTTTTTTTTTAACTTCACATCATCATTTTAATTGGCAGTAAATATTTACACTAACAAATCACATTGTACAAGTAAAGAAAACCAAATTAGATCAAAGTAAACTATAAAGACTAAAATCCAAATTCAGTCATAGTAAAAGGACCAAAACCACAATTTAACCCAACTAATAGCATAATACCATAAATTTTCAAAATATCTCTCATGCTATATATACCTTTTTCTCCTCTTCCATTTTTTTAGTATTTCCCATTTCGCCTCTCAATCTCAACATTCCCCCCTGGCTTTGTCCATTTCTTTTTCGAGGGAAATAATAATAATGTACCATCAAAACCACCACCACCACCATCTTCACCTTCCTTGTCTTCATTGCCACCCACAAAGCTACATTAGAATGGTATAATTTCAAAGTCCTCCTCACTGTTCATATTTTTTCTTTCAAGTCCCAAAAATAATTTGTTTTCAAGTCCTTTTTTTTTCTTATTTTTGAATGAGAAATTTTGCAGGTTCAGTATATGATAGAGAGATGTTTGTTGCTTCACATGAACCGACAACAATGTGTTGAGGCCTTAGCAAAGTATGCAAGCATTCGACCATGCATTACAGTTACAGGTGATCATTGCATATAGCTGATCAAAATACAACATATATATATATACCTGTATATATGTGTATATATACGTATAATATAAGGAAAAGTGGTGATATTAATGTGTGTGTATTTTTTTTGCAGTGTGGAAGGAGCTGCAAAAGGAGAATAGGGGATTCTTTGAAGCATATTTTCATGCCATTTCTCAATACAAGCCTTTCATGGGTAAGAATACCCTAAACCCTAAAACATTTCATGTTAGTCGTTTGTAATATTGTTGAGTAATCCCACATGGCTAAAATATCTGCAAGTTAAAAAGGCTTATATAATGGTTAAGTGAGAAATTATCATTAAATTTTAACATTAAAGGATAAATATTAAAACTATACTTAAATTTTAGTTCAATGTATAATATTAATTGTACAATTGTATCAAAATTAAAATTTAATATGTATATCTAAATTCTAACGAAGTTTCATTTATAAAATCAAAAGTTCGATGGTATTATTATATTTTTGGGTATTTTAATGATAATTATTGTTTTACTAAAATCAAAATTAAAAGTTCGATAGTATTATTATATTTTTGAGTATTTTAATGATAATTATTGTTTTACTAAAATAATTGTATGAGTAATTATGTTAACACAAAGTCTTAACATGAATTTTTTTTAAATGTGAAATAGCACATCTTGTATTAAATAGGTAGCAAAAATCACTATGTAGCGTTGTGACGTTACGTATATATAACATTACGATGTTCTCTATTGTCCCACTAATTTATTGGTGACCAAGGTGTGAGGTCACGATGCCACATGTAGGAAGTTGCAATGTTGGCTATTGTTTTATTGCTCTAATAGGTGATTAAGGTGTGGCATCGTGACGTCATATGTAGAACATTGCGACCTTAGTTATTATTTCATTGATTTATTGGTTATCAAGGTGTGACGTCACGATGTCGTACATAGGAAGCCATAATATTGGCTACTATTTCATTGATCTAATTGGTGATCAAGGTGTAACACCGTGAGGTCATGTATAAGATATTGTGACGTGGATCTCTATTTAAGTTTGAAGAGACATGATGTCAAAAATGAATAATTTTTGTGGGGAGTTAAAGTGCAATTATACCATTATATTAATTTATAGTTTCTTAAAAATTAAAATAACTTACTGAAAAATTTCCTTTTTTTGGGGGGTGGAGGTACCCTCTCTTTGCCCTGCATGTCAAATGCATAGATATAGGATTAAACTCCAAGAATCCTTCAAATACATGAAAAAATTTAAATTTATATTTGTGTCATATATATGTTTATGTTCCGACACACTCAAATTCGAATAACTTAGCTCCACATATGTATATGTGTATATAAACATATATAATTATGACTAGAGCTGCTGTTTTTATGTAAGATTAAAATGGTTTATGGCTTTTTTTTTGTTTTTCAGGTTATTACATCCAAAGGAAACATGGATTTCCAAGGAAGAAAAGGTTCTGGAAGTGAATGATAATTTACTATTGCAAAAGTATTGTCTCTAAATTAATTCTAAGGTACACTTTTATTGGGGTTTTGATAAAAAGTAATTTTTTTTATAAGTGGAGATAAGGGATAGGACTGCTTGAGATTAAACTCAAATTCTCATGCCGACAACATAATACTCTTACCATTAAATCAAGAGGTTATTGGCTGATGAATTGTAAACTTTATGGTGAGTTTTAGAAACTTTCTTAGAAATATTTGTATATGATCTTAAAATTAGCTTTTTAAAGGTAAATCACTTTATATTGGTTTGTACAAAATAAAATGGGTTTGTCATTATCAATAAGTATTGGATAAATTAGTAAGGCACATTGTACTTATGAAAGGAGAATTTGAATTCAAATTCTAAAGATGATAGTGTTAAATGGGATAACCATAAACTTCAAAAGGATTAGATTTCATTTGGGATATTGAGAAGAGGGAGGCACTAACGGGGCAAGCACTACCCTTGCAGCCCCCCCACCCCCAAATGAGAAATTTGTTATATTGCCCTTTAAATTTTGTAATATCACAATTCACATTTTGCCCCCTCAAAATTATTCTTTATTAATTCTCAACTCAAAGAAAAGTTTTTAACTTCTCCCCTAATTAAAAATACCTTAATTATACAAAAAAAAAAAGAAAAAAAAGAGAAAGGGTTTGGCGCCTTGCTCATAACTTATCAACTGACTCACCCATAATGATTGTTTTACTATAGTAGGTCATTTCCTTCATTAACACCTACCTCTTGTATATATAACACATGGATAAACGTCAAATTATTAGGTAGAGGGGTTTATGGGTTGAATCAAATTGGGCTTAAGTATGATATTAATATATTTTATAATTGTTTAAACTTAATCTGATTTAAAATATAGATCTAAAATTTTGTCCAAATCCACTCACATTTGAAAATGGCTAGTTGTAATCTTTATAGTTTTTGATGGACCCCGTACATTAAAATCTTTATAGTTTTTGTTGGACGCCTAATTTAAAATCTTATCATTTTAGAGGGGGCAATTTATAATTTTACCATTACTTATTTATATTTTATACATTATAAAGGGTAAAGAATGCAATTTCCTTTTTTTTTTTTTGTCGAGGGTAGGGCGCTCACGCATGAACCAGGCAAATATATTTTTTAACCTAAGTCCACTCCTTAGGTCTATAATTTTTTTCCCAAACCCTTCAAAATTCAAACAAGACTTCATATTTGAATAGGTAGCATAACCTATCAACAAATTTACACCTGTTGACCACTTAGCAAGATTAGAAGCCCCCAATCATATCCAAATGCATGTGAACACTTGCACTGTGAGACAACAAGATCCACTCCAAAACATATAAACCTTTTATGGTTCACCAAAAGGGGAAAACATTTTTTTTTCATCGAGAAACCTCACCAAGATCACTTAAATCCTTCTTCGAAACCTTTGGAATCACCTTGTACAGCTTTTGGCACCACTTTATGAACCGTTACCAATTTTCACACAGACCATATCTTCTTTCTTTATCGACGTCGGAAGAGGTCATCAATGGTTTTTATATTCAAATTAAATCTCTTTTCAGATTAGATGATTAATGCACCTCACTCATCGAAGATTCAACTTATAAACATCAAACGAGTAACTCTACCTTTAAACAAGTAGTCTCACATATGCCTATACGTGATGGTTTCATCTTGAATTCATGGAGAGGTTTGCATTATTAAACAGCTGAAAAAATGATAAACTATTGCTAGGACCCATTGATGGACCAATTCTTGCAATGAACTTGAAGGCCCGGTTAGGATGGTTAAACGTTCTGCATTTTTTTTTTAAATAATTTTTTATTTTAATTTTAATTTGTATAAACTCGAATTTTTTATGTTAAATTTGAATATTTTATTTAAATTTGAATTAAATAATAGTATATGTCATCTAATTAAACTTACCGTCAAAGGTGAAAATAAAAGTAAAAACTAGTCCACAAGCTCGTTTCACTTAAAAAATTTAAATTATTTAAAAATATATAAATATAGGGACTAATTTTAACAAATGAAAAGCATAAAAAAACTACGTTGAAAGAAATGGAGAAGGGGGAAAATGGAGAGAGAAGAAGAGGAGAATGGAAAAAAAAAAAAAGAGAGGAAAGTTAAAACAATATAAAAGAAAAAAAATCAAATTGCTCAAAACAAAAAAATATAGGGACCAATTGTATAAATTAACCTAAAAATAATGATGTAACATGTCATGTCAACTTACCGTTAAACTATTACCGACAATTAACGGCTCAATGACTAATATATTGCAATACGATAACGCAAGTGATTAGAACGAAACATTTCAAACATAAATAACTAAAATATAACTTAAGATAAATAAAAGTGATTGTTTTGATAGTTTACCCATAAAAAAATAAAATACTATTTAAGTAAAATAAAATACGAACACAATCTTGAATATGAGTTGTTGAGTATGACTATAATTGTTAACGTTGACTCACCCATTTAAGTGTTGAAACTATTTAGGAAAATGTACCAAGGAAAAATGGATGCAAAAGTCTAAGTAATACAAAAGAATTTTTTTTTTTGGGTAAAAGAAATACAGCATTTTATTGAAAAATCAAATCTAAAAATTTATCAATTTTTTTTTATAGAAATTGTATAAATCCATTGGATTGATCCAAATTTTATCATATAATTTAGTCGCCTTTAATTGAACAAACCAAATAAAAACAAAATTGAGCCGTAAGCTTGACTGGACACTGGGGGATGAAATTGAACAAAGGTCAATACTGTCTGCCCATGAATATTATATTATATTACATTATATTTTATTATATAAAACATATTATATGTTATATGCTAAATTATGAACTATTAACTTAGTCGATTGAGTTTTAACTTAATTGGTATAAACATTATTGTTAGTATAAGAGAATGTGAGTTTGAGTGTGCTAAAACGAATTATCCTCTTATTTATGAGTTAAAGAGAAGTTATGAGTAGTTCTAGACATTAAGTTAAAAAAAATCAAAATCTATAATGAAATTATTAAAAAACATATCAGCTTAAAATTATATTATTTTAGAATGGACCATGCTTCGTTGGCTTTGTGGTGCATGTAACCCAACCCAATGATATGGTTAAGCTAAAAAAACAAAAGTCTTACTTATTTATATTAAAATATTCATAGCAAATATTATAATATATATATATATATATATTATGTAGAGGTAATTACGAGTCGGGTAAGGTTTGGGCATAATAAAAATTTTAAGCCCATTTTATTGGCACGGGCTGGGCCTAAAAATGTGCTTAACATTTTGCCTAAGTTTGGCCTGGATAAAAAACTAAAATCCAAGCGGTCTCGTCCATATTAAATTTTTTATATTATTTTTAAATAAAATAAATTTAAAAAAGATAATACATTAAATGCACTAAAATCATTAAAATAAATGTTGCTCAACAAAATGAAAATAAAATTAAAAATATATATTTATACTTAAATAACACTAAGATAAATGCAACTTAACAAGCAAAAGCTCTAAAATAGTAGCAAAATTAATAATAAAACAATAATTATACAATATCCAAATAATAATAACAAAATAACAACAATATAATAATGAAATGACGGCAAAACAGTAGAAAAATAACAGAAAACAACAACATTTTTTTTTTGCAAATTTGGGCTAGGTTCGGGCAAAAAAAGCTTACTAAGGCTCGGCTCATTTTCTAAATAGGCCTTTTTTTTGCCCAAGCCTATTTTTCAGGCCTATATTTTTCCCAAACCTGCTCACTTTTTGGACGGACCTTCGAGCCGAGTGGTCCGCCCCTTGATCAAGTCTAGTTATATTTAATACCTTAAATTATAATATAAATTAGATATGTTCATTGATTTGGTCAAGTCAAATTTAAACATGATAGTAATACACTTTATGCTTACTCAAATATGATCCTACTCAAATATGGATATAAAATTTTATAAATCCACTTATGTCGGTAAATGATTAACTCAAGTTCATTTTAAACTTATTTATACTATTTTTAAAATGATTGGAATATATATTATTTTTAATTTAATATTTAATAGAGTTTTTCTATTTATTAAAATTATATATATATATGCAACTAAAATCTTTTTAATCTTTATAATATACTACTATAGATTTAATTTTTATAAGTTATAAATTATATAATAGATAAAAATAATATAATATATTACAAATTTAGAAAAAGTATCGGATTGAACCAAGATCGAGCCTTAAATATTTAAATCTAAGCTCGGTTGATATTTGAAACAATTTAATATTTTTACTTAGACATTCGTAAATTTCATGTGAATATTTAAATTTAAATAAATTACTCCAAGTTAAGCTTAATTTTTAAATCATAAATAATAATAAAATTATTATTTCCTCCTAAATATTCTATATTTTGTTTTATAAATTCCATTGATTCTATTATTTGGAAAATTCTAAATATATGTAATTTCTTCCTAAATATTTAATCTTTTATCATTTCCTTTTATTCTGTTTTTTTGGCAAATTTGAAGTAGTAGGTAGCAAACAACTTGCAACGCCAAGTCAACCAACGTCCTAAAAGCAGAGCGGCACAGTGTTGACGGAGAGATTTAGCAATTTTAAAAAAAAAACTCAAATTATTATTAGTTATAGTTACCATGAAGCACTAAATAAATCCGTCCCTTCCAACGAGAAAAAACCTCATAAAAAATTAAAAGATAGAAAAAAATCGTGACAAGTGCGTCATTGTTGGATGAAGAAAAAAATTATCCCGAGTCAAGGGGGCCATGCTTGACGTTGACCAATAACACTCAACTTACATAATGTATCAATCACTCGATCTAGAGATGAATTTGAGAGGTAAGGGTTTGGCCCCCTAATTTTTAATTTCCATTCATGGTTAACATTGATCAACAACACTCAACTTACATAAGGTGTCAATCATCGGATCCAGAGACAAATCTGAGGAGCAGGCAAGAGCTGTGGCTCATAATCGTTTTTCAATTCAGTCCTCTTATAAATAAAGAAATTATAAATTAATATATAGTAAATTACATATTGGCTCCCTTTAAAAAATTATGTTTCATCCTTTCAAAAATTATGAAAACATAAATTAATATATGATAAATTTATATTTTAATCTCTTGAAAATTTAGAAGTAATTCTAATCTCCACTAATTTTTTTCTTCTGAATTTACTCTTGATCTGATCTAAATTGGTTGATGTTGACCAACAACATAGCTTACCGAAGAAATCACCCAATGAACTATCGTATCTCAAAATTCGAACATTAACCTTCACCAAATTCCACTATTCAAAATATTTAAAAATAGATATTAACAAATTTAATTAATTCAGATTTGGATTCTAAAATAATAAATAAATCTAAATTTTAAATAAATTTACAAATTTAAATGTTATAAAAATTACAAATATTCAACAAAGGGGTCAATTTTAGGCGGCTCTAGTTTATTACACAGAAGAAAAAATGGACCAAC
Source organism: Gossypium arboreum (assembly GCF_025698485.1). Taxonomy (NCBI): domain Eukaryota; kingdom Viridiplantae; phylum Streptophyta; class Magnoliopsida; order Malvales; family Malvaceae; genus Gossypium; species Gossypium arboreum. The sequence goes on from NC_069073.1 coordinate 121,021,765, forward strand.
CGAGGATGCTTGCCTTCCAATATAATATTAGTAATAACAATAACAAATTATGGAAATGAGTTAACCAACCATGTACCAACAAGAAATTAAATACTCAAATTTTAAAACAATAAGAAAGAGAAAGACTAAAATGACAAATAAATTTAATTTTTATATGTCCCAATTTTAATTAAATGAAAAAAATACCAATATGATATTGATTGAGAATATCATTTTTATCGATATATTTAATAAAAGTATTTAATCTATTGAGTTTTAACTCGATTGTCATGGGTATTAATGCTAATGCAGGAGAATATGAGTTCGAGTGTACTGAAACGCATTATCTTCTATTTATGAGTTGAGGAGTCTACAGACTATAAGTAATTCTAGACATTATGTAAAAAAAAAACAGATATAATCGAATCTATAATAAGATTATCCAAAAATAATAACAATAATAATTGTAGCGTTAGGTATTAATATGATTTGGGTTTAGAAAATTTTTAAAATAAAACTTTTACTATATGATTTACAAAATTAAAAATAAAATTAAATTAAAATTAAATATTATTAGGAAAATATTATAAAATATTAAATATGTAAAAAGTTTACACGAATAATTTCTTTCCATTTTTTTATATATAGAAAATTTCTACCCTTTCAACTTCTTTATTTTTCTTGCTTTATCCGTCATTCTAATCACTCAATAATTATTATCTAAATAAAATATTGAAATCATGTTTTAATGTCACGATTTTAATATGGGTTTAATTGATGGAATATTTCAATTTAATTAAATTTTTTATCAATTAAGTTTTGACTCGTTTTTAAGCTTAAATTAAAAATCATTTGATAATGAATTTTATATTTTTATTTATGTATTTTATAATTAAATTTAAATAAATTTTAAATATTAAATTATATTAATATATTATTGATAATTAAACTCGAATGAATTTGATATATATTAGTACATTGTCTGCATTTCCTCAAATCGGATTAATTTAAAATATAGGTATAAAATTTTGCAAAGTCCGTTCATATTTATAAATGACTACCATAAGTTCGTTTTAAGTTTATCCATATTATTTTCAATTTAATACTTTAGATGGGTTTTAATTAGATTTTTTGAACGAAATTAATTTTTTTATAGATAACTTAATGTGTATATTTTTGAAATATAATAAGTACGATACAATCAAAATACAAATACAAATCCGAGTAATCACAATGTCGAATCAAAAATTACATCATAAATAGACTAAGAACTGATACAATTCAAACTATAGCCAATAAACTAATTGAAACTAACTAGGCTAAAACTCACACATGAGCGGACTCTAAGACCTACACGTAAAATTATGCATGGTAGATCCCGAACTTTAGGTATTTGAATCCAAAACCTTCACCTTTTTCAACTGAATCAAAACTCCATCAGTAACTTAACATAATGCTTACATAATATTATATATTTAATTTTATGTGATATAGATTACATAACATATAATTAGGCCTTAAATATTAAAGCTCAAGCTTAATTCATATTTTAAATCAACTTAATTTTTTCATCAAAACTCGTTTTTCAAATATCGTACTTTTATCTAAACTCTCGAGCTTAATTCCATCCACAAACAAGTCAAAGCTTTAAGGCAGTCTTTAGAATTCTAAACTTAAAATAATGCAATGCAATGCAATGTAATTTAATTTATTATTTTTCTTAATAAAAGAAAATATTATGATTATTTAAAAGAAAAAAAGAAATAAAATTCAAAGCAACGAATCCAAATTCACACCTATAAATACACCAAACAACCAACTACCTCTACCTGCTTCTAGTTTAGACAACCTTCCGGTTCGCCTGTCATTCAACGGTACTTACTCCATTTATATTTTCTCTACAATTTCATTTAGATTTCGTTTAAATCTGATTTGAAAAAGTTTTGATTTGATTTGATTTTCAAAGTTTTTGATTTGGTTGAAAAATTTTCAGAGAGAAAAACAAAAAACACTCCCGAAATGGCACGCAAGAAGATCAGAGAGTACGATTCCAAGAGATTGTTGAAAGAACATTTCAAGAGGCTTTCCGGTAGAGATTTGCCAATCAAATCTGCACAAGTTAGTTCTATTTCTCCTTCTAGATCTAGCTGTTCGTTTCAAAGTTCATCGATATTTCCCTTTTTTTTAGTTTGATTTGTTTTAGTGTTTCTTTGCTGATTAATTTGTTCAATCTTTCGTTCTAGATCTCGCTCTTCGTTTATATTTCCTTTTTTTTAAATGATTTATAATAGTATTTCTTTGCTGATTAGTTTGAATTCATTTTTAGCTCACTTTCTCCTTCCAGACCTCGTTATTCATTTCGAAGTTCATCTATATTTCCGGTTTTTTTAGTTTGATTGTATTAATGTTTCTTTGCTGATTATTTTATTCAATTTCTTGTTCTAGATCTCGCTATTCATTTATATTTCCTTTTTTTAAAATTTGATTTATAATAGTTTTTCTTTGCTGATTAGTTTGAATTCATTTTTAGCTTATTTTCTCCTTCTAGACCTGGTTATTCATTTCAAAGTTCATCGATATTTCCCCTTTTTTTACTTTGATTTGAATTAGTGTTTCTTTGCTCATTAATTTGTTCAATTTCTCCTTCTAGATCTCGTTATTCATTTATATTTCTTTTTTGTTAATTTGATTTATAATAGTTTTTCTTTGCTGATTAGTTTGAATTGATTTCGAGTCATTTTCTCCTTCTAGACCTCGTATTGGTTTCGAAGTTCATCAACATTTCCTCTCTTTTTTTAGTTCGATTTTTATTGGTGTTTCTTTTCTGATTAATTTGAATTGATTTTTAGTTCAATTTCTCGCTCTAGATCTTGCTATTCATTTCAAAGTTCGTCAATATTTTCTTCTTCTTAAAAAATAAAAATTGATTTGTGTTAGTATTTCTTTGCTGATAAATTTGAATTTTTTAGTTCAATTTCTCACTCTAGATCTGGCTATTCATTTCAAAGTTCACCATTATATTATTGTCTTTTTTAAAGTTTGATTTGTGTTAGCATTTCTTTGGTGATTAATTTGAATTGATTTTTAGTTCATTGTGTCCTTCTTGATCTCGCTTTTCATTTTAAAGTTCAGCAATGTCATTTTTTTTATTTTGATTTGTACTAGTGTTTCTTTGCTGATAAATTTGAATTTATTTCAAAGCAAATCTTAGAAAAATACTGTTCGGCTTTTAGAATTTCTGGATCTAGTATAAAGTTAGAAGGTCCGGTTGCTTTAACTACTCTTAGTTTTACGAAAAAGAAAATTCTTTCCAGATCAGGAAGTTTTTCAAATTTGAATATGAATTTAAGATATTGATCTTACTTGATTCCTTGATTTATGATTATTGTATGAAATTGAACATTTACTAATTTGTTTGGTTGTGTCACTGATTTTAGATCATGGAATCGATTCTATCAGCTTTTAGAATTTCTTGACCCAGAATTAAGTTAGAAGATTGAGTTGCTTTAATTACTCACAGTTTTATGAAAAGAAAATTTACAGATCAAGAACTTTTGAAATTTTAATATGAATTTAAGATATTGACCTACCTATTCATTCATTGATTTATGATTATTCTATGGAATTGAACTTTGAGTAATTTGTTTGGTTGTGCTACTGGTTTTAGATTACGGAATCAACTGATTTCAATCAGCTAGTAGAGAAGGAGCCATGGCTTTCGTCACAGAAACTGGTTGTTAAACCTGATATGTTGTTCGGTAAGCGTGGGAAGAGTGGTTTGGTTGGCTTAAATCTGGATTTTGCTCAAGTTATTGCTTTCGTGAAAGAGCGCCTTGGCAAAGAGGTTCACTATCGGTTTTGTACATTTTAGTCATTAATTTGTCATTATTAAAGGTCAAAGGTTCGATTTTATGCTAACCTCTTGTGAATTACAGGTGGAAATGAGTGGATGCAAGGGACCTGTTACAACTTTCATTGTTGAACCTTTCATCCCTCACAATGAAGAGTTCTACCTTAACGTTGTCTCTGAGCGACTTGGTTGCAGCATTAGCTTTTCAGAATGTGGAGGGATTGAAATTGAAGAGAACTGGGATAAGGTACTTTGAGATGATCTAACACTGGTACTCGGTTTGATTTTGTTTCTTGTTTCGATTTTACCTTAATAGTTTCCTAACTAAGTTGAGGTACCCTTCATATAGGTCAAGACCATATCTGTCCCAACCGGGTCGCTTTTGACATCAGAAACTTGTGCTCCACTTGTTGCAACCCTTCCCTTGGAGGTAATTTTTCCAAATAATTAATGATTCAGTGAGCCGTATTTTCTTAACTCGAGCATGTTTCTTCGTCTTCATACGGTCAACTCCATCAGATAGATTTTCCTACTACATCAGCAAATCAACAAGTATGCATACTGTAACATGCTCTTTCAATCTTTAACTAAAATATATGTTGTTTTCATTATAGATCAAAGGAGAAATCGAGGAGTTCATCAAAGTGATCTTTAATCTGTTTCAAGGTATGGCATATATATATCTTTCTTGAATCTAAAACTATTCAAACTGACATTCGGTACTTTGTAATTAACTTTTTCGAGTTCAAAAATGTCAGATCTCGATTTCACATTCCTCGAAATGAACCCTTTCACGCTGGTCGACGGAAAGCCTTATCCTTTAGACATGAGAGGCGAGCTGGATGACACTGCTGCTTTCAAGAACTTCAAGAAGTATATATGCCCCCCTTTATCAGTAGTTTGATCAATTTATTGTTTCAACATGCTATGTGGAGTATCAATAAAATTCATCTGATGCAATTTCATTTCTTTTCTAGGTGGGGTAATGTCGAATTCCCATTGCCTTTTGGAAGAACAATGAGTGCAACCGAAAGCTATATTCACGGGCTAGACGAGAAGGTATGTTAGATTTAATAGATAGTTCGCCTTGCATGCACAATCTTCTTTTATTTGCTAATCACCCAATTGGACGGGAACCTCGAGCTGTATATGATATAACATATGGACATTTTATCGATCACCCCGAATCCTCTGTTCCGTTTACCATCTATTTCACAATATATGAACTCTTCTCCGGAAAAAATGGTTTAAACCATGTTGCAGTTCATTTAATAGCTTCACCCACACGTACGGTATTAACTTAAAAAATATATTGCAGACCAGTGCATCGTTGAAATTTACGGTGTTGAACCCTAAGGGACGCATTTGGACAATGGTAGCTGGAGGAGGTGCAAGTGTCATCTACGCTGATACGGTGGGTTATTTTCTTTTCACTTTCCGGGTTTTCAGTATAGGACTAAAAACCCTGCAATTTTAAGATATCAGTAATGTGTTTGATTTACTTGTGTAATTCATTACCTGATCAGGTTGGAGATCTTGGTTTTGCTTCTGAGCTCGGAAATTATGCAGAATACAGTGGAGCACCCAACGAAGAGGAAGTATTGCAGTATGCCAGAGTAGTTATTGATGTAAGGAACTCTAGCCCTTCATTCACATTACAATGTTGCTAAAAGCAGAAATCAGGATCTTGTACTTGATCGGTTAATGCCGTCTCTAACTTTTCTTGAAGCCAACACAAAACATTATTTGAGTAATTTCTGATGTAAAGCTTACAATGCAATCATAAGCATCTTAAGCATATGATTTTGGCTGTACAAATAATTTCATTTTTCCTTGATAGTGTGCAACCGCAGACCCTGATGGTCGCAAAAGAGCCCTCGTAATTGGCGGAGGAATAGCCAACTTTACTGATGTCGGTGCTACATTTAACGGCATTATCCGAGCCTTGAAGGAGAAGGTAAGCTTCTCTATAGTGGTGTTTTCACTGTTTTGCTTCTCTCGTTGTCCGCTTTTACTTACTAATAATAACCGGACGTCCAAATTTATACAGGAATCAAAGCTCAAAGCCGCTCGGATGATGATATACGTGAGGAGAGGAGGTCCAAATTACCAGAGAGGCCTCGCGAAAATGCGGGCACTTGGAGAGGAAATCGGAATCCCTATCGAGGTATCCATACTATATAGACAAACGATTATTGGTCTACAACATTTTCCAAAATAAAAAAAATTTGCTGATATTTTTGTTTCCTATTCGGCGTGTTTCTCTCGTAGGTTTATGGTCCCGAAGCTACGATGACCGGTATTTGCCAGCAAGCTATCCAATACATCAGTGCAGCTGCCTAAGTTGTCGGTTCGGGTTCATGTTCGGTCTCTGTTTTTTTTTTTCCTCCTTTTCAAGTGGGTCATTTTCATTAGATTTCCCTTTTGCCATGTTACTGAAACATTTGGAATTTATTTGCTGAAAAGTGAACATGAAATCTTAGGCATAAATGGCATTTGTCAGCAATAAAGATCTTAAAAATTTTCTACATCTTTTGTCTCCCCATCTTTATTTTCTTAATGACACTAATAAACCTTGTCTTTCTTAATCTAACTCTATTTTTTTTTAAATACACATGCCAAACATATTTTTATATTTAAGTATTTTTAAAAAATTGAACATACTTACATTAAACACGTGCTTGTATTCGATACTCGTTTACGTAAATATTACTGTAAAGGTCAAAAAGGAAAATTACTTGAGAGAGAGATACGGTACGAATATTGTTGTGAATAACTTTGACTTAATCGATAATTTCGATAATTATGGATAATTATCATATGAATATGATATAAATTGATAATGGAAATATAATAAAACTCATCTTAATCAAATATCTCTCTCTCTCTCTCTCTCTCTCTCTATATATATATATATATGAGACCAACACTCGTATCTGCACCTACATCTGAACCCAAGATAGATAAATATATATATAGGCCATCATGCAGCTTCTCAAAGTCACTTTGTCAATTAACCCAATTCTTTCAAACCAACCTTCACGGTTTTTTTTTTAAATATTTTCAGAAGTATAATTTTTTTTTAAAAAAACAATCAACATGTTTATCTCGAAAAAATATTTATATTCAATACTTACACTTGAATTTATTAAAAAAAAATTCAGCAAACCGATAAAAAAACTATTGAAAATACTTATATCATACAAAGAATGATATATATATATATATATATATATATATATATATATATATCTCATATTTAACCAAACGTTAACTTCTACAAATTTTGAAAGATTAAATTTTGTTATTAATCTATATACTATATGTAAGTTATATATTCTCTATACTTTTATTTGGCCATTTTTAATCATTATTATTTTCAAATTTTAAAATTTCAGTCTTAATCAATTAGTAATTGTTAAATTAATTAAATTATATTATTTCTAAAATCTTATATGATAAATATATTATCAAATATGTAATGACATTTTCAACTTGTTAGTTTCATATATTATTAAAAAAACCCTCAATCAATGGATTTACCTACTTATGGTTGTGTTGAGATTTAAATTTGAAATCTGAAAAGTATAAAAATTAAGAATAATTTAATTAGAAAATATGAACTAAATCTAGAACGTTTTGCATAATACAAGACTAATATCGAAATTTAACCAAATAAAGCTAAGTTGAGATTAAATTTTAAAATCAAATTCGTTAATTTTAATACTTCTAAGCAGAATTTGAAACACTCCCAAGCTTTTCAAAACAAGATTACATTTCAAAACATCCCTAAAACAACATTACTTCTAAGCTTTTCGAAGCAAAATCCATCACAAACTAATAGTAAATTTTGACAATCACAAACATCCCTAAAACAACATTACTTCTAAGCTTTTCAAAGCAAAATCCATCACAAACTAATAGTAAATTTTGACAATCACAAAACAAGATTACATTTCAAAACATCCCTAAAACAACATTACTTCTAAGCTTTTCAAAGCAAAATCCATCACAAACTAATAGTAAATTTTGACAATCAGAAAACAATATTACATTTCAAAACATCCTTTAAAAAAACCCAATAAAAATACCAGAAAAACAAGCATAAAATTATAGCCATGAATAAAGAACTCATAGATGGAGTCCATTGCCTTTGTGTGACTTGCCGGTTTGCCACTGCATTAGCCAAAGCCTCTGCTAGCTAGCTACTCTATAGGAACCTATCATCCTCCTCCTCCTCCATGCATGCAGCCATGTGAGTGAAGCACAAGAGAAAAGAGCTTTTAATTCATTGGAGGAAGGTGAATTGAGGAGTCCATAGCCCTAAACCCTTTCCATGCTTTTTGTGAAGACCCCATGGTCATGAGTTTGTTTTTTTTTTCTTTTTTCTTTGCTAAAATGATGCTATACCTATGTATCAACTATGATAATCCGATGGGACGTCTCTCACAAGCTAGTGGAGAGAGCCAGGCTATTGATAGTGGGCTTTAAATAGCTGATAATTTGAGTATAAAGTGGGTAATGACGTTACTGTGGAAGAAAAATAGATAGAATATAATTATAATTAAAACTCACATATGACATCAACGCATAATGGAGTCTTGAAACTCATATATAGTTGAATATGATAAATTTCAAATTTATATATTCAAAACTTAAGACCTCCACCTTTACCAATAAATCAAGACTTTATCGACAATAAATTGTAAAAATTTGGATATTCATAAATATTTAAAATGGCAGATAATATTTAGATCAAATATTAAAAAATTGGGTAAACGACATCTAAAGGTCATTCTAAAATAAGGTTTGTCCTATTTCGATCACTTAATTTTTTTTAATTTATTCACTCTAATTAATATAATTGTTCAGACTAGTCACTGCTATTAAAAATTTTGTTAATCCACTAATAAATTGCTTACGTGGCATAGACTACAAGTGGCATTTTTTAAACATTTAGCTAAAAATTAGGTTCCAAAACACAGCAAAGAGTGGAGGTTGATAGATTGATACAACAAAGAGGGAGTATTGAGGGGTAGCGGAGGTTGTTATAAAAGCCGGTTCATCTGGTCAGGGTGAAGAACCGGAGGTTATAGAGAATGAAGGTGAAGGGAGTATAAGGGTTGAAAGTTAAAAGAGTGTTGACAGAGTGTAGGTTTACTATTCTCGAAGAGTCGATCCTTTCTTCATTATTTCTAAAGGTATTTATAGGCAATGGTCCATGTACAGTGGTGTTAAAGTATTAGACTAGCCATCTGGCCATCATTACAGAATGCATGAGGGGATGTTTGAGATAAGACAAATTTTGTCATTAATTCTGACTTGATGAGATAAAACAATTGAGCTCATGTGATGTTTACTTACTAACAACTTCACATTCTCAATGAAAATTAAACCCTCCATTATCCGGGTGATCATCTCGAAAGGATGAGCTTACAAATGATCTATTGACTTATTAGTAGCAAACTTACTGCTCAAACATTTTTTTAACTTGCCACGTGCCCTAACGCGGGTAAAGATTCATTATTTGACAACACTTTATTTTAATAAATAATGAATTTATTATTTATTAGTAAAATGTAAATATTTATAAAACAAACTTATTGTCATTTTTTTATGTATGCTATGAAAAAGGATGAACAGTGAGAGTGCTTTTGATTATTGGGATCTCCACTAACTAATGCTAGTCTACAATGCTTTTTCTAACTTAGATTCGTATCTCCTTGTTTTCCCCCACTAATTCCTTTTTTCTCTTTCTTTTTTGTATCCATTGGAATCTATTGATTATTTAATTACACAAAAAAATATTAATACTTACTAAAAGGTTGATATTATTAATTAAGGTGGAAGCTTTTGGTTTTTAATATTTAAATTCGAGTTTTATTATACGTAATTATAATATATGTGTGTCTAGTCCTGTTATGTGCATATGTCACGAGTGAGTTTTGTCCCATTCTTTCTAATATTTCGATCGTTATAAAGTTGCTCAAATATGTATCTGTAATAATTGTCTTGACTTGTATAAAGGAGTGGTTAAAGTTTTTGTCAACACTCGTTTGTAATATTTATAAAAAAATGTATTTATTTTTCAAAGAAAATATTCAATCATACAAATAAATATTGGGTGCATTGATAAGATACATTGTACTCTTGAAGGAAGAATATAATTCGAGCCCTAAAAAGAACAACTACAAGTCTCGAAAGTATTAAGATTTTTAGAAAGATTTAAAAAAAACCTAAATATTTTATAATTAGTTTTTAACCGATCTTAAGTTGGATCTCTTTTATGTTTGTCTACCGTTAACAAATCAGAGGGGCAACAAACTTTGGATCCTTATAATTTTATAACTTTATCTTGATCATTCTCGAAGAAATCCTGACTTATCTTATAATTTAAATAGAGTCCAAGTAAGGAAATTTTTTCTGCGGGGTAGAATTAAGTTGTATATTTTTACAATAGCAAAAATGTAATTTCACCATTTAATAGTCTATAGCTTTATAATTTTTAAAGGACCAAAACAAAATTTTCTTATTTTTAGGCCCAAAATGCAATTTTACCATAACTAATTTAAAATTTTATAAATTATAAGAGAACTAAAAATGAAAATTTCTATTTTAAAAAGGGTCGAGGCTCCTGACTAGCCCCCTAACTCCGCCCGTGAATATAAACAAACATCAACATCATTTTGAAACTTTGCATACCTCTTATCTTGACAACTCAATTTATCTCTCCAACGTTGCTGGTATTTAAATCATCAATGAAGCAAAATAAGATCAATACTCTAATGACACGATATTTTATTTATCTTATTTTGTTTTAAATTAAAACTCATAATTAGATTTAAGTGTTCTTAAGTTAGGCTTCTGGGTTCTTAGAAGAAGCACTAAATTTTCTTTTTACTAAGCATGTACTCTTCTTTTGTAGAATCAACTTTGAATATCAAATTAAATTTGTAAGAAATTTTTCATTTTCATCTTAATTGAACATGAGCAATTCCAAAGATTAAACCCAATGACTTCATAATAAGCAATAGGTCAATAATTTTGATTTTTTTTCTTTCAAAATGGTACTTGAATGATCCAATGATATCTATTTACAATAATTGTTGTTAGGTTTATGGCAAGGCAAGTACATGAGGTTCACATTTTTGGAAACTATTCAGGTAATGGACCCTTTAGCATCAGTCTTAATTGAAATCATTTCAAGGTAGTTCAATTGATATAAATTAAATTTATATATTTAAAAGATCATATTTCATACAATAATTAAAGAAGGGCTTCTTCTTCATGCTAAATTGAATAATATTTTTAAATTTTAAAAGTTTTATTTTAATAAAAATTAATAATTTAATTTTAAATTTTAAATACAATTTTTAAAATTTTAAGAAATTTTATAATTTTATCTCTCTAAAAAATTATTATTCTTCCAATCATTTAAAAATAAAATTCATACCAAAATTATCAACTTTCCTATATGTAAAAGGACAGTTTTCTTCTATGGGAAATGACTCAATTATAGTGATTAGAACACCCACTCTAGCTTTAATTTCTATTTTCCTTTAGACAAGCAAACAACTTATGTTAACTTTTGTGTTTCTTACAAATTAAGTCATAAATTTGTTTTTGGTAAATTACACCCGACATCGTTAAATTATTAATAGGTTTATATTTTGGTTACACAACTTGGAAAAGTTATAAGATGATCATTGAATTATTCAAAGGTTTTTATTTAATAAGCTGAACTATTTGAAAGTTTTTATTTAAATCACTATGCTCTTAAGTTTTTTTATTTAAAAAAGTTTGACTAACAAGTTCCAACTAACAATTCAACGATTAGTACGATGGATCAACACCCATCGACGAGTAGAAGAACGTACCTTAGATCTAAGTCGATCTGAGGGTCAGTGTCGAAGATCAAAGAAGAAAACTATTTGGATTTTGGTTCTTAAATTTGTGACGTTCAAAGTTGTTTCATGAAAAAAATCGAATTGTAGAAGAGAGGGGAATGAGAGCTTTTCAATTAGTGCATGGGACGCAAATAGAGAATGTCATATAATAGCAATTTTAACAGCTCAGTGAATTAAACTTTGAAATAGTTTACTGACTAGATTGTAACTTTTTAAAGTATAGTGACCAAAACATTCTAATAATTTAGTGAACATGAAGTAATTTACCCTTTTTTTCTTCAAAATTTAATATAAGTGGTGTACAAATTTATTGTAACTCCAAAGCCTCATTTGCTTTTTATATAATTTTTTTATAAATATAATTTTCCTACCACAAGCACAAAAAAAAAATACTTGAATCGATCCAAATATCCATATCTTCCACAATAACATACTATTCACTTCGTGATTAGACTTGTTCAAGTATCAAATTCTCCCGTACTAACTTAAGTTCGGTTTAAGCCAAAATATGAATAATATTTTTGTGTAAATTTAACCCACATAAATGATACAATACTCAAAGCTCGACCCCATTTGTCCATATTTTTCTCTCATTTTATTTTTATTTTTTGGTACAACGATGATAAATCTTCTTTCATATATATGTTTGTTTTAGGAAATGGAATGCTTTGAGGCAGCCTTGAAGACCAAACTTAAAAAAGTAAATTGCTTTAAAATCAAGCTTTTAACCTTCTTTCTTTTTTGGGATATTAGGATTGTTGTTAATATAGGAGGATGTAGATTTGAGTGTGCTAAAGCGCATTATCCTTCTATTTATGGGTTAGGGAGGGACTATGGATAGTTTTAACCATTGTGTCTAAAAGAACAGATATAATCAGAACCTATAACGAGATTGTTCAAAAAAATTTAAATAGAAATTATAATTCTTAATCATTAATCTAAAAAGATTAACCCAAATTGATGAAAAAAGTAGTTGAGAAGATAGGCATAGGCCTCACAAAATAGGTTTTGGGTCATGTTTCTGGCTTAATGAACTGAACTTGTTCATATGGGTTTGGATGCTTGGGCTAGGTCTTTGGTCTTTCCCAATTTTAATTGTATCTAAAGTTGGGGGAAAATAGTGGCCAACAATTAATGTGTATCTATTTTAGTTATTCTAAGATTGTTTTTTATTTTTGTTATTAAAATTATCAAAATTTAATATATTGAGTTAATATTTTTTATTAGTAAAATAATAAATTTAATTTTTAATATTTATAGATTTTATCAATTTAGTCTTAAATTTAAAAATTGAACAAATTTAATCCTCAACTTTACCCATTCTATTAGTTTAGTTTTACTTCTTAAAAATTCAAATTTAAAATTTAAAAAATTAAAATAAAACTTATTTTAACGTTTATTTTTTATAACAACACAAAAATGTTTTAAAAATATATAAATAAATGAATATTCATTTTTTCTTTTTCTGACATGAACTTTATTTATTAAAATATCGCACTTATAAATAAAATATTGAAAAGAACCTCACAATTGAGCCTTAAACCAGATTTACACTTTTCCTTTCTTTAGTTTATTTTATAAATAATAAATTTCATTATACATTTTGACTTTCCTCCTTAGTTCTCATCAAATTTGTCAAGCATTGGGCATCACCATCGCCCACAACCACCAGCATCAATAACATTTACTCTGGTGCGTTTGTTTGTTTGGAAGTAAAACATTTTCTGGAAAAGCTTTTCAGCCTTTTTCAGTGTTTGTTTGGCTAAAATATTTTCCTAATGTAAAATCTTTTACAAAACACAGTAAATGAGATGAGTATTTTAGGGAAAATGTCTTACAGATTTTTAATCGGTAAGACATTTTCCGGAAAATCTTCCTACCCTCTCACCAGATTCTTTCTCCTTCTTCCGTTTTCATCTTCCTTCTCTTTCTTCATCCGTTCTGTAAGTTTTTTATGCTTTTTATTTTCTGTATTTCAGGCGATGTGTTGATTGCAAAAATGTAGGGAAGTCTTTCGGCTCTGTTTCATGCTTGCTTTGCCTCGAAACGGTTACTAATAATGGGGATCAGTCGTGGGCTAAGCTTCAATGTGGGCATCAATTTCATTTGATGCATTGGCCTGAGAGCTCTGGTTTTGGTGATGCAACTGATCCGCCTTTGAAGTCTGGGAGTGAGCATAGGCAGTTTCTGAATCGCCTCAAGAAGGTATGGAAGGCCATGGAAGGCGTAGTCGATTCTGGTTTAGTTCAAGCTATCGGTGTTAGCAATTTCGGTGTTCAGCAGATCAAAGAATTGATTAAATTCGCAAAAATCGTACCTGCTGTTAATCAGGTATGATAGATTTTCACGCATTTTTTAACTTTACATTTGTTACAGTCTTCGATCTTTTTGTAGATTTGTTGAGAACTTTACCGTGAAATTAAAGGAATGCTTACATATTTGTCCATATGTTGATTGATGTGTAGTCATTGGAATAATTGTTGGTGACTCAAATGTGAAATTTGCTAGCATAAATCTATGAACTTTTGCTTGCATTCATTTAATTTGAGATGATTTCTAAGTTCTCTTTTTGATCCAAATCTATTTGCCTGGCTAAGAACACGGAGTTGGTGAGCTCCAGTCCTTTCTACAATGTTCGAATGCGAGTCCGCAACATTTGAGGCAAACCTTACTAGTTGATGGACTTAGAATATTTGTTTATGTTGTAGTTGATGCACATCGTTTTGTTTGTCACTTCGATTTCGTAATACTTTTCCAGATATTGACCTTTATTGTTCTCGTTGATTGCTTACTGTTTTCTGAATCCCACATCTGGCAAAATTCATTGAGTTATACAACTAATTCATATTTTTTTTATAGGTGGAGTTGCATCCTTTTTGGAGGCAAGATGAGGTGAAGTTCTGCCAAATGAAGTGTATCCATGTATCGGCTCATACACTTTTGGGAGTACCTACTTCAAGTCCTGGAGTGTCCGATAGTGGATCGGGTGGGGAAGGTGAACCCGGAACTCCTCGGGTTTCATTTTGGAGGTCTAGATCAGTACATGGACCGATGCTGAAATTATCAATTGTTGGAGAGATAGCAGATAGGCACAAAAAGACACCTGAGTAGGTATACCTTTTATTAACAATATCATCTCTAGTTTTACTTTATTTATCATTCTACCTTCCGTTTTCTGTGTTTCTTCGGACCTAAAGTAGGCTAATGAACGACTTCAAATTTGTTGACAGTATGTTGACGTCATTCATTGATGTAAAATATCAACCTATTGATCCTGGTAACTGACAAATTATTTTATCCCTTTGTTTTCGGATTTATGGGATCATTTCTGAATGTCAAAATGATATAAGGTGGAAGGTACAATAATAAACACAATTGAACTATTTTAGATTATTACCGGTGTCTGAAGTGCATAAGTATATAATGAATGCTTACGGATACAAGATTTAGATGCATCCGGCTTAGGGTCTACTTGAACATAGAGCTATTCGCTGACCTGACACAAGAGCTCGGTTAGAGCTTGTGTTTATCATCTATCGAAACTAAGTCTATACTTTTAGCAGAAACAAAACTGAGAAGAGTTGGGAATATCAGTATCTTTTGTGGGAGAAAACAAAAATCCATATTGTAGGATTCACTTATATGCATCAATGTGTCAGACTTTATGAAACAATTTAAGACTAGTTGCCATTTCACAACAAAAGTAAAGAGGGAGGGGCTTCCTTACCCATCTCTTGCCCGTATGCTTATGGTTAAATTTGTTGAATCTCTAGGTCAGTCTTGTATGCCCAACTGCTTTCTAGTGGACAAAAGACTCACAGAACTAACACAAAGCTTGAACATTGGAGAAAAAGAGTTGCATTCAACTCCGTCCCAATAAACTAACACCATATAATAAGGGAAGCCTACAACTGATTAAAGTTATCTGTGCAAGGAACAGTCTTATGCTTTTATGAGTATATATGTTTGTATTATCATGATTGGGCTATAATAGATGTGTTTGGCCCAAGGATGTACAACAGGATTGGCCCAAGGATTTTTTCTTTTAACATCAGCATGATGGTTGGCATGGGATATCTTATGTATTTAAAACTTCATATATATAGTGCATGGTTTTCTTATCAAATAACTTACAACTACAAGAATCCAAATTTGTGGGTTATTTAGCATGTCTGTCATTTTCGGAGCATTTAGGATCACGATCATTTATGGTAGAGCAAATGTTGATCATAACAGCCATTTTTATTAAAACTATGTTACTTGGACTCTAAGTCCGATGTGGGTATGTTAATTTTTCTCAGTTTTTCCATGTATTTGAAAGATTTTTGGAGGGTTGTATCTCTGTATCCATGTCTGACTATGTTCTGGACATGTCCGTCCGCTTTGCTTGTTTGCAGGTAATTCTACCATGTAGCCTAAAACCCGACAGGATAAAGCAAAACATTGACATATTTAACTGGTCTCTGTCAGATGATGAGTGGAACCACTTGAATCGGATTGAACCACAGGTAATTTTATATGGAGATGGTCCTTTGAACAATCTCTCTGATCGAGGCTTCATGTTGGTAGTGGTCCTCTTCAAGCTGTTCGAGAAATAGAAGATGACGCTGTATTCAATGCCTAATATGTTGTGAGCATGTTGTTCTAAGGATAATGTCCCGGTTTTACATTCAATCATGTCATTGCTCGGTTATAATATTTGCTGTTGCGTCGCCATCATTAGCATAACTTTGAGTTTGTTGACGATGGATAGAAAGTCAAAGAGAAGAACATTGTAATTGATCTGTAGTTGCAGGTTTTACTTTTTATATGAACAAATGGTGTTTCATATATATGTGTGCACACGTGTTTTGTTTGTAAAACATCATTTGTGCTCTTCTTCTTAGCTTCATGAATGCACAAATCAATTAAAACTCAGAGCCATTTGTTTGCTTAAAATAGCCATCTTCATTGGTGGAGAAAATTCCATTGTAATGCTATAATCTTTCTTTGCATTTGTGTAATCTTTCTTTGCATTTGTTGTTTCCTCTGCAAGGTGTAGGCTTATTGATGTTCTGGGCATTGTTTAGGTAAGTTTTCATGCTCTAGCGTAACATGGGTATGCATGCCCCCATTTAAGTGCAATTTTCGTGTATCTTTTCTGTTCTCTTGCAAAATGTTGTTTATGTGATCCAACATTCGAGTTCATGCATAAGTTATTAGCTCTATATAGTCAAACAAATGGTTTTCTTTCTGATTTTCTGTTCCTCTTTATAAAGTTACATTTGTTGGAGTTTTTGAGCACTTTATCTGGATGAAGTATGAAGCTCTATCTAAATCTAGAGCAACAATGCAATAAATCCGGATAAAGAATGAACAATGCAATAATTGAGTATGATTATATATTTAATTTGATTTATTTATTTATAAATAAATCATTGCAATATATGTAAAAATAATTTAAAATATAAATTTATTAATATATATAAATTTATTAATATAATGTAAAAATAGTTTTTCTAGAAAATATTTTTAGGAAATCTACTAAATAACAGAAAATATTTTACACAGATTCATCTAAACACCAGAAAAGTAAATTATTTTCAGAAAAGTAAATCATTTTCCAGAAATTATTTTCTGAAAAATATTTTACTGGCAAACAAACGGAGCCTAAACTTCTTGATTTTCACATCCTTCGTCATCATGTCACTGAACTAGGAATTGGGAAACTACCAACATGACCTTCTACCTACTAAGTCTCCAAGACCTCATCTTTACCTATATATACCCAATCATGCTCTCCTCAAGCACAAACTCAAACACAACAAACTCATTTTGGGCAACAACCTAAAGTCATTGATTATCACCCTTTTCGACCTTTGGCTGTAGTATTCGATCCAATTTGAACATGGTAGTCGTTAATGTTGTAAAAATGAAAAAGTTGAATCTGTTTAAGAATTCATGACTTTTCCCCTTCTTTTTTTTTGTTTATAAGATTATTATTTTATTCATAAAATTATTATTTTAATAAATAAATGTCATGTTAGAAAATGAGAAAAATAGTTATTCATTTATTTGTAAATATTTTTATAATTTTGTATGTATTTTATTGAAATATAAACTTTTAAATATTTTTAAAATTTTTAATTTTAAGAATCAAGATTAAATTGATAAAATATGTAAATTTGAGTGCTAAATTTATTATTATGCAAATAAAAAAATCACAATTAGTAATTTAACGGAAGAGTGACTAAAATATTAAATTTCGTAACGTTAATGACAAAAATAAAAATTTTAAACTTGAATGACTAAAATATAATAATTATAATTAATATTTAATTATATTTTAAGTGAATTTTTAGTATTTATTTATAAATCATCCACTATTTTTATTTTATTTAATAATAAGGTGGTAGTGCGAAATCGATATTGATTCTTTGCTCAGAGATAAAATCACGTGATAAAAATTTCTCCACTATTTTATTGCCTAAATACTTCGATTATGCAAAGATTCTAAGTACTGTTTTATTTCTTGTTCAATAGAACAATTGAAATATTCCCTCTTTCTTTTCTTCTTAGCCTTAGTCGAATGCTATGTTTCTCTTATGGCGTTATGGGATTTTTATTTTAAATTTTAGGATTTTCATTTTCATTTGATATTTTTTTAAGGTGAAAATGTTAAAATTCAGAATGAAAATATTTATATGGTATTAAATTATTAGAAAAAGAATGTAGATGACGTCGCATCACTATTTCAAACAATCCCTTCCCAATTTGATAATTGCTACATGTTGTTTAACGTTAATGGCGGAATGTCTTCCTTTTTGGACAAGAGCTTCATTTGAAAGTCTGTTTTTGTGTCAATTAGCTACCACTTGGTGGTTGACGATGTTTTCTTTTTCAACGTTTGTTTACGAAGCGATTGATCTGCCGACATTTTATTGACAGAGAATGTTTTATGGAGATGTCATGATCAAGTTGATTAATTATTTAGTGGTTTGTCATATTATCATATTTGCTTTTTACTATGTTAAGAATTTGTTTCTTGCCCACTTGGTGGTTGGCAACGTTTTCTTTTTGAACATTTGTCCGCGAAGCGATTAGTATGCCGAAATTTTATTGACAGAGAATGTTTTATGAAGATGTGGAAATTGATTAATTATTTTGTGGTCTATCATATTATCATGTTTGCTTTTTACTATGTTAGGAATTTATTTCCTGCCCACTTGCTAGTTGGCCACGTTTTCTTTTTGAATATTTGTTCACAAAGTGATTGGTATGTCGATATTTTATTAACAGAGAATGTTTTATGAAGACATGGTGAAATTGATTAATTATTTAGTGGTTTGTCATATTATCGTGTTTGCTTTTTACTATGTTAGGAATTTGTTTCTTGCCCACTTGGCGATTGGCAACATTTTCTTTTTGAACATTTGTTCGTGAAGTGATTGGTATGCCGACATTTTATTGACAAAGCATGTTTTATGAAAACGTGGTGAAATTGATCAATTTTTCAATGGCTCGTTATATTATAATGTTTGCTTCTTACTATGTTAGGAATTTTTTTTCCTGCCCAGTTGGTGGTTGACGATGTTCGCGAAGCGATTGGTATGCCGACATTTTATGGACAGAGAATGTTTTATGAAGATCTGGTGAAGTTGATTAATTATTTAGTGATTTGTTATATTATCATGTTTGCTAGATTCTAAGTACTGTTTTATTTCTTGTTCAAGAGAACAATTGAAATATTCCCTCTTTCTTTTCTTCTTAGCCTTAGTCGAATGCCATGTTTCTCTTATGGCGTTATGGGATTTTTATTTTAAATTTTAGGATTTTCATTTTCATTTGATATTTTTTTAAGGTGAAAATGTTAAAATTCAGAATGAAAATATTTATATGGTATTAAATTATTAGAAAAAGAATGTAGATGACGTCGTATCACTATTTCAAACAATCCTTTCCCAATTTGCTAATTGCTACATGTTGTTTAACGTTAATGGCGGAATGTCTTCCTTTTTGGACAAGAGATTCATTTGAAAGTCTGTTTTTGTGTCAATTAGCTACCACTTGGTGGTTGACGATGTTTTCTTTTTCAACATTTGTCCGCGAAGCAATTGGTATGTCAAAATTTTATTGACAGAGAATGTTTTATGAAGATGTGGAAATTGATTAATTATTTTGTGGTCATCATATTATCATGTTTGCTTTTTACTATGTTAGAATTTGTTTCACCCCACTTGTCTGGTTGGCCAAGTTTTCTTTTGAACATTTGTTCACAAAGTGATTGGTATGTCGATATTTTATTAACGAGAGAATGTTTTATGAAGACATGGTGAAATTGATTAATTATTTAGTGGTTTGTCATATTATCGTGTTTGCTTTTTACTATGTTAGGAATTTGTTTCTTGCCCACTTGGCGATTGGCAACGTTTTCTTTTGAACATTTGTTCGTGAAGTGATTGGTATGCCGACATTTTATTGACAAAGCATGTTTTATGAAAACGTGGTGAAATTGATTAATTTTTCAATGGCTCGTTATATTATAATGTTTGCTTCTTACTATGTTAGGAATTTTTTTCCTGCCAGTTGGTGGTTGACGATGTTCATGGGTTTATTGGTATCTCGACATTTTATGGACAGAGAATGTTTTATGAAGATCTGGTGAAGTTGATTAATTATTTAGTGATTTGTTATATTATCATGTTTGCTAGATTCTAAGTACTGTTTTATTTCTTGTTCAAGAGAGCAATTGAAATATTCCCTCTTTCTTTTCTTCTTAGCCTTAGTCGAATGCCATGTTTCTCTTATGGCGTTATGGGATTTTTATTTTAAATTTTAGGATTTTCATTTTCATTTGATATTTTTTAAGGTGAAAATGTTAAAATTCAGAATGAAAATATTTATATGGTATTAAATTATTAGAAAAGAATGTAGATGACGTCGATCACTATTTCAAACAATCCTTTCCCAATTTGATAATTGTTACATGTTGTTTAACGTTAATGGCGGAATGTCTTCCTTTTTGGACAAGAGATTCATTTGAAAGTCTGTTTTTGTGTCAATTAGCTACCACTTGGTGGTTGACGATGTTTTCTTTTCAACGTTTGTTTACGGGCGATTGATCTGCCGACATTTTATTTGAGAGAATGTTTTATGGAGATGTCATGATCAAGTTGATTAATTATTTAGTGGTTTGTCATATTATCATGTTTGCTTTTTACTATGTTAAGAATTTGTTTCTTGCCCACTTGGTGGTTGGCGACGTTTTCTTTTTGAACATTTGTCCGCGAAGCGATTGGTATGCCGAAATTTTATTGACAGAGAATGTTTTATGAAGATGTGGAAATTGATTAATTATTTTGTGGTCTGTCATATTATCATGTTTGCTTTTTACTATGTTAGGAATTTATTTCCTGCCCACTTGCTAGTTGGCCACGTTTTCTTTTTGAACATTTGTTCACAAAGTGATTGGTATGTCGATATTTTATTAACAGAGAATGTTTTATGAAGACATGGTGAAATTGATTAATTATTTAGTGGTTTGTCATATTATCGTGTTTGCTTTTTACTATGTTAGGAATTTGTTTCTTGCCCACTTGGCGATTGGCAACATTTTCTTTTTGAACATTTGTTCGTGAAGTGATTGGTATGCCGACATTTTATTGACAAAGCATGTTTTATGAAAACGTGGTGAAATTGATTAATTTTTCAATGGCTCGTTATATTTAAATGTTTGCTTCTTACTATGTTAGGAATTTTTTTTCTGCCAGTTGGTGGTTGACGATGTTCATGAAGTTTATTGGTATGCCGACATTTTATGGATGAGAGAATGTTTTATGAAGATCTGGTGAAGTTGATTAATTATTTAGTGATTTGTTATATTATCATGTTTGCTAGATTCTAAGTCTTGTTTTATTTCTTGTTCAAGAGAACAATTGAAATATTCCTCTTTCTTTTCTTCTTAGCCTTAGTCGAATGCCATGTTTCTCTTATGGCGTTATGGGATTTTTATTTTAAATTTTAGGATTTTCATTTTCATTTGATATTTTTTAAGGTGAAAATGTTAAAATTCAGAATGAAAATATTTATATGGTATTAAATTATTAGAAAAGAATGTAGATGACGTCAGATCACTATTTCAAACAATCCTTTCCCAATTTGCTAATTGCTACATGTTGTTTAACGTTAATGGCGGAATGTCTTCCTTTTGGACAAGAGATTCATTTGAAAGTCTGTTTTGTGTCAATTAGCTACCACTTGGTGGTTGACGATGTTTTCTTTTTCAACATTTGTCCATGAAGCAATTGGTATGTCAAAATTTTATTGACAGAGAATGTTTTATGAAGATGTGGAAATTGATTAATTATTTTGTGGTCATCATATTATCATGTTTGCTTTTTACTATGTTAGAATTTGTTTCACCGCCCACTTCTTTGGTTGGCCAAGTTTTCTTTTTGAACATTTGTTCACAAAGTGATTGGTATGTCGATATTTTATTAACAGAGAATGTTTTATGAAGACATGGTGAAATTGATTAATTATTTAGTGGTTTGTCATATTATCGTGTTTGCTTTTTACTATGTTAGGAATTTGTTTCTTGCCCACTTGGCGATTGGCAACGTTTTCTTTTTGAACATTTGTTCGTGAAGTGATTGGTATGCCGACATTTTATTGACAAAGCATGTTTTATGAAAACGTGGTGAAATTGATTAATTTTTCAATGGCTCGTTATATTATAATGTTTGCTTCTTACTATGTTAGGAATTTTTTTTCCTGCCCAGTTGGTGGTTGACGATGTTCGCGAAGCGATTGGTATGCCGACATTTTATGGACAGAGAATGTTTTATGAAGATCTGGTGAAGTTGATTAATTATTTAGTGATTTGTTATATTATCATGTTTGCTAGATTCTAAGTACTGTTTTATTTCTTGTTCAAGAGAGCAATTGAAATATTCCCTCTTTCTTTTCTTCTTAGCCTTAGTCGAATGCCATGTTTCTCTTATGGCGTTATGGGATTTTTATTTTAAATTTTAGGATTTTCATTTTCATTTGATATTTTTTAAGGTGAAAATGTTAAAATTCAGAATGAAAATATTTATATGGTATTAAATTATTAGAAAAGAATGTAGATGACGTCAGATCACTATTTCAAACAATCCTTTCCCAATTTGATAATTGTTACATGTTGTTTAACGTTAATGGCGGAATGTCTTCCTTTTGGACAAGAGATTCATTTGAAAGTCTGTTTTGTGTCAATTAGCTACCACTTGGTGGTTGACGATGTTTTCTTTTTCAACGTTTGTTTGCGGCGATTGATCTGCCGACATTTTATTGAGAGAATGTTTTATGGAGATGTCATGATCAAGTTGATTAATTATTTAGTGGTTTGTCATATTATCATGTTTGCTTTTTACTATGTTAAGAATTTGTTTCTTGCCCACTTGGTGGTTGGCGACGTTTTCTTTTTGAACATTTGTCCATGGTTTATTGGTATGCCGAAATTTTATTGATGAGAGAATGTTTTATGAAGATGTGGAAATTGATTAATTATTTTGTGGTCTGTCATATTATCATGTTTGCTTTTTACTATGTTAGAATTTATTTCCGCCCACTTGCTAGTTGGCCACGTTTTCTTTTTGAACATTTGTTCACAAAGTGATTGGTATGTCGATATTTTATTAACGAGAGAATGTTTTATGAAGACATGGTGAAATTGATTAATTATTTAGTGGTTTGTCATATTATCGTGTTTGCTTTTTACTATGTTAGGAATTTGTTTCTTGCCCACTTGGCGATTGGCAACGTTTTCTTTTTGAACATTTGTTCGTGAAGTGATTGGTATGCCGACATTTTATTGACAAAGCATGTTTTATGAAAACGTGGTGAAATTGATTAATTTTTCAATGGCTCGTTATATTTAAATGTTTGCTTCTTACTATGTTAGGAATTTTTTTTCCTGCCCAGTTGGTGGTTGACGATGTTCGCGAAGCGATTGGTATGCCGACATTTTATGGACAGAGAATGTTTTATGAAGATCTGGTGAAGTTGATTAATTATTTAGTGATTTGTTATATTATCATGTTTGCTAGATTCTAAGTACTGTTTTATTTCTTGTTCAAGAGAACAATTAAAATATTCCCTCTTTCTTTTCTTCTTAGCCTTAGTCGAATGCCATGTTTCTCTTATGGCGTTATGGGATTTTTATTTTAAATTTTAGGATTTTCATTTTTATTTGATATTTTTTTAAGGTGAAAATATTAAAATTCAGAATGAAAATATTTATATGGTATTAAATTATTAGAAAAAGAATGTAGATGACGTCGCATCACTATTTCAAACAATCCTTTCCCAATTTGATAATTGCTACATGTTGTTTAACGTTAATGGCGGAATGTCTTCCTTTTTGGACAAGAGATTCATTTGAAAGTCTGTTTTTGTGTCAATTAGCTACCACTTGGTGGTTGACGATGTTTTCTTTTTCAACATTTGTCCGCGAAGCAATTGGTATGTCAAAATTTTATTGACAGAGAATGTTTTATGAAGATGTGGAAATTGATTAATTATTTTGTGGTCTGTCATATTATCATGTTTGCTTTTTACTATGTTAGAATTTGTTTCCGCCCACTTGCTGGTTGGCCAAGTTTTCTTTTTGAACATTTGTTCACAAAGTGATTGGTATGTCGATATTTTATTAACAGAGAATGTTTTATGAAGACATGGTGAAATTGATTAATTATTTAGTGGTTTGTCATATTATCGTGTTTGCTTTTTACTATGTTAGGAATTTGTTTCTTGCCCACTTGGCGATTGGCAACGTTTTCTTTTTGAACATTTGTTCGTGAAGTGATTGGTATGCCGACATTTTATTGACAAAGCATGTTTTATGAAAACGTGGTGAAATTGATTAATTTTTCAATGGCTCGTTATATTATAATGTTTGCTTCTTACTATGTTAGGAATTTTTTTTCCTGCCCAGTTGGTGGTTGACGATGTTCATGGGTTTATTGGTATGCCGACATTTTATGGACAGAGAATGTTTTATGAAGATCTGGTGAAGTTGATTAATTATTTAGTGATTTGTTATATTATCATGTTTGCTAGATTCTAAGTACTGTTTTATTTCTTGTTCAAGAGAGCAATTGAAATATTCCCTCTTTCTTTTCTTCTTAGCCTTAGTCGAATGCCATGTTTCTCTTATGGCGTTATGGGATTTTTATTTTAAATTTTAGGATTTTCATTTTCATTTGATATTTTTTTAAGGTGAAAATGTTAAAATTCAGAATGAAAATATTTATATGGTATTAAATTATTAGAAAAAGAATGTAGATGACGTCGCATCACTATTTCAAACAATCCTTTCCCAATTTGATAATTGTTACATGTTGTTTAACGTTAATGGCGGAATGTCTTCCTTTTTGGACAAGAGATTCATTTGAAAGTCTGTTTTTGTGTCAATTAGCTACCACTTGGTGGTTGACGATGTTTTCTTTTTCAACGTTTGTTTGCGAAGCGATTGATCTGCCGACATTTTATTGACAGAGAATGTTTTATGGAGATGTCATGATCAAGTTGATTAATTATTTAGTGGTTTGTCATATTATCATGTTTGCTTTTTACTATGTTAAGAATTTGTTTCTTGCCCACTTGGTGGTTGGCGACGTTTTCTTTTTGAACATTTGTCCATGGCGGTTTATTGGTATGCGAAATTTTATTGATGAGAGAATGTTTTATGAAGATGTGGAAATTGATTAATTATTTTGTGGTCTGTCATATTATCATGTTTGCTTTTTACTATGTTAGGAATTTATTTCCTGCCCACTTGCTAGTTGGCCACGTTTTCTTTTTGAACATTTGTTCACAAAGTGATTGGTATGTCGATATTTTATTAACAGAGAATGTTTTATGAAGACATGGTGAAATTGATTAATTATTTAGTGGTTTGTCATATTATCGTGTTTGCTTTTTACTATGTTAGGAATTTGTTTCTTGCCCACTTGGCGATTGGCAACGTTTTCTTTTTGAACATTTGTTCGTGAAGTGATTGGTATGCCGACATTTTATTGACAAAGCATGTTTTATGAAAACGTGGTGAAATTGATTAATTTTTCAATGGCTCGTTATATTTAAATGTTTGCTTCTTACTATGTTAGGAATTTTTTTTCCTGCCCAGTTGGTGGTTGACGATGTTCATGCGGTTTATTGGTATCCGACATTTTATGGACAGAGAATGTTTTATGAAGATCCGGTGAAGTTGATTAATTATTTAGTGATTTGTTATATTATCATGTTTGCTAGATTCTAAGTACTGTTTTATTTCTTGTTCAAGAGAACAATTAAAATATTCCCTCTTTCTTTTCTTCTTAGCCTTAGTCGAATGCCATGTTTCTCTTATGGCGTTATGGGATTTTTATTTTAAATTTTAGGATTTTCATTTTTATTTGATATTTTTTTAAGGTGAAAATATTAAAATTCAGAATGAAAATATTTATATGGTATTAAATTATTAGAAAAAGAATGTAGATGACGTCGCATCACTATTTCAAACAATCCTTTCCCAATTTGATAATTGCTACATGTTGTTTAACGTTAATGGCGGAATGTCTTCCTTTTTGGACAAGAGATTCATTTGAAAGTCTGTTTTTGTGTCAATTAGCTACCACTTGGTGGTTGACGATGTTTTCTTTTTCAACATTTGTCCGCGAAGCAATTGGTATGTCAAAATTTTATTGACAGAGAATGTTTTATGAAGATGTGGAAATTGATTAATTATTTTGTGGTCTGTCATATTATCATGTTTGCTTTTTACTATGTTAGGAATTTGTTTCCTGCCCACTTGCTGGTTGGCCAAGTTTTCTTTTTGAACATTTGTTCACAAAGTGATTGGTATGTCGATATTTTATTAACAGAGAATGTTTTATGAAGACATGGTGAAATTGATTAATTATTTAGTGGTTTGTCATATTATCGTGTTTGCTTTTTACTATGTTAGGAATTTGTTTCTTGCCCACTTGGCGATTGGCAACGTTTTCTTTTTGAACATTTGTTCGTGAAGTGATTGGTATGCCGACATTTTATTGACAAAGCATGTTTTATGAAAACGTGGTGAAATTGATTAATTTTTCAATGGCTCGTTATATTATAATGTTTGCTTCTTACTATGTTAGGAATTTTTTTCCCTTGATTGGTGGTTGACGATGTTCATGTTTATTGGTATGCCGACATTTTATGGACAGAGAATGTTTTATGAAGATCTGGTGAAGTTGATTAATTATTTAGTGATTTGTTATATTATCATGTTTGCTAGATTCTAAGTACTGTTTTATTTCTTGTTCAAGAGAGCAATTGAAATATTCCTCTTTCTTTTCTTCTTAGCCTTAGTCGAATGCCATGTTTCTCTTATGGCGTTATGGGATTTTATTTTAAATTTTAGGATTTTCATTTTCATTTGATATTTTTTAAGGTGAAAATGTTAAAATTCAGAATGAAAATATTTATATGGTATTAAATTATTAGAAAAGAATGTAGATGACGTCGCATCACTATTTCAAACAATCCTTTCCCAATTTGATAATTGCTACATGTTGTTTAACGTTAATGGCGGAATGTCTTCCTTTTGGACAAGAGATTCATTTGAAAGTCTGTTTTGTGTCAATTAGCTACCACTTGGTGGTTGACGATGTTTTCTTTTTCAACGTTTGTTTGCGAAGCGATTGATCTGCCGACATTTTATTGACAGAGAATGTTTTATGGAGATGTCATGATCAAGTTGATTAATTATTTAGTGGTTTGTCATATTATCATGTTTGCTTTTTACTATGTTAAGAATTTGTTTCTTGCCCACTTGGTGGTTGGCGACGTTTTCTTTTTGAACATTTGTCCGCAAAGCGATTGGTATGCCGAAATTTTATTGACAGAAAATGTTTTATGAAGATGTGGAAATTGATTAATTATTTTGTGGTTTGTCATATTATCATGTTTGCTTTTTACTATGTTAGGAATTTGTTTCCTGCCCACTTGCTGGTTGGCCACGTTTTCTTTTTGAACCTTTGTTCACAAAGTGATTGGTATGTCGATATTTTATTAACAGAGAATGTTTTATGAAGACATGGTAAAATTGATTAATTATTTAGTGGTTTGTCATATTATCGTGTTTGCTTTTTACTATGTTAGGAATTTGTTTCTTGCCCACTTGGCGATTGGCAACGTTTTCTTTTTGAACATTTGTTCGTGAAGTGATTGGTACGCCGACATTTTATTGACAAAGCATGTTTTATGAAAACGTGGTGAAATTGATTAATTTTTCAATGGCTCGTTATATTATAATGTTTGCTTCTTACTATGTTAGGAATTTTTTTCCTGCCCAGTTGGTGGTTGACGATGTTATGGGTTTATTGGTATCCGACGTTTATGGATGAGAATGTTTTATGAAGATCTGGTGAAGTTGATTAATTATTTAGTAATTTGTTATATTATCATGTTTGCTACTATGTTAGAAATTGTTATACATAAGGGGGATATTTGATGAACTGTCGGTGCATCAGGCTCGAGCATCATTATAAACCCTAAATAAAAAATAATAGAGGGCTTATAAAATGAATAATAACAACTTTTATTTAAATATAAACTCTAAATTTGAAACACAAGCGTTATATGAACCCTAAATTTAAAACCCAATATAAATCTTAAATCATAAACTCTAACCCAAAACTCGAGAAAAACATATAATAATTATAATAAATATTTATTTATAAGTCCTCAATTATTTTTTATTGAGTAAACTACACTAGTAGTCACCTAACGATTAATAAATTTCTTTTTTTTTGCCACTCAACTATGAAAAGTTATCAAATGGTTACTCAACTATTTGATTTTATCTTTTAGATCCCTAATTGGCTAACAAGAATAACTTTTAAAATTGACATAATAGTAACTTTAATTATCAACATTTGTACATTATATCAAATTAGTATTAATTTTTAAAATTTAACTCTCAATATTTACATGTATAATTTAATCTTTTTAATATTCTTTTATGTTACTTAATAATAAAATATTATATTATTATTCACCCATAACATATATACACCGACACAAACTATCGTTCCATATATTTTAATCTCCTTTGACTCGTAACGTATATAATCCATATTCAGTCACCCATGGGTTTACTAATAGTCAAATCACATGCAAGATTCATCGGCACTAAAACCATTGCAATCTTTACATAACGGATGCTCCTTTTTTGTCTTGTTGTATTGCTTGTCTTGGATTCCTTTTCACACGGCACTTATTTCCTGCATGCATTACATGTTTATCCACTTGTCTTTTTTTCCCTCTTTTTTCATGCATTATTACTTGAAGGTATTTTCATTATTATTTTACCCTTATATATCATTTGGTATTTAAATTTGATAGTTTCTTAATATAATATTTGAGTTAATTTTTGTCTATTTTAATATTTGAAGAGAAATTCAAGTTTTGATAGTTAATATTTTAGTGTTTAATTCGAGTTTTAAAATTAATTTAATAAAAGTTAATTGCTAATATTATTAGGTTTGAAATTTTCATAATTTTGCTAATAGAATAAATCTAGTGTTAATTGTGAATTTATTTAATTTTGCCTGATGAATCTGATCAAATTAACTCTAAAACTCAAATTAAATACTAAACAGTTAACATCATTATCTTTTGATATTAAAATATATAATTTTGTCAAATATAGATACCAAATCGGACAAAAATAAAACACATGTACCTATTTTAAAAAATCAAATTTAAGTACTGAATTATGTATTAAACCTAATATTTATTATTATGTATTTCCACTTAAAGTTATCGTTACCAAATCACAAATAAAACCCTTTTTATTCGAATAGTTACGACTTTTCAATGAAGCAATTCTATTTGATTTTTTTTCTATTTTTTTCCTTTTTGGGTATTCAACCAAAAACCAAATATTGTTTTGATTCACTGTATAATCTACTCTAAAAGAAACAAATTGCCATTTCCTCTTCCCCTATATATATGTATGCATGAATGTACCCATATACCTAATTACACCGACAGTAAACTTATTTGTTGAAAAGTTTGGTTTTAATCTCTTATAAAGAAAAGCCAAGATGGTGGTCGGCTTGGTTGAGACGGCTGTTCCGACTGCCAAATCTACAGTTTCCTCCGCCGTGAAGAAACCTACTTCTCTTTCCTCGGACCCTATCATCAATGTTGCTCGGTTAGTCCACTGCTTCCATTGGTTGCTTTTACGTTAATATTTTGCTTTATTCATTTCATGCAATGTCTTTAAAAGATAACAAAATTTTTGTCTAACAATTTTCCCTTGATGCATCCATCCAATGGCAGATATTGAGACTTAAGCTTTGGGGGGTTTAAGTAAAATTTTCACAGAAATTAAAAGACATTATGAAATTTGGGGGGGCTAAATTAAAATTTTCAAAAAGTTTCCAGGGAAAAAATGATTTTTTTCCAAAAAAATTAGGAGGGGGGCAAGGCCCCCTTTGACCTCCATTACGGTCCGCCACATCATGCATGCATTTGCTATGTAATGAATAGTGAAGGGATGATTAAAACCCAAAACTTAACTCAGTTACTATATGCAGCGGTGATCCTACGATTTACGAGCCGTATTGGAAGAAGATGGGTGATAGGTGTAAAGTGGTTATTGCTGGAGATGAATTCATGAGCTACTTTTGCAATGCAATGAACCTGTGTTGGTTTTTGCTTCCGGAGCTCGACAATGCCATTCGGACACTGCATCGTGTCGTTGGGAATGCCATGGTCGATGATGATAGGTTCATCATTGTCGGGAATGGCTCGACCCAGCTCTTCCATGCTTTGCTATACGCCCTCTCGTCTCCTGATTTGCCTGACCCTATTAACGTGGTCGCTGCCGCCCCTTTCTACTCGGTAAGCATACAATTGCAACCGTTAGTGTATATTATATATATATATATTTGGTTTTAACGTATTTTTTTAATATATTTTCATATATAAATTTTACTTTATTTTCAATTTTAATAAAATATATATTTTATTTACATAGAAATATCCATGTTTTAATTATGGTCTAATTCTAACCCAGTCCTTGAAGGGTCCTTCTGCTTTTTATTTCAGGCTAAAGTCAAATTGATGACACTATTAATTGATTAAATAGCACGTGCACGGAACGGTGCTGCCAAAACTACGTCGTTTTAACTTTTCTTTACTAACCTCGATTAAATATTTCTTTCACCTTGTAACTTGCAGTCATATCCAGAGGAGACGAAGTTCTTGCGATCGAAGCTGTATAAATGGGCAGGCGATGCAAATTGCTACGATAAAGATGAACCCTACATCGAGGTGGTCACATCGCCGAACAACCCCGATGGGTCGATTCGAGGAACCGTGGTGAATCGTGAAGGTGGTAAAGCCATTCACGACCTAGCCTACTATTGGCCTCAGTACGCACCCATTACTAGCAAAGCTGACCATGATGTTATGCTTTTCACCTTCTCTAAAGCCACTGGACATGCTGGAACTCGCATTGGGTAAGCATCTCCTTTCACATGACATATAAAATCCATCAAAATATTAGTCTTATGTCACAATTTGGTCCCTAGATTTTACTTATCATCATTGAAAATGATCTGCTTTTGAAAATTCTACAGCTGGGCTATTGTTAAAGACAAAGTGATTGCCGCCAAGATGGTAAAGTTTATAGAGGTGAGCAGCATCGGCGTATCCAGAGAAGCCCAGCTCCGTGCCGCCAAGATCCTAGGTGTCATCGCCGACGACTGCCGGAATCTCGACCTCAAAGGTGAAAACTTCTTCGAATACGGCCGCCGCCTCATGTCGAAACGATGGGGAAAGCTCCGGGAATTGGGGATGAAAAGCAATGGTGTTTTCAGCCTGCCTAAGTACCCACGAGATTATTGCAAATTCACCGGCGAATACACTGATTCAAACCCTGGTATATAAATGCTTTCAATAATCTTATTTACTTATTATAAATAACACTGATGTTTAGTCCTTAATGTGGATCGAAAAAAGTTCAGACGAGAAAAGTTGACAAACTTAGGGACTAAATGTTAGTTTATCCCAACTCTCTCCTTTTTCTGATGCAGCTTTTGCATGGTTGAAGAGCAATGAGGTTTTGAACTGTGAGAATCTGTTAAGAGATGAAAGTAAAATAATCACAAGGGGCGGGTCGAGTTTTGGTGTTGACTCAACGTACACAAGGGTTAGCATGCTGAGTCGTGATGTCGAGTTTGAGCTTCTATTGGAAAGGTTGGCGGCCATCAAAGGAACTGTCAATGGAAATTAGGGTTTATTTATCATAGAATATGTGCCCTCTTTAATGGTATAATAATTGTACTAAAATTTACATGAGTTTGTAAGTCATGTATGCTAATCTAATTAAGATAAATTTTATTACATTAAACCTTTAAAATTTGACAAATAATATAAATTTATGTGTTTAAGTCGTATTTCTTAATTCATCATTTTATCTATCAATATTTTAATATTTTTATATAATAAAAGATTATATTACAGTATGAAGCCATGGGAGTTGGCAAGAGCCTCGGCCTCCTAAAATGTAAAATTATATTTTAAGCCCTTAAAATTTTTAAAATTTTAAATTAGTAA
Source organism: Gossypium arboreum (assembly GCF_025698485.1). Classification (NCBI taxonomy): domain Eukaryota; kingdom Viridiplantae; phylum Streptophyta; class Magnoliopsida; order Malvales; family Malvaceae; genus Gossypium; species Gossypium arboreum. Next base: position 121,054,120 of record NC_069073.1, read on the forward strand.
AGATAAAATTGCACTTTGCCCCTAAAATTATAAAAATTTGATTTAATCCTTTACAAATTATAAAAATATAGACTATAGCACCCTAAAAATTTTTTCTGGCTTCACCTGTTATATTATATATTTCAAAGTAGGAAAAGGGACCACAAGCAAATAAAAATTATTCTAATCATAACTCAATCTCTCATAAACATTTTTAATTAATGTTCTTTTTCTATTGTATTTTCTATTATATTTTATATCAACTAATATTTTAATTTTTATGACATAAACTTCGTGCTTTGACCTTTGAATTTTTCCTAATTTTCCATTATTCAATTTGGTACTTAAATAAACACTAAAATAATAATAATGGAGAGAAAGTAAATTATAAAATTAAAGTAAATTATAAATTAAAATTATAAAATTATAAGATGTGGAAATTGATTAATTATTTAGTGGCCTGTCATATTATCATGTTTGCTTTTTACTATGTTAGGAATTTGTTTCCTGCCCACTTGCTAGTTGGCCACGTTTTCTTTTTGAACATTTGTTTGCAAAGTGATTGGTTATGTCGATATTTTATTGATAGAGAATATTTTATGAAGACGTGGTGAAATTGATTAATTATTTAGTGGTTTGTCATATTATCATGTTTGCTTCTTACTATGTTAGGAATTTGTTTCCTGCCCACTTGGCGATTGGCAACGTTTTCTTTTTGAACATTTGTTCGTGAAGTGATTGGTATGCCGACATTTTATTGACAAAGCATGTTTTGTGAAAACGTGGTGAAGTTGATTAATTTTTCAATGGCTCCTTATATTATAATGTTTGCTTCTTACTATGTTAGGAATTTTTTTTCTGCCCAGTTGGTTGTTGATGATATTCGCGAAGCGATTGCTTTGTCAACATTTTATGGACAGAGAATGTTTTATGAAGATCTGGTGAAGTTGATTAATTATTCAGTTGTTTTGTTATATTATCATGTTTGCTACTATGTTAGAAATTGTTATACATAAGGGGGATATTTGATGAACTGTCGGTGCAGTAGGCTCGTGCATCATTATAAACCCTAAATAAAAAATAATGGAGGGCTTATAAAATGAATAATAACAATTTTATTTAAACATAAACTCTAAATCTGAAACCTAAAGCTCTATATAAACCCTAAATCTAAAACCCAATATAAATCCTAAATCATAAACTCTAACCCAAAACTCGAGAAAAAATATAATAATTATAATAAATATTTATCTATCGTCTTCCATTATTTTTTATTGAGTAAACTACACTAGTAATCACCCAACGATTAGTAAATTTCTTTTTTGTCATTCAACTATGAAAAGTTATAGAATGGTTACTCAACTATTCGATTTTATCTTTTAGATCCCTAATTGGCTAACAGTGACAACTTTTAAAATTAACATAAGAGTAACTTTAATTATCAACATTTGTGTATTATATCAAATTAGTATTAATTTTAAAATTTTGACTCTCAATATTTACATGTATAATTTAATCTTTTAATATTCTTTTATGTTACATAATAATAAAATATTATATTATTATTCACCCATAATATATATACACCGACACAAACTATCGTTCCATATATTTTAATCTCCTTTGACTCGTAACGTATATAATCCATATTTAGTCACCCATGGGTTTACTAATAGTCAAATCACATGCAAGATTCATCGGCACTAAAACCATTGCAATCTTTACAAAACGGATGCTCCTTTTTTGTCTTGTTGTATTGCTTGTCTAGGATTCCTTTTCATACGGCACTTATTTCCTGCATGCATTACATGTTTATCCACTTGTCTTTTTTTCCCTCTTTTTTCATGCATTATTATTTGAAGGTATTATCATTATTATTTTACCATTATATATCATTTGGTATTTAAATTTGATAGTTTCTTAATATGATATTTGAGTTAATTTTAGTCTAATTTAATACTTGAAGAGAAATTCAAGTTTTGATAGTTAATATTTTAGTGTTTAATTCAGTTTTAAAATTGATTCAATAAAAGTTAATTGTTAATATTATTAGTTTGAAATTTTTATATTTTTACTAATAGAATAAATCTAGTGTTAATTGTGAATTTTTTAATTTTTTGCGTCTGATGAATCTGATCAAATTAACTCTAAAACTCAAATTAACTACTAAACAGTTAACATCATTATCTTTTGATATTAAAATATATAATTTTTGTCAAATATAGATACCAAATCGGACAAAAATCACATGTACCATATTTAAAAAAATCAAATTCAAGTACTAAATTATGTATTAAACCTAATATTTATTATTATGTATTTCCAGTTAAAGTTATTGTTACCGAATCACAAATAAAACCCTTTTTATTCGAATAGTTACGACTTTTCAATGAACCAATTCTATTTGATTTTTTTCTATTTTTTTCCTTTTTGGGTATTCAACCAAAAACCAAATATTGTTTTGATTCACTGTATAATCTACTCTAAAAGAAACAAATTGCCATTTCCTCTTCCCCTATATATATGTATGCATGAATGTACCCATATACCTCAATTACACCGACAGTAAACTTATTTGTTGAAAAGTTTGGTTTTAATCTCTTATAAAGAAAACCCAAGATGGTGGTCGGCTTGGTCGAGAAGGCTGTTCCGGCAGCCAAATCTACAGTTTCCTCCGCCGTGAAGAAACCTACTTCTCTTTCCTCGGACCCTATCATCAATGTTGCTCGGTTAGTCCACTGCTTCCATTGGTTGCTTTTACGTTAATATTTTGCTTTATTCATTTCATGCAGTCTTTAAAAGATAACAAAATTTTTACCACCCTTCATGGACTCTAAATCTAGAGTCTAACAATTTTCCCTTGATGCATCCATCCAATGGCAGATATTGAGACTTAAGTTTTGGGCGGTTTAAGTAAAATTTTCAAAGAAATTAAAAGACATTATGAAGATTTTCAAAAATTTGGAGGGGTTAAATTAAAATTTTCAAAAAGTTTCAAGGGAAAAAATGATTTTTTTCCAAAAAAAATTAGGAGAGGGGCAAGGCCCCCTTTGACCTCCATTACGGCCCGCCACAGCATGCATGCATTTGCTATGTAATGAATAGTAAAGGGATGATTAAAACCCAAAACTTAACTCAGTTATACATGCAGCGGTGATCCTACGATTTACGAGCCGTACTGGAAGAAGATGGGGGATAGGTGTAAAGTGGTTATTGCTGGAGATAATTCATGAGCTACTTTTGCAATGCGATTAACCTGTGTTGGTTTTTGCTGCCGGAGCTCGACAATGCCATTCGGACACTGCATCGTGTCGTTGGGAATGCCATGGTCGATGATGATAGGTTCATCGTTGTCGGGAATGGCTCGACCCAGCTCTTCCATGCTTTGCTATACGCCCTCTCGTCTCCTGATTTGCCTGAACCTATTAACGTGGTCGCTGCCGCCCCTTTCTACTCGGTAAGCATACAATTGCAACCGTTAGTGTATATTATATAAATATATATATATTTTGTTTTAACGTATTTTTTTAATATATTTTCGTATATATTTTTACTTTATTTTCAATTTTTAATAAAATATATATTATATATACAAATAGAAATATCCATGTTTTAATTATGGTCTAATTCTAACCCAGTCCTTGAAGGGTCCTTCTGGTTTTTATTTCAGGCTAAAGTCAAATAATTGATTAAATAGCACGTGCACGGAACGGTGCTGCCAAAACTACGTCGTTTTAACTTTTCTTTACTAACCTCGATTAAATATTTCTTTTACCTTGTAACTTGCAGTCATATCCAGAGGAGACGAAGTTCCTGCAATCGAAGCTGTATAAATGGGCAGGCGATGCAAATTGCTACGATAAAGACGAACCCTATATCGAGGTGGTCACATCGCCGAACAACCCCGATGGGTCAATTCGAGGAACCATGGTGAATCGTGAAGGTGGTAAAGCGATTCACGACCTAGCCGACTATTGGCCTCAGTACGCACCCATCACTAGCAAAGCTGACCATAATGCTATGCTTTTCACCTTCTCCAAAGCCACTGGACATGCTGGAACTCGCATTGGGTAAGCATCTCCTTTCACATGACATATAAAATCCATCAAAATATTTAGTCTTATGTCACAATTTGGTCCCTAGATTATACTTATCATCCTGGGAAAAAAAAAACATAAAAACAAAACTCAGGTACCAAATTAAACATTAAAACCAAACTCAGGTACCAAATAGTATATTAACCCTAAAAATATCCACTTTATAATAAGCTCATACATTTTTCATCATAAATGATCTGCTTTTGATAACTCTACAGCTGGGCTATTGTTAAAGACAAAGTGATCGCCGCCAAGATGGTAAAGTTTATAGAGGTGAGCAGCATTGGCGTATCCAGAGAAGCCCAGCTCCGTGCCGCCAAGATCCTAGGCGTCATCGCCGACGACTGCCGGAATGCCGACCACAAAGGTGAAAACTTGTTCCAATACGGCCGCCGCCTCATGTCGGAACGATGGGGAAAGCTCCGGGAAGTGGGGATGAAAAGCAATGGTGTTTTCAGCTTGCCAAAGTACCCACGAGATTATTGCAAATTCACCGGCGAATACACTGATTCAAAGCCTGGTATATAAATGCTTTCAATAGTCTTATTAAGGGATGATATGGCATAATCTCATAGTACAATGTCATTACATCTTAAGTTTCGAGATTATTAATGCGGATCTAAAAAAGTTCAGAGACCAAGATGAGAAAAGTTGACAAATTTAGGGACTAAATGTTAGTTTATCCCTTCATGAAACCTTATTATATTTAACTCTCTTTCCTTTTTCTGGTGCAGCTTTTGCATGGTTGAAGAGCAAGGAGGGTTTGAACTGTGAGAATCTGTTAAGAGATAAAAGCAAAATAATCACAAGGGGCGGGCCGAGTTTTGGTGTTGACTCAACGTACACAAGGGGAACCGTCAATGGAAATTAGAGTTTATTTATCATAGAATATGTGCTCTCTTTAATGGAAATTAAGGTTGATCTATAATAGAATATGCCCTCGTCAAATGAGCCATATCAATGGAAATTAGGGTTTATCTATAATAATTTTATTAAAATTTACATGAGTTTGTAATTCATGTATGCTAATCTAATTAAGATAAATTTTATTACATTTATACCCTTAAAAATTTTAACACCAATCTATTTTAAAATTTTAAAAATATAAATAATCCATAAATAATATAAATTTATCTTTTAAGTCGTATTTTGAATTAGTCATTGTGCCTATCAATATTTTAATATTTTTATATAATAAAAGATTATATTATATATTTCAAAGTAGGAAAGGGGTTACAATTTTTTTACAAGATATAAGGTTACATATAATATTTTAATTTTTATGACACAAACTTTGTGCTTTGACCTTTGAATTTTTTTTCTAATTTTCCATTATTCCATTTGGTACTTAAATAATAACTAAAATAATAATAAAGGAGAGAAAGTAAATTATAAAATTTAAGTAGTTTTACTTGGTTTTAGTATTTTGTGTATAATTAATATTTTAACAATTTAATTATTTAATTTATTAATAAAATAGTATTTGTTATTTCGATATCACTATTATATAAATTTAAAACATAAAAATATATAAATATTCAACAATTGAATTCTTTTATATAAATTAAATAGTTAAAATTTTAAATTTACACTAAATTAAATTTACATTGACATGCATTATTTACGTAAATGAAATATAAAATATAATAATTAAATCATTAAAATGTTAATTATATAAAAAAATTACGAAAGTGTATAAAACAAGTTAATAATAATAACTAGGATATGACATATCCACTGTACGAGTGAAGATATATATAGAGAAAATATTTATAGAAAGCTAGATGTAGAAAACAAATAAAGCTTTGCTTAAAATAATAAAGTTAGGTGTTGAAAATCGTGTATTTTAAATTTAAATCCTATCCTGTATATATGTTTTTTAGATTTAATATAAAAGACATAAACACACTTATGGTAATATTTAGGTTAAAATATGTCATAGGTCCTTACATTCTTCACAAAATTAGAATTTAATTTTTATTTTTATTTGTAATAATTTAATTTATTTACTTTTTAAATTTCAAAATTGAATCCAATTTGTTAACACTGTTATTTTTTGGTACTTGATAGCGTGTAACTAAAAAAATGGCTTTATAATGAATTTGAATTTAATAAAATATTTTCAATAGTGTTAATAATCAGACCTAAATTTTAAAATTTAAAAAGTAGAGTGATTAAATTTCTAGGAATAAAAGTATAGAGACTAAATTTTAAATTTACGAAGGGTATAGAGACTATGGCATATTTTAACCTAATATTATTACTTTGTAAAGAAAATGAAATTTTAGTAATTTCACAACTAAGCTAATCTTAAATCATAGTATAGATCATGATTGTTCGAATCGAACCAGACCGATTGGGATACCAATTTCGAGAGAGGCATCAGATCGATTGATTAACTAATCGAGCTAAAAATCGAGTGAATCAATTGAACTAATTATTATTATTTTAAAATATCTTCATAATTTTTTAAATTATTTATTTAATTAAACCAGACGAACCAATGAAATCAATAACTTGTCCAATTCAACCACAAGTCGGATTCAAACATTAATATAAACTATTTTTTAACTTCATTATATATCCTAATAATATCTGTTTTTTTATATAATATTTAAAATACATATAACTTTTTTTAATTCATAAATAAAAAATAATACGCTTTATTATATTCAAAACCACCTACTCATACGTCAAAGATATGCTAGAATAAACTAAATTTAGATGATAATAATAATAAAAAATAAAATAAAATTACCATAAATGCGCCAGCGAGCAACCACGTAGGCGCAATTTTCCAATTGAGCAAACAGCGTAGTGGATAAAACTCCATTTGTTTCACCTCGTCATCTCCGCAAAACCCACCTTAAACGCCTTAAAAGCCGTTTTGTTTTCCTTACTTTTTTCATTTGCTCCAAAAAGAAAAAGAAAAAACAACGGCCAACAAATTCATCAGAGAAATTCAAAAAAATGCGAGCTCTACTCTCACCAGAATCTTCTTCTCTTTATTTCACTTCAATCAATATCGTTTCTCGAGATCCAAATCCATGCCGATCTCGGACCTCGCTTTATTTCTTGAAAAGAGACGGCGGCTGCCGTTTGATTCGCCGGAAACCTCGTTCGACCGCCGTGAAGGCGGTGCTTGATTCGGCGACTATAGAGGAGCTAGGTCTTAAAGAATCTGACATGAGAAATCCGGCGATTTCTTCTACTTATCGGAGGTCTATGTTGCCGAAGCCGAATCAAACGGTGTTGGAAGCTCAAGCGAGGATTTGTACTGGACCTACGCAGACTAGACCGCTCTCGGAAGAACAGGCGTTTAAGGTTCTGGATACAATTTTGAGATCAGGTTAAGTATTAATTTGTTATTTCTCTCTTGGAAATATATGCTTCTTTTGTTAGTTTCTCTTAACTTTAGTTATAGGGTTCATGCAATTTATTAGGTTTAATTGTTTTATTGAGTAAGGTTGCTTTGATGGAAGGGATATGGTGTTGGCCTTGTGTTTTTAGTTTTGGAACTTTGGAATTCGGTCTAAAATTATTTATTTGAAGTTAGGAATTAGCTCTAAAATGATTTTATAGTTAAAAGCATTTCTCTTTTGGAACTATAGCTTCTTTTTCTCTCAGAAGTTAGATTATAACGTTAATACTACAATTTTTGAGGTTAATTGATTTCTTGAGTAAGATTGTTTATACTACAAATTTTGAGGTTTAATTGGTTTCTTGAGTAAGATTGTTTTGATGGGAAGTATGCTTTTGGCCTTTTTCTTTTGGTTAATTTTTGGAACTTAGGAATTTGCTCTAAAATGATTTTTTAGAACTTGAAATATTTCAAGTGGATATAGGTTGGTCAAATTTTACCGATTTGGTGTCTTTGTTGAAGATTTTGAATTCGAAAGAAATTTATTTTTATGGCTTAAGTTAGGTACTGTTTTGCGTATGTTGACAGTTAGGGGGGAATTAAAAGATGAAGAACAAGTCTCAAAAGCACAGATTGGAGCATTCTTTGCTGGAATGACTATCCGTGCAAATTCCTTTCCAGAAGAGACTCAATGGAGTGAAGGAGAAAGGCGTGCAATGAACTTATTTTGGCCACTTCTCTTACGAGCACTACCGTCTGATGTGATTTTTATTGCTGATCCTGAAGGGTCTATAATGGGATTAGGGAATTCAGTAGGGCCGCAGTTTATTGGGAATGGCACGACAGAAATGAGATTGGTTGGTGCTCTTAGAGAAATTTTGGCAGGAGGTCACCTTGGATATGAGGAAGTCCAAGGTGTTCTGAAAGATGTTCTTCCATTGAAATTTGAAGATGGAAAATCTACTGGAGTAAGTGAATCATTGCTTTCAGCTTTCTTAATTGGTCAGCGTATGAACAGGGAAACAGATCGCGAACTTAAAGCATACTGCCTTGCCTTTGATGATGAACTTGGTATGTGATTTACATGTATTTTATTTCTTGAAACTTGTCACAATGCTGCATTGCAAGTGAATATCAACCAAATGAAGTTTTATTATATTCTGGCTAATCTGTTGAGTGACCATCAGGTCCTGCTCCAGTTGCTGATGTTAGCTCTTTGACCCATTACGGTGAACCTTATGATGGGAACACACGTTTCTTTAGAAGCACGTTGTTTGTTGCTGCGGTTAGATCCTGTTATGGTGAATCTTCCTTGCTTCATGGTGTGGAGTGGATGCCACCAAAGGTAAGTTCTCAGTATCTGTGGCATGTGGATGTTTTTCTTTGTTATGATTTATCCTCGAAAATGGAAGTAGATGTTGATTTGTAACTGCTGCAGATTGTCTAAGAACTACATTCGTCTGCTGCTATGAAATTGTTCCTAGTTTCAAAATTTGAAAGTAGTCTTCCTTTTCTCAGGGGGGTGTAACTGAAGAACAAATGCTGAACTTTATGGGAGCTAACACAAACTTATCCTTGCATCAGGCAAAAGAACTTATTGAGGTTGGTGCACACAACTGTTCTGTCTCTCTCTGCTCCCTCCCTTTTTTTGCCCTCATTGAAACTTTTGAAGTTTTTTTCAGGATGAGGAGGTTGGTTTTGTATACATAAGTCAACGTGAAGCTCGCCCATCTCTGTATGAATCTAACTGAATATATGTAGTTTAGTTCGTTTTCTTCCATATTTTTTGCTCCCATGGTAATCACAAGGGGGGGACAAGAAGAAATAAATTGTAAATAAAAGTGGTTAAGGGTTTCAATATACTTATTAACATTTGAATCCAACTTCAAGTTCAAATAAAATGTCAGTCTTGAAATGGGACTAAAAGCTAGTCTGTTTACGAGTCCATGTTTTCAACTACCGTTGAAATATTCTTCCAGATAATATTTTCTCCTTTCAGGTTTTGTGATGATGTGTAATATGTTTAGAAACTTGGTACGTTTTCTGTTACTCTACCACGGCTCTTTTGAATAATGCCCTATATATAAATGCAATCTTACATCAGTTATAATCTAGGTCTGAGCATCTAAGGCATAGATCTCATTAGGGTTGATTGTTCTTGGGGTATAATTCCACATTTTTTTCCCCTTCTCCTGTCTCTAAACATTAGATGTAATTATATAATTAATTTAAGAACTGTACTAGTTATGGTCTATTTCTTGATTTTGTCTCCTCTGTATTTTCTATAAATTAATGAGGCTGTTAAGGATCATTTTATGATTTCTGCAGATATTCACTGATTGGATTGAGGGAGCACATAAAGAAACGCCCACCACTGGCAACAACTGAAAAGGTCCAGCAATTTATTAGGGTGAGCACATATATCGGCATAAAATTATTTTGTATTAGTGTCATATATTATACATATTATGTATATAGCACATATATCGGCATAAAATTATTTTGTATTAGTGTCATATATTATACATATTATGTATATATTATGCATGTATGTTGTTTGTTTCCAAGGATGCTTAACCTAACTAAAAATTTGCATGACATCTTGCACAAAGAACCTTGTTCTGTACTACTTTTTGTTTTTGCTTGTTAAAACCGTTCCTAAAGTAGACTGCGGTGCTTATTTCACAAATTACGATGATGATTTTGTAACAGGCTAAAGGGAAGGAATCAATTGTTGCCGGATTTTATCATGAAGGTTACGAGGAGCCTTTGTTAATGCTTATGAAACGAAGAGGTGTACATTCTGGTTTGGTAGTGAAGGTTAGAATTTTACCTTTATGCAGCAACAACAAAACAAAGTGGCCTTTTGGCTTGCCATTGGCGTTTTTGCCAACTTCATCTTTATAATATGGGTTAAATTTGAAAATGTTTTGGTTAAGGAGTAACAAATTTTGCCTTTTACATGATGTTCAAGATACTGTGTAAATTTAATTTAAATTCAGAGTATTCAACAAGTGATCTGATAAAAAACACTTAATATGTGGGACTGATCTTATTTAAGGGAGAAGAAGGTGCCCTCTCGATGACAACTAGGTTACGATCAGCAAGCACGTCAAAAGGCTTTCCTGTGAACTATTGTTCCGGTTTTCGTTCAGTAGGCACGGAAACAGCTTGCAAAGAGGATGGTTCGTATTAAACTGTGTTGTCTTACTCCACTTTAAAAGTAATAAATTCCTTTGTTACTGATAAAATATCCTAATATTGCAGGAGTATCACATCAGAGTTTTAGGCTCGAGGTTAATGCTATGGACTATGGTTTTGAACCAACTGATACACCAAGAACTGATAGATCGGTAAACTTCGAAATTACTTTTCTATACAATCTTGATCATGATCTTGCCTGTCCATTTGTTTCTTGCCCATAGAATGATACAACCGTAGGATGCTCCCAAATCCCATTAGCCTTTTGTTTTATGCAGTATTAAAGTTGCATTAATCTATGTTATTCGGACACTTCATTTTTCTTAAAATACTCGTATCCGACACATATTTGGACCATGATTTTGAACCAACCAATATGCGAAGAACTGATGAGTCAATAAACTTCGAAATTCCTTTTCTGTATAATCTTTGATCATTATAATCAGCCTGTCGATTTATTCCTTGCCTATAGAATGATGCAATTGCAAGATGCTTTCGAATTTGATTCCCATTAGCTTGTTGCTTTATGCAAGCATTATAGTTGCAAAGGAATAATTGAATTATATTCTTTATACTTCCAAATTAACACCCTAAACCATTATGTTATTTAGACTCTTTATTTTTCCTAAAGTACTTGTATCAGACATATATTTGAAAATAAATACGGGGCATTGTAAACTTTGAAAAAATTGAGAATATCCATGACGGGCACATACTTATATTTAATGTACATAGTCCGAGCTGATTTAGCCATTAAGGTGGTGAAAGAAAATCCCCCCTCCCCATTTTTTCTTTGTTATTTATAGATCCGTACATATATCCATATATGTGTGTGTGTCTGTGTGGATTATTATCCGGTACACCGGATTTTAACACAAGTGGTGTTAAAGAACTGTCATGTGTCTATTTATTTATTTATATTTTTAAATATTGATTAAGATCATGTGACAGTTTCTAAACCTTGTTTGTGAAATTAAGAAACTCCACCCGACATTGTATCAAATGATAAATATATGTGTATATATAAGAACCGATGATCATTTGACTGTGTTTGCTGCAATGGCAGGTATCAAAGAATATAGAGCTGGGTTTGGCTGCTCTGCATGGCCAAAAAGGGCCAGCATACGATCGCATCGTTTTAAATGCCGGAATTGTGGATCATTTACTGGGTTGTGATGGTGCTGAAGACGTGACTATAGCTCTCGATAGGGCCAGGGAAGCCATTGATAGTGGTAAGGCTCTTAAGAAACTCCTAAATTACATTAAAGTGTCTCACAAGTTAAAATGAAACCTATGTGAAACAGTGCTTGCTTCCTCTTAAGACTTTTTTTTTTTTTATAAATTGGCTTAAGTTACGATTTAGCCTCTAAACTGTATTCAGTTTTTCACTTTGGTACGTAAATTTTTTGTTTCACTTTGGTACCTAAACTATCATATTTATCCTACTTTACCCCAAAATATAAAGTTGCCAATAAGAATATAACATGTGGCACATAAAATAGGACGAAAATAGTTGAAGTACCACAATGAAAAAAAAAAGTTTAGGTGTCAAAAGTGGGAAAAGAATATAGTTCAGGGGCTAAGTTGTTACTTTTGAGTTTTTCCTTTTTTTGGGTGTAGATCTGTGTTGTAAAACTGTTAAAAAGAGGAAATAGAGAAAAAAAAAAAAAGGTGTCTTACAGATTTTCCGTTTATCTGTTTCTTTTTTATTTAAGTTCCCTTTATTTGTTTTTTATCTGTAAAATTAGTTCCAAAATCCAAAGTTATTGATTAGTTATTTTTGTAATTTTTTTATATACTATCCTGAAAGGTAAATTTCTTTTTTTCTTTTTTATTGTCAATCTTGGTGGAATTTCAGGCATGGTTTGGAAATAAGTGGAAACAAAATGTTTAATAAAATTTAAAATAGCTTAATAAGCATTATATGATAATTTTTTTTATACAATAGAATTTCGAACTTACACCCACACACGCATTGCACTCACTTAAGCAACCACACAAGCACAACCTTCACGATTGTAGAGATGTGGTGAACAGTCTTGACTAATACTTTTTGATGATACTTATAAAGATTTTTATATTGATGATACTTTTGGCCGAAAATAAATATAGAAGTTTAAAGTGTAAGAGAACAATTTTAACATCTAGGTAAAATATAATAATAAATAAAAATATATTAAATTTATACATTAATTTTGATTTATATAAATTTTGATTAGGTGTAACTATATACACAAAATTAAAATTTTAGTTTAATTATATGTATATTTAAAAAATTAATACATATATTTATTTTCATATTGTTTTAATATAATTATTTGTGTATATAATATATCACTGTAAAACGATACTAATTCAACTAAATAAAATTAAAATTAAAGACGGTTCATGAGTAATTAATTTTAGGATAGTTGATGTGTAATTTTGACACTTGTCCTTGAGAAATATAAATTTAATTAAATACTTGCAATATAATTTATTCTTTAAGTGTTTAAAAATTATTTTATAAAATAGCCATCTTATAAGTTATAACCACAAAGGAAAAATTATATGAATTATTTCAGGTGTTCGACTTCGGATTAATCTCAAATTCAGATCTATATCTAGACTCATTTGCATAAGTTGAAGTTATTGATTTTTTACAATTAATTAAATTTTATCGAATCAAATTTTCAAACATTTCTCTATTTTGGAAGGGTTACAATTGGCTATAATTTATTGGGGAGAAAAATGCAAAGGCAATAACTAGGTACCATCAAAATTGTGGTATGTATTTTAAAAAAAAATTCAATATGGTAATCGGGCCAAATATTAAAATAAAATTATGTGAATCGGCTCACAAAATATACGAAATTTTGAAACAAATTGAACATAATCTAATAAGATATATACACCCATACTCAACACCAACGCGTACGTAACATATCAAAAAATCATAAAAATAATGCAGGGCGATGAGTATATACCATCTCAGAAGTAGTATATATATAAAGTATCCGTATTTGATATCGTAACCAACCAAATATTTGAATATAAGTATGAGCAGAGGCGAATACAAGGGGGTTGGCAGTGGCCCTGCCCCCCTAAATTAGAAAATTTATGTTTAGAACTTTGAATTTTTCTTAAAATTTTAACTTAGTAAAGATAAAATTATACTTTGCGCTCCCTAAAATTATAAAAATTCTATTTAATTCTTTAAAAATTATAAATATATAGACTATAAAAAATTAAAATTTCATTTAACCTCCCCTAAAAATTTATTCTAGCTTCGCCCTGAGTATGAGAATACGACTCACAAATCATATGAAATTTTGAAAAAAGAATTGAACATAACTAAATAAAATGTACCCATACTCAAGACCAACACCGAGTAACATACCAAAATATCGTAAAAGTAATGCAGGGCGATAAGTATGCACCATCACAAAAGTAGTATACATAGTATCCATATTTGATATCGTAACCAACCAAATATTCAAATACAAATATGAGAATTTCATTCAACCTCCCCTAAAAATTTATTCTAGCTTCGCCCTGAGTATGAGAATACGACTCACAAATCATACGAAATTTTGAAAAATAAATTTGAACATAACTAAATAAGATATATCCGTACTCAACATCAACATCCAACTCCGAGTAACATACCCAAAAATCGAAAGAAAAAAAAAACCGAATAACCTAAATAGAAAATTCTGCTGCCGAAGGAGGGTTCTAATCTCATTACATTTTTTTTCTATAAACAAAACAACTTAAATTCACTCAAAAAATGTAATGAAATGATTTATTAGTAACTTTGAAAGGGTTACTTTTATACCTGAAGAGCAGTTGCAATGGAACCAGAAAGGCTAAGAATTTCAAATGGACGTTTGCACTTTACCTCTTTCACTGTGTGAGGGCATGAATCAGTGATCCAGAAATAGGTTAGCCCTTTCTCAGGTTGCCCTACATATAATTTTGAGACAACATCACGATTTAAAAGAACAAAAAAGCTCGAAGTTGATTCGGTAATAATCGAGTTGCTCAAGCTATTAGTCAAAGTCGAATTCAATTCGACTCAAATTGACCTTTTCATTTTAATATATTTGTATTTTATATTATAAAATTTTATTTTTATTCTTATTATATTTTAAATTTGTTAACATTGAAATTTTCTAATTTATTGGTGTAACATTTTAAAATAGAAAAGATATTTACTTAGTAACAATATAACTAAAAATTGGCATTGTAACGAACTTGAATTTAACAAAATAATTTTAACACTATTAACAGTTTGAATTTTGAAATCTGAAAAGTAAATGACTAAATTCCTAGAAATAAAACTACAAGGATTAAATTTCAATTTTACCAAAAGTACAGGAACTTATGGCATATTTTAACCTATATATAAAATAGGATATTGGACTTCTAAAATGCTATTGTAAAGGTGCAAGCAATACCTCCATTATCATGTTCAAAGCGTTGCCACGAGCTTTTAGGGAAAATTCCATGCGTCACATATGCACTTATTTTTGTTGCTCCACTGGCTGCTAATACTTTCTGCAAGACATGGACATTGAGAGATGTTAAGTACACAGAATTGCAGGTTTACAAACCATAAACAATAAAAGGCAAAAGTACTATGGAAGAACTTGTATTCAAAGAAGGATTACACTTTACCCCATCTATTAAAAAAATGACAAATTAGTCCCATTAAATTAGATCAAAGAGTAAAATTGATTTTTTTTATTAAAGATGTCATCTATTTCTACCGTTAAAAAAAGCTGATCTATATATGTCCATAAGAGGAACACATGGCGCAATTATTCTGTTAACCAACACTAGAAGTGGATGAAATTTTTAATAAAAATTACCAGTTTGTTCTTTGATCTAATAAATAGAGACTAATTTTCTGATTTTTGAGTGAAGGAGGCAAAATGCAATCTGCCACGAGAAAATCCTAGTTAGGAGTTTGATTACCTGGCATTCAATCAGAGTGCCACCTGATTGAACCAAATCATCAACAATCACCACATGCCGCCCTGTAGCATCTCCCTCTTTGATGCGTACGATTCGTTGGTCCCCTATCCGAACTTTATTACAAACAATCTGTTATGATTGGAGAATGTTATCCCAGCATCTTTATGCAATAACCGAGTTTTAAGCTGTAAGAATGAGTGAGATATGCACAATTTCATAAAATGAAGCTAAACAGTCCTCTAGAAGAAGATGAATGACTACATCACGTCTGTAAAAAGGAAAGGAAAATGTAGCCTCGTGTAATCCCTCTGGAAATGTCCTGTTTAAAGTATACTTCTCGTATCAACCAAATGAGAACTTCCAGATAATATCCATCCATTTTATTTTAGTAAACTGAAACAAGAACATCAGAGAAGGAATGGTAACGGATTACTACCTTTATATGCTGTTTTTATATGAAAATCAGCAGTGCACAACACAGAAACCGAACCATAACATGCAATCTCGTGCACTTATAACCCATATAATTAACAGAAGCCAGAAACATACAATCCTGAGTCTGTTGAACGAATTCTATAAGTTTGCATTTACCATTAACAGACTAACCGAAAATAAAGCTGGACAGACGGCAGACAAGTCTCATTTTGGGCTTGAAAAGATACGTGCCGAGTAAGAAACACAACTCAAAGATAACCTAAGAGATCACTAGTTTCCAATGTACCATAAAGACTCCTTTATGATTTCTTAAATGTTACGAGCTAAATTACAAGCTTTCAGCTTATTCAGTATCAATGATCTATAGTCACAATTAAGTAAAAGTAGTGTAAAATCTATACAACCACCGATCACTAGTGCAGACAATGAGGTCAACAGTCATAGGCTGTAGACATGATGATTGATGAAAGACTAAATGTATGCTAAACACAACTACAAATGAAGTAGAGCATCCATGTTATGCAGATGTTACATACAGTTGGAAAATGTTGCAGCTGTTTATGAAATCTTTTCCAAGCACCATCATCGGGAAAAGCAATGGATATCTGGGAAAAATACAGAAATTATAGCAAAACATTAGAAATTCGAAACTGTATTAAGTAAATACTCTTCCAACACAGAGATTCACAAGTACCATAATCCAAAATAATTTGAATTAAGAACAAAAATCTCTAAGAAAATTGATTTTGGTTCAACCATTTTGAAATAGTCTAAAGAACCAACAAGAAAAATGAAGCTTTGAGAACTTCAAAAGCTTAGAAACCATCAAACACACAATTGACTAGCACACCCGAGGTAGGAGCAAATTATTGTTTGAATTGAATGATTATATTTATTAATTTATATACATGTGAAATAATAATGAATCATGGCATCAAAAGGACTAAATTGGAAAATGTGAGATTTGTGATAAATATGAATAAATATGTAGTATCGAATGGATGTATAATTTTTATATGAATGGATGATATATACATGGTGATATTATATTGTTTAAAAGGTATATATACTGTTTTGGCATCAAGTGGATTAAATCGATGATATGTGAAATATTCAATAAATGTAAATACATTCGTAGTATAGAATGGATTGGAAATTGTTATATGATTGGACGTCGAGTACAAGATGATGTTACATTGGTTCAAAACGTATATGAATTATTAATTAGAATATGAAAGTGTGTATATGGCTATAGGGTTTGAAATGATACGGATAAGGAAAACGGGTGTTTGATCAGGAATTAAAATGATGGCTTGAGATCCAACATTTGTTGTGGATTCTCTGAAGCTAGTGTTAGCAACATTGTATCAAGATACTGTTAGCAATCCTGATCAGAAGCTAGTGTTAGCAGCCTGAATACATCAGATTGTATGAACAAACGGGTGTTGTGATCAGGGATTAATTCGATGGTTTGAGGTCCAACATTTGTTTTGAATTCTCTAAAACTAGTGTTAGCAACATTTGCCAACTCTCTCACACTCCACAACAGGGCTGCCCTTGTGATTTGAACTCACAATGTAAGTCGTGGAGGTGAACACCCAGGTCACTAGGCCAAGAGCTGGGGTTAAATACTCCATACTTGAGAATTCTTTATTTAAGGTTTCATTACAACATCATTCAATCAAAATATAAAAAACGTCACAAAAAATAACTATCAATACCCATAAAAATGATATACAAATCAAAAAGGGTATATAAACTTACTTTGTCAGAGTCAGGAAGCTTTTGAAGCCTATTCTTAAGCAAAGGTATCCCACTCTCAAAGCAAGGCAAAATAGTATCACCAAAGTAGAATCTCTCCTAAAAACAAAATACACATAAACAAATTAGAAACTTTCTCAAGAAACAATCAGAATAAAACTATATAAAAAAACTAACTCAAAGTCAAAATATGTTGTTGCTCCTTGCTCTTTTAAGTTTAAGATCTAATCTTAGTACTCAAAAAGTTAAAAAGTTAAATCTTTTTACCTTTTAGATTCAGAAATCATAGTCCGATTGTTTAGACCATTAGTCTTTGCCATAATTGTTGGAACCGGATTGGACCGATTGAACCAGGAAGCAGCCAGTATACCAGCCCAGACAAAGGGGTTGAACTGGTATTTTAGCAAATCACTACCAACGAATTAAACCAGGACAGCAAACCAATTGAGCAGACAGCTGGACCGGTTTTATAATTTTTCAATAATGTTTATTTTATTTTATTAGTTTTTAATAATTTATTTAACTAAAATCAGATCTGTCATCAAAGTCATGGTATTTTCGTCAAAATCTGCCATCAATTCTCTCATGCAATCATTTTGACAGAAAGCATCCCTAACATAAAGCATATTTTAACAGAGAATAGAAATGGTGTTGACAATTAAACTAGAAGCTTTAAATTGAAAAAGCATTATACCTGCAAAGCATGGATATCGAATGTCACTAAGCTAGTAGGGCCTCCTCTAGAGGTCGGTATATGGGACAATATCCTAGCAAGAGTGAAAGCCGTGGCAACATCTCCTTCGTCTTCCATTCGCTCCGAAGTTCCAGTTGGGAAAAAAGGGAGAACTAGCGTGAACGATGAAATGAACAGTTTCGGCAAAGCATAGATCACCGATAACTGCTCGAAAATCACTGCCGGCGAACTAAACGAAGCTAGAAAAGCTACATTTTGTCCTCGAATTCCATTTGCATTAGGTATAAACAAGTTCGGAAATCCATCGTCAAATGTCCTAAAAAAAAAAATTTAAATCCAAACCATTAAAATACTTAATTCGCAGCGAATTCTCCACAACCTTAACAGTGAAATGAAATCGGTTATAAGATCACCGCCAATTTATGCTGCGGAGCTCTATTGCATCTGATTCAGCAGCGATTCTCTTGGCAAGCACCTCGGTCTCGGCGCAATAAAAAAGGCAGACTTTTTTGGCGGGTTTAACGGCGGAACCGGCGGCGGATGCGGCCATTGATATCGGCGGAGATGAATTCCGGATCAAATGAACCGATTCTTTTCCGGAGAGGAATTCGACGCTCCAATTCGAATGCTGATTTTCAAAACTCTTGATCTGACACCGAAACCGACTGCACTTCTTGTCGTTTAACAAACTCGAAAACGATTTAAAGGAAGCGAGTTGTGCCGAAATGGCCGCCATAGGCGGCGGTCACACTGTTAATTGATGAGATTTCTTGATAATTTCAGGTTTTAGTATATCTATTTTTATCTTTTAGAAAATAACCCCTTTTTTTTCTTTTTTGAGAATAAATGCAGTTGGATTTTATAGAAAAGACAAAAAGGTATAGCGACGCACAAAAACAAAAAAACCTGCCACAACTAAAGAAAACAGCTGTCTAGTGAACGAACAGTCACAAAAATAAACAGACACATAAAAAACAATCTCAACAACCCCTATCATCTCCGTTCCCCATCTAAATCACCAACAAAACAACTTCACATTAATGCTTGTAAGTTACTCAGAATTTAATTTTTAAAAAAAATCAAACTTATTTTGATACTTATCGAGCTAAACTTGACTCGTCAGCCTTATTAAACTTTTTATTTTTTATATTATTAAATTATATTATTATTTTTAATATATTATTAACCCTAAATTAAACTCAATTATATCTCGAACTTAAAAATAGATACTTAATTTAGTTTGAATTAAGTATCAAGCTCCGAATTTCAAGTCAAATTTGAACTTGACAATATTCAAGCTCGATTTAGCTCAATTCAGTTACACCCCTATTCCAATCTCTTCTCTCGTAAGAAACATTCATTGATACCAAATATATTCAGATTACATAATTCAGGTATCTCCATATTTAATATTTTTTTAGTTTTAATGTTTAAATTTTTCTTCTTTTTTTTGCAATCTGATGCCTTTGTTGGGGTTTCTCACTGCCCCCGTATATAAGTCCATTTGCTCATGACTTAGATTCTGCTTCTTGCACGATGGAAACAACAATGGATTTTAAGTACCTTAAAATTTTATTCTTAGTTTTTGAAGTTTTGCTCCTACATTTCAACCACTGAGTTTCTTAAAAGATAAAAATATAATCTTTAACGTTTACTATATTTTCATTTTATTTTATTTTTTAATTATTTTAACTTTCAACTTTTAAATTTTAATTAAATTATTTATTTTTTATGAAAAATTAATTGAATTATTAAAATTTTAATAATATTGACATGACAACTAAGGTGACATTATACTTTACTGTTAACATATATAAATATTTTAAAAAATTTATGAATTTTTTATTTTTTGAATATTTTTAACTTATGCGAGGACTGTCAACACTCAATTAAGCGTTAAGCGGGGTTGCTAAGGGCTCTAACCCCTAAAATGAAAATTTTTCATTTAATTCCCTTATAATTTATAAAATTTTATATTAATAATGGTAAAATTGCATTGACCCTAAAAATGATAAAAATTTAATTTAATTCTGTAAATTTTATAAAAATAGGCTATTAAAATAATAAAATTAAATTTTATTATCGTAAAGATATACAATTTAATTTTGATTTCCGAAAAAATTCTAACTTCGCCCTTGGTCATGCTAGTGACCACATTAATGCCATTAAAATCTTAACATTTCAATTAGTTTTTCCATCCAAAAGCAACTGAATTGACAAAATTTTAAAAATTGAGGATCAAAATGACTCAAAAAAAAATAATACCCACAATGATAGAATGTGTAAACGTTAGGATTAAATTTATCATTTTGCCTTTTTTAAAATTTGAAGATAAACATCTACGTGAGATAAAACACTAGCCACACACAAAGGAAAGAAAAAACAAACTAGCCTAAGTGAAATATAAATATGTACGAGACATGCTAATATTTTTATTGGTCAATATGCATGATTTCTTACTGTTAAGTTTTGTTCTCAAATGCGCAAATATTAAGTATAAAAAAATTGATATGATACCTAAAAAATAGAAGAGATCAAAAAAAGAAAATTCAATGGGGCGGACTCTCCATGCATTATATCCTCAAAAATAGATAAACTACCCATCAAATGAGCCTCTCCAGGACGAGCTAGAATGTCTTTTGTTAGATACTGCCAAGGCAGGAGCACACCTAGACCCAGGCACACGCCTCGACACCCCATCGTGCTCCCCATCAGATGAGGCTCGCCATAAAGAGTCTAAAGATCTGTTGATAAATAATGCTAAAGCACAAGGTCGTGCATGGCTTGATTAGGGACGGTAAAAAAATCCAAAATTGACTGATTCCGAACCAATATTTACAAAATTACCTATTTACTTATTCTGATCATATCTGTTATTTTTTATATAATGCCTAAAATTATCTATAGCTCATCACTAACCCATAAATAGAAAGATGATGCTATTCAACGCACTCGAATCACGTCTTACATTAACAACCATACTCATGCCAATTGAGCTAAGACTCAATTGGTCTTACTTAATATTAGTTAAGTTAAATAATCTCTAAAATTTACTACTATTAGCATATCTCTACTAACTCTAGTAGTCTCCCTTTCACCTAGTAAGTTTTACTCTCCCCTCTTTCTCTCTTCTTAATTTATTTTCCCAAATTTTCTCTCTTTGTAAGGAAACTTTGTGCAAGTCTGTAAATAGATATTAGCACATAGTTTCAGAGGTAAATATTAGCAACTTAAAAGAAAAATGGTGCCAAAACCTATCATTTTTAGAAAATAACAATAAATAACAATTTCACAAAAAATCAAAAAATATATTTTTTAAAAAGTTAGAACTCTTGGATTGGAATCTAATTTACTATTGATTTTCGAGTTCTGATTCAGTGAATTCATTTTTTTAAAATCAAAGCTGGGTCGATGTCAAGGCAGGGCTATAGAGAATCCGGTCAGGGTCAAGGCAAGCAAAAAACCGCCCCACCTGTTGCCATCACTAGGCTTGACACACCCGATTACAATGAGTTTCAAGCTTACGCTTTCTTTAATACAAATTAAGTACACAACATTTTTAAAGAAGACAACCCCAAAAATCCTACAAACCACTTGAAAAATGTACCTCAAACAAAAAGATTTCCCCATTGAATCCCATATCCATTATTCGCAGATTAAAAGCGAAACTAGTGTGAACTAAATAGGAGTGTAAATAAAACATCAATGCTCACAAGCTGTTTGAGTTTTATATTTAAAAGATTTAAACCGAATTCAATTTAATAATTATTGAGTTGAACTAAATTAAGCTCAAGCTATTGATTAAACTGAATTCAAGCAGCTCACAAACCAGGTCAAGCTTTTCATTTTAATATAATTTATATTATGAAATTACATTTTTATCATTGTTCGTTTAATCAAGCTCAAGAGAGCTCAGGAAGCTCGATTATGTTCAGAGCCTAATCAAGCTTAAACTAATTGCTAAAATTGACACACAAACATAATCCAGCTTGGGCAATTCTGAGAAGTTGATGTTCAATCAAGCTCAAATCAAGCATTGAACCTTGAATTTCAAGTCGAGCTGACCAATATTCATGCACGACTCAGCCCAATTACACCCTAAAACTAAAGGCTTATAACACGTACTTAGCGAACCCAATAGTGATTCATTAAACCCATATCCATGGCTAATTAATTCTTTATAAAACTTAAATTGCAACAATGCCAAAACACAGCAAAAATAAGCATTAAGGCAAAAAACTTATCACATAAAACATATAGTTTGATCCAAAATTAAACGATATTAAAAATCTCATTTCAAGTTTAACTCAAAAAAAAAAAACGAAACATAACAATAATCTAACAGAAATGTCATTCAGATCCAATAAACCAAGAACCCTAACCTAAGCGGTGAGCACAACAGCACCACCAGCCTCCTTAATTTTCTTCTCAGCGGTCTTCGACACCAACTTAGCCTTGACGACCACCGGTTGATTCTCCGGCAAAACACCTTTGCCGAGGACTTTAAAGTACCCGAACTGTGTCACGTCGATCATCGGAGTGGCATCCTTGGTGGCCTTGGCTTTCACGTCCTCCGGGATAAGAGACCAGAGCTTGTCGATGTTGACGATGGGGCAATGGAACTTGTTACGGAGCCTGTGGAAGTACCTCATACCAACCTTACCGAAATAACCAGGATGGTACTTGTCGAAGAGGATCCTGTGGTGGTGCATGCCTCCAGCGTTACCGCGACCCCCGGGGTGCTTCCTATGCTTCCCGATACGACCGTGACCGGCGCTCACATGGCCGCGCTTCTTGCGGTTCTTCTTGAAGCGGGTTGTCATTTTGGGAGGTTGGTGAAGATCTGGGAGAAGCCGAGTGTTTGTAGGCGGCTGAGATGGGAGAAAATAAGAGTTAGGGCTTGTGGGGGTTATATGGTTGTGGGATAAAATTAGGTTTCCGGTTTTACCCTCTAGGGTTTTTCCATTTTACGTGTGTGCCCTTTCGGGTTGCTGCGGTTTTTTGTGTATGTGTGTGTTTTGCCCTTCTAATGAAAGGCCTTTGGGTTAATAAATCTCCGTCCTAATAAAATTATCTTATTTTGATTTTTAATAATTGAAATTTTATTTTTTATTTTAAAATACTTTTTATAAATAATTTAAAAATACATTTGTTTATAAATTAAGATGCAAGAATATTGGATATAATATCAATGCATAAGTCACATCTTTTGTCCGTAAATAATAACATAAAATTTTATCATTAAATAAAATAAAAAATAGTGAAGGGTTTATAAATAAATATTAATAAATTTATTTAAACATGACTAAATGATAATTTATTATAAATATATGCTTAAATTTTCAAATTTGAATTCAAGACTCTATGCTCTAAACCTAAGACCCTAAACTCTTAAAATCAATATATTAAATCTGAAAGTTATTAATATTTATTTATAATAGTTACGATTAATGTTTAAATAAAATTATTAGTATTTATTTACAAGTTATTCATATTTTTTATTTAACTTAATAATGATGTATTATGTTATTATCCACTAATGATACATGAGACTTATACACCGACTATACATTAAATATTATTTAAATTAATATATATATATATATTCATTTTTAATCACTTAAGACATAAACACTTATGTACCAACTCATAGTTGGTAATTTAGTGAGAATTTTGATGTTTTGCATGTAAAGTCCAAAATTGTCCTTCATTAGTTGAAATGGTTATTGGAGTTGCAATTTTTTTTTCTTGATATAATGACATTTGCTTTAATTCATTTTATGGTCTGAAATTAATTTTGTTCGAATTGATAGTATTATTTAAGTAAAATTCTCTCAATAATGAGGATTATAATATTTAAATTTAGTTCAAATGTTAGGGAAAGAAATCTTCGTCATTTCTTCCAACCACTTGTTGGTTGTAGTTTAGTTACGCCTAGAGATGTTTTGTGCTAGCTCCCTTTTGCATGTCATCACTCAACTGCACCTCAACTTACGACAATTTTTTGGTGTGTAACCTTATATCCTTGTTCTTATTTTGTAGGGACGGCGTCAAATAATAAGCAAGAGCCTTGGTCTCTTGAAATGGTAATTTATTATTTTAGTCTCTTGAAGTTTTTAAAATTATAAGTCAGTTTAATGATAAAAATGCACTTTGACACCAAAAATGAAAAAGAATTCGATTTAATTCCTTCAAAATTCTAAAATAATAAACATATACAAATATAAAATTGTACTTTGATCTCTTTAAATTTTTATAATTTAATTTTGACCACAGATATAAACTTCTGGCTAAATCCCTTATTGATTGAGCATATATGAAGCATCATTTAAAAATACCTGACTAAGAGTTATGAGTAGAATAAAGCATACTTTTATGAATAACATAGAACATATCTCAAGCCATCTAAATATTGATATTTTGAAATATGATTTATCATAATCTTGTTAAAATTCCATTCAAAGCACGTGAGCTTTCGAGACTTAAACTTTGAATCAAACTTTATATTCTCTGTCATTGCTCTCTTGATGTTTAAATTTAAGTGACAATAAAAACTTTTAAACTCATACGACATATCTCATCATAGTGTCAATGTATATGCCCTAGGTCTTCCTTCCTTCACATATGAAACTTGCATGTACATGAACAATTTATTGTGATTGGTTTTGTCAACATTAGGTTAACACAACTTTGATCAATGTACCTTAACAACTTTGATCAATATAAAGATACATGGATTTGGTCAATGTACCTTAGATAATTATAAAATGTGTATTTTAGAATTATAAATTTCACGTGACCATGATCAATACCATAAATTCCAACGATTGTACTAACTCCTAATAAACCAACATTTTTTTCATGACAAAGCTCGTGGCTTTGGCGTTATCATAATTGAATCATCATCGAGGCTATCCACCACATTCATCCTTTCTTCTACAACGATGATAATGATTCAATGTTGATAAAAACTCTGCAAAGGATAAAGAATTTTATCTATTTGATAGATGAAAGGTTGCTGGACAATGAAAACGGTGTCGTAAACATTGGTGTTGAATATCCCCAATGTCATGTTGATGGTGTTTCTCGATGCGGTGACATTGAGAGGAAACCTTTCATTGCTATTTAAAACCTTCTATTTTTTATGGAAATAAATTAAATTAAAGTGTATTTACTTCATTTTCATTTCTTCAAATGAAAAGAAATTAGATTAATTTTAATTTGAAAAAAAAAATTATTGCTAAGAGGCCTGAACTCTCAATTAACAAGTCAACAATGTGTCAAGTGGTATAATTTAATTGATTAATATGCCACATCGACAATAATTTTAACGACATTAGAGTCAAATATCACATTCATAAACGGAGCTAAACTCCAAGTATTAAATTGAACATTTTGAAAGAGGAATTATTCATATTAGAACAAACCCTAACATATAAGGCCCAATTATGCCTTTATCCCATTTATTTAAATCGGTCCAACCTAAATTTTAAGAGATAAAGCAACATAATATTTTTTTTTCATTTTAGGTTAAATTTGGTAACTTTTCCCAGTTTGGTATCAAACTAAAAGTCTATTAAAATATAATGACATGATACTATAATATTATGTCGTATCATTATCTGAAAATTATTAAAATTTTATATAAAATCTAAAAATACATATTATTTAAACAATTCAATTCCATTGATGATATGCCATAATTTTAGAATCTTATCTCATTATAACTTAATAGAATCAGTTTAGAAAAGCTGCCAAAATTTGGGACTAATGTTGAAAAAAAGTTCAAGGGCTAAAATGAGAAAATTTGTCAAAAATAGGGACTAAATGCTATTTTATCCCTTCTAAAAATCTTATACCATTTGGGTGTAGAACGGCGCGTGGTGTAGAAAATTTCATCGATCTATACATCAGAAAAAGTTAGGGTTCATGGGGCATGGGTTCAGCCCTCCAAAAAGTAAAAACCAAAAAAATAAATAAAAAGGAAAAAAAATATCCCTTTTTATTCATCTCATAAATCTGATTTTATTTCCTTCAATCAATTCATAAGAAAAAAATTACTAAAATTTCTACCAAAAATCCCAAACCCTTCCATTAAAATCATCAAAAACGAAAAATCATAGTCATAGACGCTCTTTAATTCAAAACGCAAAATGGATGCGTATCAGCAGCAGCAGCACCGCTACATGCGACCGCCGCCGCCCCCACCTCCGCAAGCATCTCCGACTGATCCTCACCTCCAACAACAACATTATTACCAGTACCAACCACCGCAACCTCCTCCGAGAGCAGCTGCACCGCCACCACCGGGTTCATGGTACTCTAACCAATTCCAATTCCAGTATCAGCAGTATCACAATCAATCTCATTCTGTGCCGCCACACCATCACCCTCCTTCCCCACAGCAACCGCCGTCTCAGTGGGGTCCGCCTCCTCATCCTGATCATTCCGCTTATCCTCCGCCTCCTCCTCTTCCTTTTCCCCCGCACCACCATAACGGAAGTAACCATTTCGCTCCGCCGCCACCGCCTCCTCCTCCTAGACCTTACATGCCTCCTTCGCAGATTCCCAATACTTTCTCTCATGTCAATCAGGTTATTTGTCTCATTTCCATTATTTTTTTCATTTTCCCCTAATTTTATTTATATTTTTAAGTAAATAGCTGCTTATTCGGTTCTTTTCATCAAATGACTTTTCTTTGTTGTAACTCTGTTTTCATTCTACAGGAATGGAGCAATCCAAATTGGTCTCATCATCAAGGTGAGTATTAACTTGATTTTCTGGTTTCATTCCCCATTCTCATGTTATTTAGCTTTTTGTCGGCTTCAATAGAATTAGATCGATATATCCATATGTTTAGAGACTGCAGACTGCTCCTTTTGAATGTTAGTATGGTTTTTTTTTTCTGAAGGATTCTTATCCCATACATGCTAAGAGTTTATTATTTTATGTTGTTGTATGTTAATTTAAGTACTTATAAACCCACGGTGAAGCTCAAATGCTGTACTTATAATAGATAGATTGAATGATTAAGGCTTCATTTAAATTGGTTCCATGCACCCCCTTGTTTATGGTTAAATGGAATGCAAACTGGTTGTTACCCGTAACAATGTATTTCTTAGTACCAACTAAAAGGTAAGCGTGCGATAGCAATTGTTTTAGGTGTTGGCTATTGATTATCCGTACAATATAAGTTGCTGAATGAAATATATAAGATACAAATGTCTGTGTTGCTACCCATATAAGCCATGCGCCCTGGTTGTGAAAGTTAATCTGAACCTGTGCTTGTCTTATTTTATGTTGATGTTGATGGATTTGGCTTGCAATAATTTTCTGGTGCCAGCCCACAACAACGTGGAAGATTGGGGAGCCAAAGCTAGAGAATGGGCAAACACTAGGGCTGCCATGCAGGACCAGCCAGTTCAATCACAAATTACTCCAGCTGGCCGGCCGGAGGATCAAAACCATTTTCATGATCCATATTCACAAGCTGTTGATCCTCATTATATGGATGCTCAACAGGCACTGCCAATTTCTAGCTATCAGCAGTTCCCTGTTCCAGCAGCATCTCCTCATGGACCACCAACAACTTATCCGACTGAGACTTTATCTAACAACTCCAGATCATCTTCATATATTCCTGATGGTTGTCTACCCTACAATGTTAGAGATGGAACTTCAGCAAGGGATCCGAACTGTGGATTTCTTCACCAAGAAAGTTTACCTGCCAGTTCATCTGTTCATCTGCAGGAGGTACCTTCTAGTTATTCTTCGGTTTCAGGTAATAATTTCACCAAGTAAATTGAACTTGCTTGTGAAGCTAGTGCTGAAGGGCTGCTTCTATAGACCGCATTTTCTACACCATTCTATACTTTTGAATAGCCTTTTGTACTTCTAAACAGGAACTTTTTAGCAACTATCATTCAGAAAAACTCATGATGCGTAGGGTATGTAGCCTAACTAAAATGATAGCGTGGTTGACCAGGATTTATATGACCTGGAAGGGTCTTTTCCTAGTTATTGGATGCTGTTGTGCTCTAAATTTTTATGTCCTTGGTCTGAGTTAAAATTGTCCGCAAATATTCCGAAGGAGCTATTCTAAAATATGTACTTGGTTGTTTGAGTGATTGCTTTTGTGTTGTGATATCACACTTCAGTGGTCAACCTAATGGCTTTGTTTGTCAGATGAAAAAATAGAATTCGCAAATGATAGTTAATGTGGAACTAATTCCCTTGTATGATTTATTCTTATCAGTCCACACTGGTTATATAAATCTACCTTGTTATCTGGACTGCTGTCATGTATCAATAATTTTCTTATGTTCAAACACCATGCTGATCTTGTTACAAAGTGTTAAATGGATAAAGCAATGAAGAATTTAATGGCATGAAAATGTTGTCTGGAGTTACTCTCTTTTTTTATTGGACTTTTAATTACTATTAAATTAGATAACACATTCTAAATTATGTCAAGATATTATTGTTAGCAGAGAATGAATATTTTTTCTTTCTTTTTCTCTAAACATACTACTCTATCTATTGAAGTTATTTAATGGCATTTTGTTTTATGGAACATGTCCAAAAGTTTCATTTCTTCGCACTACCATTACTTGTTCACTTATTTAGCTAAAGTAACATGAGTTATAGCTTCTGTTTCTTCTGATCTACCAAATAATTAGAAGTGCCTAGAAATGGCATTTATAATTGTTAACAGAATTGTAAACACGGCACCTCTTGTTGCAGCCTGTTCTGCTCTGGTGGAAACAAGCTTATGTTCTTTAATGCATGCCAAAACTAAAAAAAGCCTTTGTTAACATTTGGAAATTGCTGAACTACTTCTTTAGCTCTTACATGCTTGAGTGGGTTTGTTCAATTTTTTCTGCTTGCTTTTCTGTTAAGTTATCAAACTACAAGCTTAGTGTTGTGCAATATATCTTACTAAATGAACAGAAAAATTGATTAATAATTGCACAAGGATGCATATGTTTTACTGGCAATATATCTCTATCACAGTGTGGTTGCTATATCACGTGCTGATGACTTTGATATGATAAATGAATGCTTCATTTTGAAAATCAAAAGGCAACCTATATTTGAATGCCGAAAGATAAAAGGAGGTAAAGTAAATCAGTGGTAATGCAAAGGAAGTAGTACAGAATATGCAATAAGTATTTACCAGTATGCCTCCCAATATGAGATCATTTCTAAAATAAAAATTTGAGGGTAAAAGGCTAAACCATCTGGTTAATAACTACTATACTTTCTCTTGATTTGATGGAACTTCAAATAGGAGAACTTGTAGGGGTTTGAAGTGATTTAATTCATTTCTAAAACTCCCTTCCCCCTGCTGAAAGAACTCACAATTTTTTTTCTGGATCACTTTACTCTTATCTACCTCCCTCCATCCAAACACACCATTAGAGATTTTCATAAAAAGTAAAATTGAATTGAAAGTGTTCTTTGGCAGGTTATCAGAATTCTGAATTCTGGAAAGCTGACCACTTATGAGATATCTTGTAACTGCATATTGCTGACTAATCTAGTTGTGTAATGTTCCCTTTTTAAGGATTGAGTTACGATAAGACTAAAGCCTTAAGTTGTCTCTTTTGGTGGAAAGATTTAAGTGGATAAATTTTCTCTGTTAAGCTACTCTTCCTGTCAAAAATATCTTCTATAGCGCAGATAGGAGAAGTGCAGCAATTTGGCTTTTCATGTGAATGGCAGCCAAGGGCTGCTAGGGATGTTATATGTTGTTTTATTTGCTATTTGACTTCTCTCTAAAATGCCAGGGAAGGAAAAATCTGCAGATCAAAAGGAGCAGTCATATAAGCCATTTCCCTTGCCCATTTCATCAGCCCAAGAGTCGGCATATCATATGCAACCTCCATTGCCTGATACTGGGAGATCAGTTCTCAGCGAGCAATCTTTGTTGTATGGCAATCAGACAGCAGCTCCTGCAGCTGATCTTAGTGATCGCCCTTTAGATTTTGCACCTAGGTTTAATAATGATCATGACCCACAGATGCTGTCCAATTATGCTGCTCATCATGAATCACTGGGAACTGTGAGAGGCGTTGATCCTGTTGCTATTTCATCTTCAATTAATTCCTGGACTCCTCCAGTAGCACCTGATGCAGTTTATCCTCCAGTTCTTCCACCTGGAGCACAGGTCTTCCTTCAAGCATTGTCAGTTATCTTTGATTTATTCTCAGGTTTTAGTATGCTGATATAAAATCCATTTTCCAGCATGACCCGTTGTCAGTGCCTTCCCCTGTTTCTGGACACCCGGCACCTTCATTTCCAAGGTTTCCTGGGCCAAGTTTTCAGCCACACATTCCATCTGCAACTGCTCCTTTTGGTCTTGGTGTGGGAGCTCAACTTCATCCTGCTGCAGCCTTTCCTGGTGATACGTATGGAGCCATTCCTGAACGACCCAAAAAGGTGTTGAATACTTTACAGTTTATACTATGTTAAATTTGAAAACCTTCATGATGTCATTGCTGAGTTCTTCTTATGGAATTTTATCCAGGGTCCTGTGCCTAATTGGCTTAAGGAAGAAATATTAAGGAACAAAGCCACTATAGCCAAGTCTTCTCTAGAACTTCCTAAAGAAGAAACAGAATCCATTGAGGATGAAGCTGTTGATAAATCCTTGGCTAAAAATGATCAAGCAGATAGCAAAAGCATTGATTCTTCTAAATCAACTGAAGAAGAGGATGATGATGAGGTTCTACTATTTCTGCCATTAACTCATTGATATCTCAATATGCCTTTGATGATTTTTCTTATTATAATTTGATGTCTTTGAGATAAGACCTACTGCTTTTTATTTCTGTAGGATTATGTTGAAGCAGCCAGAACTGCAGCTATTAACCAGGAAATAAAACGTGTTCTAACTGAAGTCCTTTTAAAGGTTTCTGCTTTTTAAGTCCTTATGGTTTATTGTGTGTGTGTGCAAGTGTGCTGTTGATCTAATTCATGCCTTTGATCAGGTCACAGATGAATTGTTTAGTGAAATTGCGACCAAAGTTGTTAATGAAGATGACTCAACAATTGAAGGTAAGCGGATAGTGGTGTTTGGATTTTTTTTTCCTGGATATTTCTTATGCAAATACTGAAGTCTGCTAGCTTCGTCTTTAATGCTATCTTTTCTTTTCATTTCACCATTTTTTTTATAACTGCTGAACTACAGTTGATCACAACACTGCTGCTTCAAGTCACAAGGTATCACCATCTTCTTCACTTGCCCCAACTCCTAAGGCTTCTGCAAGGGTACTAGTTCCAGGTAGAGCAAAAGAACCAGACACTGGTGGTGTTACAGAAAAATCTAGTTCAAGCTCCCCTGGAAATGTTCTGGGCCTTGCAAATTATGCCTCTGATGATGAAGATGATGAAATTCAAAGTGCCAAGATACCAGATTCAAGGAGTAATGATGCTGTTCTGCAGTCCAGCATTAGGAAGCTTTCACAAGGCATTGATGTAACAGAGAATGGCAGTTCACAGGTCGTACTTGATGAGCACAGGGGAGTTGAAAAGAATTTTGGAAGTGATATGAAGTCTGAAAGCAGAAGAGACACTACTGATGACAGTGCAGAGAGGAACTATGAAAATTCATTTTCTTCCAAGTTGATTTCTGGAAATGAAATTAATATTAATAGTGGAAAGCTGCAGTATGGAAATAATGGTTCTAAGATGGATGATATTTTGGGCGCACGGGTTATAAAAAAATCTGATTCTGAGCTGCTTGATGAAGGTGTTGTTAAAAAATCAACAAAATCTGAATCGCAAAGTAGGGAAACAAGACTAAAATCAGATAAGAATGATCGACATGAAAGTAGAAAGAGTTCTTTCAGTAAAGACCCTGATAGTGGTAGGGAGTTGGAGGTCATTAAGAGTAGGGGAGAGCAGAAGGGAGATGAGAATCATATGAGAGAGGACGAGAGGCATAGAAAACAAAAGATAGAAGATAGAAACAGCTCAAAAGAGAGAGAAAAAGAGCCTAAATCTGGAGAAAAAGCCAAGGAATCTGATTCAAGAAAAAGATCCAGTCATCATGATGCCAAGGATGACAAGAAAGATGCAGATAGATCTAACAGAGCTAGTGCCAAAGAAGATGTTGGCAGAAAAAGAGAACGGACAAAAGAGGAAGACAGGTCAAGACATAAACGTGGGAGTGACTCAAGCAGGCACAAGAGAAGAAGGTCCTCGTCCATTAGCAGTAGAGGCAGAAAGAGCAAGGATAACTCCAGTGATCATGCTAATGAATCAAGTGATGCAACGTCAGATGGTTCTAAAAGGTTCATCATTGACAACTAAAGATTATTTGTTCATTCTATCTTTTGATTGAGTTATTTAGCTTCTAATTTTCTGTTGTATGCTACAGGAAGTCGCGTTCAAGAAAACAACGATCTTCACCTTCTCCTATCAAGTCTAGAAGAAGGTAACCTGTATCAGTACTTTCGCTTCTGTTTATGTTTTGCATATTCTTTTTATGCAGACTGAGCCCTTGGCAGGTTTTGTCTGTTCTATTTGTTTTTGTGCAGATACTGTCATGATAATTATTAGGAACTTAAACTAAAGAAACAATGATGACCTGTTTCAAATGCTACCCAGCACTGAACTGTGACTAACTTTCATGTTCTATTTATTGCCTCATAAAGCACCCTGTTCATTTTCTGTTCGATTTGAATTGTACTTCTGATTATTACCTTTTCTGCCTGATAGTTCTTTTGTGCTTTTAGTGAATGGTTTCCACAAGGCTAAGTTTTAGTTGTGTTGTTAAATTATATGTGTTTGCTGATCAATAGATTGTTGGTTGGTTACTGGCATTATTCTTGTTTGGGTATTTTTCACCATATTCACTTGTCAAGCAGATATAGTATGATCTGGTGACTAAATTGTCTAATGAAGCCTCGCTATAAAGATATAATAAAGTGCTTGAATACGTCGTCTATCGTATTTTACCCTGTTAATTGTGGTCCTCTTATTATTTTAGTGCATTTACTATTGTTGTTTATACCATATATGGTCTCTTTTGTCATATACTGTATTTTTTTGTTTACAAGTTAACCATGATTAGGGGTGTAATCAAGCTGAGCTGAGCAATGCTGCCAAGCTCGAGCTTGACTCGAAATTCTGATCTCGATATGGGCTTGAGCTTGATCGAACATCTGTTTTCAAACTTGAGCTCAATTAAAGTAAATTTACCAAGTTTTGTACTCTAGCTCAAATTCGAGCTCAAGCTCAGCTCGATTATTGAGTTTAGGGTTAATAATGTATATTAAGGGCAATAATGTAATTTAATAATATAAAAATAATGAAAAACTCAATAAGGCTCGCAAGCCGTTCAAGTCAAGTATTACTAAGCTTGAATTCAGCTTGATAATTACCAAATCGTGTTCAAATTTTTTTTTTAGTTGAACTTGAGTAGCTTGCGAGCACCGGTGTCTGATTTACACCCCCCCCCCCACAAAAAAAAAAAAACCATGATTTGTTATTCAGACAATTTAACTTTTAATTCTTTCTTACATGAATGTTAGTCTGGTTGTGACTATGGAAATTTTAATCTTCCCTTTTTGTAAGTGAACTATATTTATTCCGTTTTATATTTAACTGCTTCTATAGCTACTCCGTTGACTGTCCTCTCTCTCTCACATCCGATTTCATTTTGCATTCTCTAATGCAAATTAGATGGATAATTTGACAACACATTAGTAATGGTGCTATGTTGAATGTTCTAAAGCTCCTTTTTTAGATTACCTATGGGTTTGGTTATTTGCGGTTTCTTAGTTATTGCTTGAAGGTCTTCGGTTTCCATTTTCATTATCACCAAAAGATAAACGATAACGTGTAACTGGCTGGTCATTGTCGAGTTTGACTCTGCACAAGGCTGAGCATTTTTCTCGGTTTATATATGTTTTAACTTACCGAATCAGTATGATGTATGTTTTCGTTTCTAGACAAGTTTCGCGGTCACCACATAGCAAGCATTCTCAGCGCAGGCATTCTCCCTACTCTTCTTCTGAGACTACCAGGTATGTTACCATGCATTCTGAAAATTAGATTAAGTGTTTATGAGACATACACAACCATCATCAAATCCGATATAAGACTCAGGTGAAAGCATCCCGGGTTCTGAAATCTTCAACTGTTTAGTTTTTCTCAACTTGGTTTGATTTACAAACTTATTTTTGCAGGGGAAGGAAGTCAAGGTCAAGGTCACCTGTTCGGCGATAAAAGACGTTCGAAACAACGGGTTTCATTTCATTTATACAGGTGCACAAGCATATAAAGACATTTCGTTCTGGGTTGAAATCTGCAATTCACTCATATCCAGCAACAAATGGGATGCATGATGAAGAGGAAGCCGAGATAGGTATGCCATTATAATATATTTCGACGATTACTGTATCCGATGCTCATGATTTCAAAATAGTCCTACCAGTAATCCGGTTACTGAATATTTCCTTCTCATCACCTTGTTCTCGATTTATTATTTTCCCAGTCTGTTTAGCCATATAGGCCATGTAATGTGATTTCTGTTGTAAGTTTTGTACCATCTTCCATCTTTTTTCAGTTGCCCCACCCAGTAGCTTAGCTTCATGTAATTTCCGTTTATTCACGCAACATGAAATTGTTTTTGTAATAAAAATAAGTTTTAGCAGCATTATTATATAGCAAAAAATATGAGTGCAAGGTTTTAGATAGGAATATTTTAGATGGAGAAAATAATATGAGGAGTTTTGCCTCTATTTAGATATTCAATTTGATTTAACTTTAAATTAAATTTTAATGTAATTATCAAATATCAAAAATCTCGTATAAAAAAAAAGCAAAGAGATTCTTTGAAGAATTCATATTATCTAAACTCAAGATTTTATTAAAAAATAAAATTGGACATTGTTTTAATATTAATTTAAAATCTTTTATAGATTAGTATTTAACTTTATTGATACAAATGTCAACAAAGAAGGAGATAAGGAGGAGAATGTGATGGTGTAAGGAAGACTCCTTCACCTAGACAGGCGAAGAGTCAGTGAAAGTAGATAAGATAGAGAGGTTAAGAAGGCTGAGTGTTGAGAGTATGTAGGGTTGTTGAAAGGCTAAAAGATCGATCCATTCTTCATCGTCGTAAAGGGCATTTATAGGGAAAGAGGGCTCGTTTTCAATGAGGCCAGATCACTAACAAATCTGGGATATAGTGATTGTGCAGTTTACTAAGTGGCAAGATTGTTGTATGTGAGTTATTCTTATGCATAGTACTGCTTTGACATTTCGTTGGCTAAAGTAATACGAGGTTGTCAAAATTTGAACTATGAATTAATATTAGCAAATATTTAAGCAAGACAAATTATTTTAATATTGTTAACTATTTTGATTAAAATATTTATTTGATTTTTTTAAAGAAAGAACATTCTCAACACGAAAACATTAATGCAAGCATGATGAGTTTAAAGAATTGTTTTACAAAAGAAAATTGTATCAACATTTTAATCAAAATAGTTAACAATATTAATTATTTAGACTAACTAATAATAATATAAAAATAGAGAAATCAAATCATATCAAACTAAAATACAAAAACTATTTTGTTTTTTTTTTTAAATATGGACTAGATTAAAAAATTATGCTAAAACCTTCTAGTTGTTCTTTGCTTGCCTTCACCTTTGACTAAACATATTGGCTTCAGTCGTAAACCGGAATCATAAAGCTTAACTCAGTTTCGGTAGTAAACCGGAATAGTAATGCTTATGTTCCATTTCGGTTCAAATTCGTCTTCCAATCATTTGTGCGTTTGAATCCATTTTGGTTAATACAAGTGGGTGTAAGGTTAAATTAGTTGGTATAAGATTTTGATATTTTAAATATATATTTTATTAAATAAACTAGAAATCATATAATAAGTAGAGGTGTTTATGGGCCGGGCTACCTGGTCCAGCTCGAATACTCGCTCGAAATGTGGGAGAGTTTGAGTAAAAATATAGGCTCGAAAAATAGGCTTGGATAAAAAAATAAGGCCCATTTAAAAATGGGCCGGGCCTCGGGTAAGATATTTTTAGCTCGGGCTCGGCCCGAATTCAATAAGGGAGAAAAAATCTACATTTTTTTTTATTTTTGAATGTTATTTTCTTGTTGTTTTCTCCCTATTTTGCTACCATTTTACTATTATGTTGCTACTATTTTGTTGTTATTGTTTGGATATTGTATAAAACTTATTTTCTTATTAATTTTATTATTATTTTAAAGGCATTTGTTAATTTTTTATTATTATTTTAGAGACATTTACTTGTTAAGTTGCATCTATTCTAGTGTTATTTGAGTCTACATATTTTTAAAATTTATTTTTAATTTGTTGGGAAATATTTATTTTGATGTTTTAGTATTTTGATGTATTATATATATTTAAAAATAATATAAAATTTAATGCTAGTCGGATCTGGCCCGAATTTTAGTATTTTTATCCGTGTCGCTTAGGTAAAAGTTTAGGCTCGTTTTTGGGGCCCGGCTCGCCTCATAAACACCTCTAATCATAAGGTATATATATATTAAAAATATTGATAGATTTGAAACAGTAGTTATCCTAGATTCAAAATTCAAAGTGAAATTTGATTAAAGCTCGAGTTGAATTAAATTTTTTAAATTTGGCTTAGTATCGATTACATAGTAAAATGAGATTCATTTTCATTCTCAACATCATATTCGATATTTATGTTAAGTTCAAGTTAAAATTAAGATTTTTAAATACCGAATGAAACGAGTTTGTTTGTCAATCAAATAGTAAGATATTAATATTTGAATTAGGGTTTAGGGTTTATAATTTTAATTATTTAAGTTTTAGCTTAATTTAATAATAGTAAAATTTGTATTTGGGTTACTAGAATACAAAAAATTTATTTGCACAAATGGGCTATTTTACTCAAATGACCTCAAAAAATAATTATTTATATAAATGATGCTAGTTCAAAAATAATCACATAAATGAACAATAAAATTGGATAAGGGGGACTAAATGGTCGACATTAGTATTTTTTTTTTACATAATCATTGCTTGATGATTTTGTCAGGTGTTAAAAAAATATTTTTTTGGTTGTTAGGGACTAGATGACCGACACCCTTATATTTTTTTCATCCTATATCATACTGCTATACATTTATACCAGTATTTGAAAAAAAAAAATTGGGTGGTAAATGTCACAGGGCTAGATCTTTCGTCTCGTGATCAGTGCGGCCTTAGGCGATTCGTTCACTCCAAACTCGCCTAAGTTAGCCTTTACTCCCAAAAGTGAAGATTCTTTTAGAATTCTTCTAAGGCACCAATTTGTATAGCGAAAGCAATTGTGTCAAAAGAACATACAAAAGAATTCTATTACACTTAAGAATTCACCTAGATAGGCAGAGAGTCAGGTAAAGTAGATAAGGTAGGAAGGTTAAGAAGGCTGAATGTTGAAAGTATATAGGGTTGTTGAAAGGTTAAAAGTTTGATTTGTCGTAAAGGGCATTTATAGGGAAAGTGGGCTCATTTTCAATGAGGCTAGGTCACTAACAAATCCGGGATATGGTAATTGTGTAGTTGACCAAGTGGCAAAATCATTTTATGTGGGTCGTCCTCATGCATGGTACTGCTTTGACATTCTCTTAGCTAAAGTTATACGAGGTTGTCGAAATTTAAACAAGTTATTTTTAATATTATTACCAATTTTGATTAAAATATTTATTTGATTTTTTTTTTAAAGACAATTTTGATTTTCAACATGAAAACATTAATGCAAGCATGATGATTTTAAATAATTGTTTTACAAAAGAAAATTATATCAACATTTTAATCTAAATAGTTAACAATATTAATTATTTGGACTAACTAATAATAGTATAAAAGTAGAGAAATCAAATCATATTAAACTAAAATATAAAGACTATTTTGGCTTTTTTTTAAAATATGGACAAGATTCAAACATTAAGCATAATACAGGGACTGAAACTAGAATTCGACCTATTATGTTTGTGGTCGTATTCATGTTGTACGTATGCTTTACCAACAGCAGGCATTTTCCTCCACTTCCTTTGGTTCAGTATTTCTCTTAGGTTCATATGGCCAGTGTTCCCCAAGTGCTTACATTCCCGGAGGTGAAACTGAGCTCCTCCTCCGGCGGCCGGAACATGCCGGTGATCGGCATGGGCACAACGGCCGATCCATTTGATGAAACGGCTTTGAAAGAGGCGGTTGTGGAGGCTATCAGTGTCGGTTACCGTCACTTCGACACCGCATCTCTTTACAAATCGGAGAAGCCATTGGGAGAAGCTATAGCCGAAGCGATTAAGCTCGGTTTTGTCGCATCTCGCGATGAACTTTTCATCAGTTCCAAGCTATGGTGCAGTGATGCTCATCCCGATCTTGTTCTTCCCGCTGTCAAAAATTCTCTCAGGTAAAAAAAAACATCTTAATTTGCCTTTTGATTCCCTTAATCAAAAGAATTAAAGATTAAATTAGCTCCATCACTGTAAACTTATCTCTTTTGTATATAAACACACAGATCAAGTAGTTAATTAAGGGAGTAAAATCCAATATTTCAAATTTGAGTCCTTGGAAAGTTTAAATCACATTCGATTTGGTTATTGTTAGGTTTAAGTTATGGCAGCTTGCATGAGTTGAATTTAGTAATTTTTAATACTTTATTCGAGTGACTCTCAACACTTCATTTCAGTGCAGTCAAGCAATTTTTTTTTAAAATTAATTTCTTAAATAGTTGAGTTGAAGTTTAATATTTATTTTTTATAGTTGAGTTGAAGTTTAATATTTATTTTTACTTAATAAATTAATGGAGCTTTAATAAAGTAAGATCAAATTTATCTTTAGTTACTCGAGATTGATGTTAACACGGGCAAGCGATTTGTCTCTTTCTTTTATAGAGTGTTTTTAGCCAGGAAATTAGAAATAAGTTTGTTTCAATCGCATCGGTTAGATCAAGAATCGGTGGAAATATTAATTTGGAGAAAATTATTGAACCGATTAATTTGAGAACCAATTGAACTTAGTAAAAAATCGATTGAACTAAATTTTTAATATTTTTATAAATTTTTAATGATTTATTTAATCAAAGAGGACGAATTAGACAAAACAGTCAGGTTGGTTGGACCGACAAATCAGTGACCTAACCAGTTTGACCACCAATCTAATTTTGAAACCTTTAGAAGTGATAACGGTTTAATTTGGAATTAAGGGATTAGAAGTAGACCTGCTCATGGGTTTGGCCCAAAGGTCCGCCTGAAAAGTAAGAAGGTTTAGGTAAAAATATAAACTCAAAAAATAGACTTGAGAAAAAAAACCTGTTTAGAAAACAGGTCAGACCTTAGGTAAGACTTTTTGGCCCAAACCCAGCCCGAATATACAAAAAAAATATATGTTTTTTAATGTTTCTTTTTTTTTTTACTATTTTACTAACATTTCATATTATATTACTATTATTTTGTTATTATTGTATAACTCTTGTTTTATTATTAATTTTATTACTTTTTAGAGTTATTTGCTTGTTAAGTTGCGCCTATGTTTCTTGTTATTTAAATATACATATTTTTAAAAATTTATTTTAATTTATCGAGAAATATTTATTTTAATGTTGTTAGTATTTTGATGTATTTTTTTAAAAAAAAATAATACGAGCCCGGATTTTAAAATATTTATCCGAACTGAGTTTGGGTAAAATTTGAAGCCTATTTTTTGGCTTAGCTTGGGCCTAGGCTTAACAAACTGGCCTAAAATTTTGGTTGAACCCAAACCCGATCCAGCCCATAAGCACCTTTAATTAGAAGTAATAACAATTTGATTGAATTTAGTTTTGAAAAATATTTATGATTAATATGCAATAATTTAATAAAGACAAAACATATGCAAAATCCGATTTTCGATTTTCTCAATTTTTTTCTTCTCATCTCTAATGGTTTAGACAAAGGGTGTATATGCAGGATGCTTCAGTTGGAATACTTGGACCTCTATCTCATTCACTGGCCACTAAGTGCTAAACCTGGGAAAATTGAATTCCCTGTGCCCAAAGATGAACTACTAGCTATGGATTTCAACTCAGTGTGGGCAGCCATGGAAGATTGCCAGAGGTTTGGCCTCACAAAATCCATTGGAGTCTGTAACTTCTCATGTAAGAAACTGGAAAACATACTCTCCTTTGCTACCATTCCCCCATCAGTCAATCAAGTAAGCTTACCTGTTCCCTTCTAATACTTTTTTTTTATTTCGGATAAATCTTAAAGTTACCTTTGAAGTTGGTTAGAACGTGCAATATGATATTAGAGATTTGATTCGGTGTAAGTTTACATCTAAAATTTTAATTTTAATTCAAGTTTATGTAGTATGTATGCCGTTCCATACTATTTTATGATTATTTATGGGTTCATTTTATCTTTTTAAAATGTATTTTTCCTTTGTAAGTTAAAATTCCTATAATAATGCTTTGTAAGCTTAATTTCACTTCTAATGAAATTTTAATTTTAAAAAATATTAAAAAATAGAAAATTGAGGCAATATCACATATTAAAGTTTTAAATGTAAAATAGCCCTCAAACTATATTATTTTTTCCATTAAGGGGTAGACATTTGGCTACTGATTTTAAAATTGTTTCATACTCAAGTCGAGGATCAAAGCCTCAACTATTAGTTAAAGTAGAAGAGACCCATATTATTTCACCTAGCCTTTGTATAAACTCTTTTTAAATCCATTGAAGTATGTGAAATCTTTCCTTCTAGTTTCATGCAGCTGAATTAAAATCAAAGTTATATGTGTACAATTGCAACAATCCAAAGCTATGTTATTCATACTTAGGACTCGATGAGTGCCATATCTAGGTATACATGTGATATATTTTTAAATTTCATGTATTAGAAGAGTCTTCAGAATATCATATCTACACACGCATATCTTAATATAAGTCGATAGCAGTGACAACGACAAGGGGCAGGCAAGCCCCTCTTCAAAATGAAAATTTATTTTAATCCCTTTAAAATTTTAAAATTATAAGTTAATTTAATGATAAAAATGCACTTTACTTCCCCAAAAGAGAAAATTTTTTCAGTTTAATCACCTTAAATTTCTAAAATTACAAGCATATACAAATATAAAATTGTACTTTAAAACTTTAAAATTTTATAATTTAATTTTGACTCTCCTAAAAATAAACTTCTAACTTCATCCCTAGCCGGGAGCATTTTAAACAAAATAAAGAGTCAAAAGTAATATTAAATCAAAATTTTTGCAATACATTACACGACGTTAGGTCAAAGTTCCATGCTGAACTTTTTGAAATTTATTCCTATTATTTTCCATTGATCATCTTTTCTATATAAACAAGTGATTATTTGGTAAATGGAGAGAACAATTCGTTGAATTCAGGTGGAGATTAGCCCTCTATGGCAACAGCAGAAGCTAAGAGAGTTCTGCAAATCTAAAAATATTGTGGTAACTGCTTACTCTCCTTTGGGAGCCAAAGGGACTCGTCGGGGAACCCATGAAGTTCTGGATAATGAAACACTGAAGGAGATTGCTAATGCTCATAACAAGACTGTTGCTCAGGTTCTTGCTTCTTCTTCAACTTGATTGACAACCATTTTCGTTTATCCTTCACATAAATTCAGATTCGAGTTTCAAGTTTGGATTGTCTTTTTTGAAATTGTTTTTCGTTAGTATAATTATCTTGCATTCTTTTCTATAGTTAGGATACAAGTATTCCTTTACCAATAGTCAAACTATGTCATTTCTCAAGTCATATGCAACTTCAAAGTGACTATATAGATCACCATTCTAACTTTATACCAAAATGAAATGGTGGTATAGTTTTAGAGAAGAGCCATAAACTCCACATCAATCGTGTACTAGAGCTCGTCTAAGATCATGGTAGTTGGCTCTTGGGTACTAGCGATGTGCCATTGAAGACAATGAGCTTTTATTAGAATGGGGAGGATTTTATGATCATGAGAGGAGACATGAGTTTAACATTGGCTATGAAATAACTTGGTGTTGTAATTTTAGAAAATAGCCATGAATTTTACATTAGCCATGTACTAGAACTCAACTAGGATCATAGTAGTCGGCTATTGGATACCAGTAATATGCCATTAAAGACCTTAAGAGAATTTCATGGTCATAGAGAAGAGTCATGAATTTCGCTTTGACTATTTACTAGAGTTCAAGTAGATATTTTAGTGTTAAGACATTTTTCGATTTGTAATTCATCTTTGATGATTAAATTCGAAAAGTTCAATGAATCAAAGTAGACAATACCTTGCTTGGGCTGGATTGTGACCCATGGTCTACAATAGACTGAAACATTGAATACTTTTTTTTTTGGGAAAATTGACAGGTTTGCCTAAGATGGGCACTTGAACAAGGGTTAAGTTTTGTGGTTAAGAGCTTCAACAAAGAAAGGATGAGAGAGAACCTGCATATCTTCGATTGGGGATTATCATTAGATGACTATAAAAAAATCAATGAAATTAAGCAGCGTAGGTTATTGCCTAAACTTGAAATGGTATCACCTAATGGACCATTCAAGTCCCTTGAAGAACTATGGGATGGGGAGATTTAATCTTCAAAATACCCTTTTTTTTTTTGGACTCGTATTACAACTTCTCTACTTAAAATCTACTTTATTGTGTCATAATCGCGTTTTTAAGTAATTTTATACCCATGTAAATTTTGATATGTGTAGCCAAGTCTCTGTTGTATTCGTGTTGCATGTCTATGTCAGTGTTTCATAGATCATCAGACTCCATCATTGACAATTCAAACAAAAATGCTACCACCGTGACCTCCATGACAACCACCCACATCCCATTGACAAAGAAGAGGTCTCTCAAAGAAAATAGTGACCTGGTGGTTGTGGGAGAATGAGCTACCGTAGGGTCCATCACATGCCATAGGTTTATTAAGCTGCTTAGATACTAGACCCATAATCAATGAAATTTGAATTAAGATTGGATCAGCTGAAGTTCCAAACCGAAGAATAATATCAGGCCAATTAATTTTTCTATCTATTTTAACTTTTTTGAACTTAAGTTTTTTGCCAAATTATGTCAAAATAGATAGAAAAATTAGCCCTTTTTTTTTTTAAAATTTATGATATGACATAAACGTAGATTACCACATCAACATTTAATTAATTTTTAAAAGTATAAAAAATATTTTTTTTAATTTTAAAAATTAATTAAATGTTGACGTGACAATCCATGCGGATGCCGCCACATCAACAAAGTTAATAAATGTTAACTTTTTCATCTATTTTAGAATGATTTAACAAAAATGCAAATTAAAAAATTGAGATGAAATATAAATGAAAAACTAAAATAATTTTTTCTGTAAATTTAGAGTGTAAAACAAATCTTTATGCCTACAAAAAAAATAATTATATTTTAATTATATTCAACCATTCCAATAACACTAATTAAAATAATTATATATATTATTTCAAAAGCTAATTAAAAATTAAACAGGTAAAATACTAATTTTTAAAGATAAAAGTGACAAACCTAACATTATATAGGAGCAAAGGAAGACCGTTTCATTTTTCTTC
The DNA here is from genome assembly GCF_025698485.1 of Gossypium arboreum. NCBI lineage: Eukaryota > Viridiplantae > Streptophyta > Magnoliopsida > Malvales > Malvaceae > Gossypium > Gossypium arboreum. The sequence goes on from NC_069073.1 coordinate 121,098,179, forward strand.
TACATTTCACCAATATTTTACACGACGTCGTACTGATGCTTGAAGATGTCTTTTGACAAATGAAATATGCCAAAGATCAATAAATAAAGGCATAAGTATTTGGTTAAATTTACCTGGTTTTTTTTAGACAAAACTGCTAGCATTGCTGGCTGGTCCTGGTATTGGCTCCGATCAGACAATACCCTCTACCGTACTCCTTTTTCAAGGTTAAGAACTTTAATCGGTTACTCTTTTCCCTTGTAGCTTTCAGATACTAAAAGAATCTTCATTTGTTAAGTGCAGTTTCATTTCGATGAAGCTCGACGGGAATAAACAAGTAACGAGAAGAAAAAAGTGGCTATCAAGCTTTACACATGCAAGGAGTTAAGGGGTTCTCCCAAAGGTCGTAATTAGGGAAGGTTTCTTCTGGTAATCCAGTTCGAGTTTGGTGGGTAACGACTACATCTTCTACGAATGTAGCCCATCCCATATAAGGATCCCCAAAAGATTTAGACATAAGTCCTTTGTCAGGTTTTATTGATTTTTGACGATGACCCATGTACCTTCTAGCACCAATAATCAATTTAGCAAAGTTACCTCCGTGGGTCATTACGAAGACATCAGATTTAAGGCAGACCAAGAAGTCGAGTGCAGCTAAGCTTGTTACATGTTTCCGGAAACCAGCCAACTCCTCCTTACTTGCTAACTCTTCCTTGGTAACCTGTTACGAAAGCCTTATGATAAGCATCTTCACTACGTAAAATTGAGATATATATATAGCAAAGACATTCAATTTGTTATGCATCAAGTCGAACTAATCACATTGCAGCGCCTGATATATATCCAGTTTGTTAACTAACAGATCCATGGTACCATCCTATCATACGTAATATGGCTAAGGATCAGTAGCACAGCAAGAGGAACTCCCTGGAAACTAAATACTAAAACATAAGAAATGCTACAATTTTAAAGTGGGTTGAATCACTTTTTGTTACAATATTACTCCCACATTGGGGCCTGAACTTTTTTTTATACAAGTTAGGCCCTAAACTTGGCAATTGTTTCTACATTGGGGGCTAAACTTTTCTTTGTCTAAGTTAGTCCCTGATATTTCCTTGAAAACCTTGAAGTTCAGACTCCAACATAGGAACAATTGCCAGTTCAAAGCATAACTTGTACCAAGAAGTTCAGACCCCAATATTGCAACAGTTGCCTAGTTCAAGCCCCAATGTGGAAACAATTATCAAGTTCAGGGATTAACTTGGACAAAAAGAAGTTCAAGCCCCAAAGTGGGAGTTGTTGCTCCAAATAGTGATTTAACTCTTTAAAAACTGCCTAGAATATTTCAGTTGAATAAGAAGAAGTGATTCCAGACAGTTTTGTAGGATTCATAAATATATATATATATATATAGAAAAGACTAAAATGAATGTACCAAATTCGGGAACATGTTCCGTAAGGGTGCCATTCGGTTCTGACCACCATAAACCTGGCCAGAAGCAACATAAATCTGTGTTTCCTTGGGATATCCCATTGCCCGAAGAATCACTGCCACTTCGCCAGGTTCAAGGGGACAACGTCCCTCTTTCCTCTTTTGCAGTGCAAGCTGCCAGAGATGAGATCCGTTCTGCATTGCCAGTTACAACAAAGATATGACAAAATCCAGGCCAATTTTTGGTTCTTACCAAGCAAACAACCAGAAAACATCAAATTGTTATAGATCACCTTATACCGTCGAGGCCATTCTTTTTGTCTGTATTCCGCCATTTTAGCTTTCTCCTCCCTAGTTCCAACGAAATCACAGAATGATAGGCCTACCATCCCTTTCTCGAATCTAAGATGTAAAGCCCTGAATGAAATAAACTGTTGGTTAACTAGGAGTTAAATATAGCATCAATTCAGCATATTAGTAGAGACTAAACCGAAAATGTTACGAACATGTACGGGTTTGAACTTCCAGTGCGGTTCCTCATCCTTGAGACCAACAAATTTGCCATTTCCTCAATTTCCGGAAGAAATTTAAGAGCATGATAATTGACCCTGCATCTTAGCCTGTTGATTTCTGGAGGGACATTATCGTACCTGAACATTATCCAAGAGAAAAAGGAAATGAAACACAAAAGAGTAACAATCCAAGTCCTCATTCCTTGTCTGAAAAGATTTTTTTTTTTTTAAGTAGTCATCATATACAGATCTATGACATACATGACTTACCCAAGTCTATCGACGAATGGTTTTAGGGCCATTATTTTCTTCTCTTTGACCCGAGGCAGCACATTGTCGATATAAAATTGAGCAGGTGCATATTTTGGAATATTCTTCACTGTTCGTCTATTACACAACAACACTTCTCCAGGTGAAAAAATTTTCCAGTTGCAAAAAGTTGGAATAAATTTGTATAAAGATATGCTTTGTAAGTTCTTGAATTCTCATATCATGTTTGAAAATGCAGAGACATAATTACACAATAAACCTAGGATTTTATGGCTACAAGTTCCAAAGCAGATAGATACTAATTAGCAGAGGTTAAGGTCTACAATGAAAAATATGAACCGAGACATGTGCAAACTCTTTTTATCATTTGCATTTAAGAGAGTCGGAAAAAGCCAACAAGTTACCCTTGTTCCCAAAATGAAATAAAGTAAAAGATAAACGAATTCCATCAGTTAATCTAATAATTTAAATTCACAATCACAAAATCTAGGAAATTAATGATGTCAACATGATTGAAGCAAATCCATAGAATCAAATAGCTTTAATTATAATAGCAAATCCAGCATAGAAGAGACAACACAAAGAACCATGAAAAAAAATCACCTTATACTTGTAAATAATTCTGATTTGTCAGTAAACCACCCGGGTATGTCACGGACAATTCGCACATCGTCCTTCAAGTAGTCAATGAAATGATCAACATCAAAAATGTCTTCAAATTTCCTACAAATAGTTTTACAAATATATTACAAACCAAAGCAGGAACTAGTGTAGCAGTGAGAAAAACTCAGAATTTCCACCATTATGTAGTAAGTTTAGAGCTCGAAATTTCAGTTCAATGTAAGAATATATTTTAAGTTTGAGCTAGTGCTATTATGATGAAAATTGACAGCTTCACAATGTTATAAGTCAACCTCAATTAACTTGAATAACAAAACAATTATCATGCACCTAGAAATTTCAATGTTCACACAGGTTACATCATTCCAAGTAGAATTTAAGGTAGAACTTTAACATCATAGGATATGAGAGAAAAAAAGGCACTATAGTACAAACAAAATATTATTCCAACTTCTGTAGTCTTCGAAAAATAATGTTTAGTATAATATGAATTGTATGTAATAAGATTGGGCAGCTCTGGTTTAATAATTAGCCTTTTTGCTAAACTAATTATCTTGTAACTTCTTTTTTCTATGCATATATGACAATTTATAATATAACAATCACTGTAGACAAGACCAGTAGTACGCATAAGGTTGTCGGACAAGAAATCTCACGTTTGATCTTTCCATATCTGATCCTGTTTCAGCACTGGCAAAATAAGCGTGGCATTCATAATTTTGGCCACAGCCACTGCATTACATATCTGCATTGAGTGCGCAATAAGTTCATAAGTTTGTTGCTGGCCATTGAAGATGCCAAATCACCAGTATTTTCAGAAATCATTCAGCAATGTTCCGCTTAAGGACAGTTAAAGGGTACTGGGATATCGTAAAACGAGAATAGAACCAAGCAGCAAAAGAACTTTCAGGAAGAACTTCTTTCACGGATTCTCATCTTCAGCACTGATTTGTTTATAATCATCTTTGTTCTCCATTAATTATTGGTATTTGAATTGAACTCCAACAGGAGTTTCCATGATACAATAAGCAAGCAAAAGTCAAGTCAATAAAATAATGTAATCTTAGTCTCTGTATTCGTAGGTTTTGATGTTGCAGTCATCAAAGTGACAACACCATAACACTTCGAAATTGAAAGAGGCATGGCCTCTAACTCCAAGTCAGTGACACCAAACGTAAGTATCAGCACATAGACAACTTGGTATCCGTTTAAGACCAGAACAGTACTACCTGGTACTAATACAGTGCCGACTACCATGATCAGAAATTTTATGATTCAATAATTGAAAAAAGACTTATGACCTCCTACCAACTCCATAAGATGCATTCGAAAAATGATACAAACTCAACTCAATCAGGTTGCCATAAGAAGAAAAGAATCTATACCGCAATTCTTTGCTGATTTAGACCACCCTCAGCATGAATAAATATATAACCACTCGTTTCATTCTCGGGAGGAAGGTCTGCACAATAGTTAAAGAGTTAATAACCTAAGCCGTGATAACAAACATTTCCTAAATGCATTTCACAAAATGCGGGTGATACCAAATACACATCACTAATAAAGGAAGCCATAGACATTGGATACCCGACATTCCACCGTCACGCCGCTCGGCACAAGGCTTCCAAGAAGTAGTTGCAGAGAAAGGATTCTCCCAAAGCGAAGGATTCTCCTTGACCTAGAAACCAGGAAACACGATTTACAAAAAGCCAAAGCCATTGTTACAACAAGTAAGAAAAACAATAACAAGATCCCATCAGAAAAACTTACTCGCGGACAGTGAAGAACAATGCCATCTTTTTTACACAAATACGGAGAATTCTACAATAAAGATTAACAGTGATATTAGAATTAGTAACACAAAAATTAAATCCATGAAAAAAAAGTAGACCTCACAGTTTCCATTAAAAAAAATCAGCTAAACTTCAAATTAAACTTAACCAGCTAGAGCTAGTTCACTCCATTTAAATTTTTTCCCCAAATATCAATAATACTATTATTTTTAAAAAATAAGAATAATTTCAACTTCAAATCAGAAATTCCTATTTAACATAAAAGAATCTAGAAAAAAAAAAGTATCGAGTAACTTCAACTACTTAAACACGAAGTGAATCAGTTCCTTACTAATGGTATGCAACATAAAAGAATCTAGAGAAAAAGAAGTGCAGACTAATTTCAACTACTTAAACACAAAGTAAATCAGCTCCTTACTAATAGTATGCAACATTAAAGAATCTAGAAAAAAAAAATAGTGCCAAGTAATTTGAACTGCTTCAACACAAAGTGAATCAATTCCTTACTAATCGTTGTAAGATCGAGAAAAAGGAAATCAATCCAGCAACGGCGATGAAAACGAGCAAGAGAAGCGAGATCCTGGAACCGTGTTGAGAAAACCTAGGATCATCATTAAGGAAAGGGAAAAAAGAGTAAATTTGTGACCAAAACGAACTGTAACGATCTCGAAACGAATGGCGAGGATGATCGTCATCATCATCTCGAAGGACGTGATCGTTGAAGATGAGAGGGGAAGCATCCTCGTCGCGTTTCATCGGAGAAGAAGAGGCTCGGCTCCCGAGCGAGCTGCCCGAGTGCCTCAGCTCAACCATGGCTCGCTTCGGACTGTAAGCCAGCTTGCGAGAGCTCAGCTTCCGCTTCTTCGACTCGGCTTTTCGCAATTGGTGGCGCTGGTGGTGGTGATGGTAAGTGACTTGCGAGTGGAATGAAAGTTCTATCGAAGTCCACATATATATAATGTGTCCAAAGATTCAACTAAACGTGGCTGAAAACAAGATTTAATTTGGTTTTCGTCCTTCTATTATGTTAAAATTTGATATTTAAACCTATAATTTAATTTTCATAATTTGATCCTTTATTTCTAATAAAGTTATTAGTAAATTCAAATTAATAATAGGCTTAATTATAAGATTGACCCCAAATTATGCATTTTTCACTTAGATATCTATTTTTTATTTATAAAATGATATCTAAATTATCAATTTATCTCATTTTATACAAAATGTGTACAATATCATGCATGAATGTGATACATGTCACATTCTTATTGGTTAATAATTTTATCTCATTTTATTTTTCAAGTGTACGACATTTGGTGAATATGCCACATGTAATGGCCTAAATTCAAGGTTATCGGAATAATAGTTTCATAACCATAGATCTGATTTAAAGGGAAATTTATTTCAATATTTTTTCTTGAAAATTGATATGATAGGAAAATCGTATGAAAATATTGATAGAAAAATTTTACCGATTTAGTGGTTAGTTAGAAAAAGAAATTATTGAAGAAATTGGGTAAAAACAAGATATCGGGACCTCTATCTTGTAAAACCGAGTCGAAAATAATTTTATAAATATTTATGAAATGTTATTAGTGTGGTACTAAAATTTTGTTAGGAAATTTTAATGTTTGGGTAGTCAATTAAATGAAAAGGACTAAATTGTAATAGGTGTAAAAGTTACTAAAATGATTAAATAGCTTAAGAGTCTAATCAGAAAGGATTTAAAAGGAAATTAGACCCAAAAGCTATTTGAGCTGGACGGCGAGGGTATGAAATCAGCAGAAAAATTGATAAATTAAGGGTAAAATTGAAGTATTGCAAAATTAACTAAATAAAGCTAGGACTAAATAGGAAATATCTAGATTTTTCTTCATTTCTCTTCAATTCCAGCAGCTAAAAATGCCATAGGAGGGTTCTCTAAGCTGATATTTCATAATTTTTGCACCAAGTGAGTTAATCCTTCCCTTTTTCTTGTAATTTTTGTGTTTCTAAGACTTTTACAACTAGGTCCTCCTATTAAATTCATTAGTTTTTGATTTCATGGATGAAATTGAAAGTCACCATGGTTGATTTCTGTAATTTTATGATGAAATATAATTAAATTAAAGCTTTAATTTGTTTATGAGATGATTTTATTAGGTAATTTCAATAGAAATTGATTTTTAGCACCTAATTGTGAAAATGCTTGGAATTAAAGTCTATTGCTGAAATTCTGATTCCTAAAGGTTGTAAACTAGTTTAAGGTGATAGAATAAAATATTAATTGAGAAAAATCAGTTCAATTGAGAGGCCAATTGAGTAGGGACGAAATTATCATTTATTAAAAGCTTAGGGGAAAAATGGTAATAAACAGCTTGCACAAAAACAGTTTGGACAGCAGCAGTAGACTAACTTTGAAAAATCACCATAAATTTTAGAAATCTAATTAGAAGATGAAAAAAATATGGAATTAAAGCTTATTGAGTCTAGTTTCTTATAGAAGAAATAGTGTAAGCAATGGATTTGTAAATTTTGAGATATAATGAATTTTGTGAGACAAGGTCAGAATGAATTCGGGTTCCCCTGTTCTGACTTTGAAAAATCATAAAAAATTGAATAAAAACAATTAGGGGCTTAAATTTATATGTCTAGAATCCTTAATGAGTCTATTTTTAAGAGAAACAAATGAGAATATCATTTGAATTCTGTATGAAGAGATAATTAATTTTTAGTGAAGAAGGGTCAGAACTGTCTACAGCAGAACAGGGGTGACTTTAAAGAATAAACTGTACTGATTAGCTAAACCAAAAACTCTGAAAATTTTATGGTAAGAAGATATGTGAGTCTAGTTTCAGGGAAAATTATCGGATCCTAATTTGGAGTTCTGTATCTCAAGATAAAAATAATTTAGTGACTATGACTCAAGTAGACAGCTTTGAATGAACTATAAATAATAGTTGAATTATAGAGAATGTTGCATATGAATATGAAATGTATTAAATTGATAATTAAATTTATTTATTTAGATTCAGAAGATTCAAATACGAAGCTAGATCGAGGAAAGGAAAAAGTTCGGGATTAGTAGATTTTTTTTTGTTTACAAACAAGTATCAAGGTAAGTTCGTGTAACTTGAATTATATTCTTAAATGCTTGAGATTGTATGTTATTTATGTGAATATGATTTGAATGTTCATTGTATGAAAATTTATGAAACATTGATATATTTGATAAAATGGGAAGAAATCCCGGTTGAATGAAAGAAAAATTCGATGGATCTCTGAAAAGGAATTGATGGTAAAAAGGATCTAACCCGGACGGGTGATCCTATCCTGATATAGCCCTCCCGAAGAATATGTGTAAAATGAATTTAGCCCAGACGGGTAATCCGAATTAGGGTCTGAATTTAGCCTAGACTGGTAATTCAGATCCAAGCTCATTAGAGTAATTGTCGTTGCAGGGGATTTAGCCTGAACTGGTAATCCCGACAATACTCTATGAGTTTATATTGCGAGGATTTAGCTTTGGTGGTAATCCCATTGCAAGGTTGAGGTTCATGAGTGTGCTCTCTGAAATGGATATGTGCGCACATGAATATGAATTGACGGACCCGGAATTGTACAACAAATGTGTACCTCTGAAAATCCATCGAAATTCCGATAAATTCAACAAGATAAATATGGAAAAATAACAAGGAAATGGAAATCATGGTATTGATGAGCTCATCAATCATAGTATATATTATTGGTACATGGAAATTATTATACTAACTTGAATGTTGAGTTTGTGCATGTTAGGGTAATAATGCATTGAATGGATATATGAATGTTTATTATATTGTATTGAAAATATTAGGTAAGTATAATTCTTGTTACATGAGCTTACTAAGCACAAAGTGCTTACCCCGTTTCCTTTTTCCCTGTTTTGTAGTGTTAAGAGCTCGGAGGTCGAATTTGGTCGGAGACACATCACACTATCAACCTCAGGATTTCGGTATATAAAGAAACTTTATTTTGGAAATCAATGGCATGTATAAGCTAACAAAGTAAATGTTAACGTGAAATGAATGTAAAGTTAGCCATTAGTATGGTTAACAAACCTGGTTTTAGATATGTGATGACGTTATCTTATAAATATGCATGAATTTATCTTGAAAATATGTTGAATTGATTTGGTTGATGTGGATTGGTCTCGATTTAATATTGCAGGGAAGGTTAGATATTTATAAAGGGGCTATATTGAATATAAAAAAAAGAAATTTAATTCGTAAACTCCGGTAATGCCTCGTACCCTATTCCGGCAATGAATACGGGTAAGGGTATTATACCACATGTGATGTTCTTATTGACTAATGTTTTGAATAAAATGAAATAAAATTAATAATTTAAATATATTTTTTATTTGAAAGCCATGATCCGAGTCAGAGTCAGCAATGGAGAATGATTAAGAGTGAAAATAAAGAACAAAAATTTGGGGAAAGCATTGAGATCGATGCAAAAGACGATGCAATGTAACAGAGTTAAAACAGTTGATCAGTGATCAAGCAATAATTGAGTGTCATCACATTAAAAACTTGGAGAATCAAATCTTAGTGCGTAATAATTTGAAGTTAAGTTTCGATCCATGAAAATTAGGTACTTCAGAATTATTTCACTTCCTACGAAATTATGGATATGTAGATATTTATTTTTGCTCATCTATTTAATCGATAGTAGTTTCAGTAAATATTGTTTCTTGTATGAGCACCTTTTAAAAACAACCTCATTGGGAGCAACATCACATTGAGAACAAATTTTTGGGAATAACCTTGGAAAGTTGATAAGATTCTTAGTTATTTTACTTTTAGGATGGTCTGGAGAGCATAGCTTAAAAGGCTCGTATACAAAAATTATTAAGAATTTGTTCTTAATCTTTCTTTAGAAATTTAAGTATTCCTCTTTATTTCTTTAATGACTAATCATTGCATTGGCACTTAAAAAGGCTTTTTTTTTTGCTAAAATGCCACTATCTATTTAAGTTAACTTTCATTTTACCACACTCAAGTAACCACTTTGAATTCCAATTCCATTTTTACTGAGTATTTTTTTTTAATTTTTTGGCTAACTTAACTCTTTAAATATTATCTCTGCAACCACAATAACCACCGCAGCTCTTGTTCTTTTCAACTAAGCCTGTTGAGTTGGACAGGTTGTTCGAACCATGGACAACTCAAAAAATTTTAAACCCAAATCTGTTTTTTAAATTGACTCAACCTAGCATATCAAACCTATTTTATTATTTTAAAATTTTTACATTTAAATTTTTATTGAAATATAATTTTCTTTTCGAGCTCAGATCAACTAAGCCTATCCAGCTGGACAGATTGTTCGAGCTATGGACAACTTTATATTAGATCAATAATAAACCCAAAGAACGCTTTGGGCCCCAAAATTGTGGACACACCGGGCTTACACGTGAAATAGCTGCACTCTTTCGGCCCTCCTTTGTAGCCGAAAAAACCATTAGCAGCATCAACATTTCTCATTTTCTTCTTCTTTTTGTTACCCAAATGCTCCTTTCATGTCGATTCTGATCGGGTCCCAACCCTTTCAAACCCATCTGATATGCATTTGTGTCTGATATGTATCACGCTCTGGGCACGACCCGCCTAATATACCGTGCCCGCATCTCAAGATTCGTTAAAACTGGCCTCATCGACCAAGCCGTCCACCTGTTCGACGAAATGACTCAATCAGATTGCCGAGTCTTTGGCATCGACTACAACCGATTCATCGGCGTCCTTATTCGTCATTCCCGTTTCGACTTAGCTGAACGCTACTACTTCCAAATGTTCCCTCAGGGTTTCTCTCTGACCCCATTTACTTACTCTCGATTTATCTCTGGTTTATGCACTGTCAAAAACTTTAGTCTCATTGAGCTTCTTTTAGATGATATGGATAAATTGAATTATGTTCCTGATATTTGGGCGTTTAACATTTATTTGAATCTTTTGTTTAAAGAGAAAAAGGTAGAGTTAGCTTTAGAGGTTTTTTATAGCATAGTTGAGAAAGGGAGAGACCCGGATGTTGTAACGTATACGATAATGATTGATGGGATGTGTGAAGCTGGGAAGCTTGATAATGCTGTTGAGTTTTGGAAGGAAATGGTGGGGAAAGGTTTAAAACCAGATAAGAAAGCCTGTTGTGCGCTTGTCATTTGGTTGTGCGAAGGTGGGAAGGTTGATTTGGCGTATGAGCTTATTATTGAGGTGATTAAGGGTGGAGATGTAGAGTTTAGTTCATTGCTCTTTAATGCACTGATTAATGGGTTTTGTAAAATGAGGAGAATCGATAAGGCGCAGGCAATAAAGTCGTTTATGACAAAAAATGGGTGTCAGCCGGATTTGGTTACTTATAATATTTTGTTGAATTATTGTTGTAATGAGCTTATGTTGGAGAAGGCAGAGAAGTTGATGAAGAAGATGGAGAGGAACAGGATGGGACCTGATGTTTATAGTTATAACCAGATGATTAAGGGGCTTTGTAATGCTGATCGGTTGGATAAAGCATACTTCTTGATGGTTAATAAGATGGAGCCGAATGGGTTGGCTGATGCTGTTTCTTATAATACCATTATCAAAGCATTTTGCAAAGGTGGTCATGTTCGAAAAGCTTACAAACTTTTTGAGGAAATGAGTAGGAAGGGGATTTCACCTGATGTTGCGACGTACACAACTCTTATAAAAGCTTTTCTTAATGAAGGTAGTTCCGATGTAGCTAAAGCACTTATCGATCATATGTCAGGGATGCGTCTGTTGCCTGATCAGATTTTCTATACTACGATTATTGACCACCTATGCAAAAGTGGGAAAGTTGAAAGAGCTTGTGGAATTTTTAATGACATGATAATGCAGGGAGTTAACCCTGATGTGATTTCATACAATGCCCTCATCAATGGGTTTTGCAAGTCTAACAGAGTAAATGAAGCTTTACATCTATACGAGGAAATGCAGACTAAAGGGCTCTCTCCTGACGAAACAACTTACAAATTGATAATTGGAGGGCTTGTACTGGAAAAGAAACTTGCTAAGGCTTGCACAGTATGGGATCAAATGATGGAGAAGGGTTTTACTCTTGACGGAGCTCTTTCAGAGACACTGATCAATGCTATCCAATCAACAGACTCTGCATAAAGGTGGTAGTATTTTGCATTTCAAATTCCATTACTTAATCTACATGTGTCTTTTGGGTGGTTCCTTCTTCTGTTTTTATGGAAATACTTGGTTTGCTCTAAGAGCAGCACATGGTGTTAATGATTTTCTGACACTACTAGTACAACCCAATGCATCTTCTTGCTATCCTACCCTAGCCTTGTTTGCAAGACTTCTGTAAACTTAAAAACTAGATGCCGGACACTCTAAACTTAATATGAAGCAGCTAGAAGACTTAAGATTTTGCATTGAATGTAGCATTCCAGTTGATCATGACTGTTGCGGTGGTATGACATATGATGGAAGTTATCATGTGGCATTACAACATTCATGGTAATGTGCATCAATCTAATCCAGTGCTTGCACATTGGGTTGAAAGTTCACTTAACTGATTTGTTTTAAGAGTAGCTTAAATGTGCCTGGTTCGTGGAGCATGAGTGTGAAGTTGATTCTTTTGCAATTTCATAACTCTTATGTTTTCTTAGGCAAGTGGTCTTGCCTCGGATTTAAATATTAAAATTCGTTTATTTTGATAAATTCAGGTGAACTATTTGTTTTGGACCTTTGGTATTGAATAGCCATATGGATGGATTGTTTGCTGCTCTTCTTATGATCCTTTATTCTTGCCACTGTTTTGCCCTTTCTGCAGACTCTTAGAAAATAAATCTCAGGTTTGAGTTGTTTCTCCCTTGAATATATTTATATATGGGTTAAATAACTATTTAGGGTTTGAACTTGGCAACTATTCCCACATTGGGACCTGAACTTGATAATTGTTCCCATATTGTGGCCTGAACTAGGCAATTGTTCTTACATTGGGGCTTAAACTTTTTTTTTCCAAGTTAGTCCCTGAACTTTAGGGTTTTCAAGGAAATATCAGTGACTAACTTGGACAAAAAAAAAAGTTCAAGCCCCAATGGGGGAATACTTGCCAAGTTCAAGGGCTAGCTTGGACCCAAAAAAAGTTTAGGCTCCAATGTGAGAATAATTGCCAAGTTCAGGCCCCAAAAGTGATTTAACCTTTTATAGATGAAGGCAGGCAAATTCCTACCAGTTTTATACGAAAAAGAATATTGCTGCTAGGAAAAAATGGTATGTAGCCTACTGTAGGGGGAAGGTCCATATTTTTGAAAGATCATCGGTTGTATCGTGACAATTATCGCATAATACTGATTTCTCTGTTGATACTCTCATATTTGTGTTCATTTAACCTATCAGTATATTGCAGGGGAGCTTCGCCATGCTATGCTTAGACCGGGTGATTCCAAGCGCTGTGGGCAAAAAACCGTACGTTGCTCTCAAATCGATAAATACTTTCTTCATGTTTATGGTAAGTTCTTTTAACTTTTATTTACCCATTACTTCTTTTGCCTCCTTTACTCATCAAAGATTACTTGCCTCCCTCACGAGTTTATGTTTGATTCTTTGCCTTTACTTGAAGTTCTCATGAAGTCAAATACTTTTTTGCATTTATTACTTAGGATAGTACCTTTTCTTTCCTTAGTTTCAGTTTATTTTCATTACCAGAATGGCTTATCAACATGTTGAAACCAACCCACATTTTATCGAAGATCCTGACAGAATAACGCCCGAGCAACAGCATGATCTACCTGCTACCTTGCTGCCACAACGTGGTCGCAACCAGCGTGTCCCACTACGAGGTCCTATAGACCAAGACTTACATCCTCATCCACTCGGCCCGTCACAGCCGGAGCCACATCATGACAGCCAACCTCACCTGCCACTTCATGTTTGGGTGCCACCACCAGTACATCATGAAGATCGACGCCCCCAATTACGATCACGACCTTCACCGTTTCAAGGTCCAACTCCAGAAGAAGTAATGCTACAACCCCATCTTCATGACCAACATCCTAGCTCATCATCAGTAAGACCGCAGCATGAAATCAATGAAGGTGACCAGCACCAACGCTGGCATCCCCAACAGCACCGTCCTCACTCTGGTGTTTTCCTCCCAAGTGTCCGTCAAACCGACCCTCTAACATTATCTACGGCAACTTCCTGTATAATTTTTTGGCTGATCGTGATACTTGCTGGCCTACTCGTTCTTATGGTCTATCTCATCTTTCGACCACATAGACCACTCTTCGATCTCAACGGCTTCACCTTGAACGCGGCCACCCTTGACACAGGTTACCTGCTGGATGCAGATGTCACTCTACTGGTTAACTTCACAAATCCGAACAAGAAAGTGAGCATTGATTTCAATCGCTTGTCTCTTGATCTTTACTTCGACGAAACCTTGATTGCTACTCAATACATAGAACCTTTCTCAGCTGCAAAAGGTCAGACCATGTTTGCAAGTATTCATATGATAGCCAGTCAGGTTAGTCTTTCAATGAAAGAAGCACTGCTGTTTGAGAACCAGATCAAGAACAATCAAGTTCTATTTTCAGTCAAAGGGGCATTTCGAGCTCGATCCAAACTTGAAGGGTTTATGAAATATTCGTATTGGTTGCATAGTTATTGTGGCATCATAGTTTCAAGCCCTCCAACTGGGGTCTTGAGAGAAAAAAATTGCAGAACTAAACACTGATGAAGAATCCATTTGTAATTGTCTTAGTACTTTTTTTTTGTCCCTTTGTATCTTTGTGTTTAAAATTGATGATAATATAATCATAAATTAGGCTTTGATTGGTTTTGAAAATATTTCTTACTTTTATATTTCATTTTCATCTTTAGAAAACAATTTTGGTAATTATTTTCTATAATAAAATATGACAAATAAAAGAACTTTTGAATTTATATGAATTCAAACCAAGATAGTAGATTTAATATTCGAAAAATTATTGAAAAACAATGATATTTTTAGGTCAAGTTATTTTTATCATTTTATTTTTACAAAATATTTTAGTGGAAACAATGAAAATATTTTTTTCTAATTTTAACATATTTTCATTTTATTTTTCAAAAATCATTTTAACATAGCCTTAATTTTGCTTTTCTTTTAAACAAGATCTCTTTGCCAAAATGAAAATAACTAAAACATAACAGGAAATGAATATATAAATATTATACGAATATGACAAACTTTATACTATTGTATAGAATTTGTTATGTAAGCATAAATCTTAAACTTTTTCTTCCCCAGAACATTTGTGTATAAAATGAAAAGAATAAATGAGGAGAAGAGATTAGCTTCGTACTCGTTTGTGCTTCTGAGCAACTCTTTACAAATGGTTTCTCTATTCGATTGGTTTAGTAGAAATGCCTACTTTGTTGATGATACGGACCATGGTAATCCGACTCTGGCGCCATGTTATTTGATAACAAAGAACCCTGCAAAGTTCTTCCCTCTGGTTCTTGAAGGAATAACTTGTCTTCCAAGTAACATTGAATCTTGGACGTAATCGGCCTCAGGTCCGGATCATCTTGGGACCTCAAGGCATTTAGAAAGTTCTCTGAGATGAAGTTCAGCATTTTCATGAACTGGGATCTGTATTTTCTGAAGAGAGCAAAGCCTGCCATCTGTGAAAACGAATATCTATGTTAATCCAAAGGAAATTTATATCTCAGTGAGTATGTTGGCTCCGTACTAGTTTATAGTTTACGAATTCTGAATTTTGGCCCTTCCCGATTCTAGTAACCTTTTTCCCAACATGTAATTAGGGATGGCAAAACCTAAATAGCTCGATAAATTTCGAATCAATCTACTCTGAATGGAGCAAATGTTTTTTTACAAAAAGAATGCGAGGCGGGACAGGGTGGATTCTTTCTTTTGAATAATGGGTATAGAGCTGTTATGGTTATTGCTTGTCCCACCCCGCTTCGCTCCACTATATGAAATTATCATTTTATCCTTGTATTTGTATTAAAAGAGTAAAAATGTAACAAAGTATTATAGAAAAAGTCAATATTAAATTTTCACTTGACTTTAAAAAGAATGAAAATATTAAAGACAAGTAGCAAAAATTAAATTGAAGCAAAGCGAGCTCGGGTAAAGCAAGAATGGTACATCCAACATCAATGGAGGTGGTAGCGGTTTTTAAGATTCTACATCCTTAGTGAAGTGGGGCAGGTGGTGGATTTAGCAACATCCACCCCCATCCCGCTCTATTGCCATCCCCAGGCATGTTCATGTTTTCAGCAATTACTGGTATGATGCAAAAAAGTAGATTGAGAAATCCAACTTACTTGCAGGAATGCGTACAAAGCCACAGCGGTATACATATTGGCAGGGAGTGCATTTAGAAACCTAGCAAGCCAAGCCCAACCTTCCTTTAGACCATGAACATTTTGGCAACCAGCAACCTCAGTCTGCCATTAATGATAAAATCTCGTTTAGTAGGGTTTGTTTTTGATGAATTATATGATGCTACATGTATAGAGGGCAAAAATATCCATATGCTTAACTAGGAAAGAGACATCACTTTCTTTCTTATTTAACCATTAACATACCTGAACCAGTGCCCCATACAGCTTCATGTAAGAATCCAACCGTACCAAATAATCTGTAGTACTTTCAATCTTCCCATCATCCTCTTTGTATCCAATAACCTTCCAATAAGCTTCTTTGGATTCAAATGCTGACTGGAATAGCAAATTACAACTCAGAAGCCATATATCAGCAAAAGGAACAAAGGCATACTAGCATGATTCCGTTTATCCATGTTTGGCTTTTCTAGAGCAAGTTGAGTGATTTCACATATCAAAAAAGCATAGCTACATGTTTAACAAATGCAAACACTTGAGAAACACAGTGAGTTTGAGTGCTAGCTTGTTATTCATCTAGATAGGCTTACATAAGATATAAAAATGTTACCTTGGTGTATGATATATGCTTTGGGACAGTGTAAATGCAAGCTCTATGTATCTCAGCAAGAACAAGATCCATCGCTTGTGGGAACTGGTAAACAAGAATATTTCTACGTTAAAATTCAGTTTCTGATGCTAAGATCAGAAAGCACTCTTCCCCCCCCCCCCCTCTCCCCCCAAAACAAAGCAAAAAGAAACAGCTTGGATCAGGGGAGTCTCAAACCTTCAAAAGTGGAGATACTGTGCCCGGGGTGTCTATGCTTGGTTTTATCCCCATGTTTTGTCCCTCGACTCTACAGAGAGCCCCAACGGGTTCAGAGAGTGGGAGCGCCTCACCCACCAAGGAAATATGAGCACTTGGCCGTGGTGAGTTTCAAACCCATGCTCTTCTTACCCGCTAATGCCATATAAGGGCATGAGTTCGAACCCCACCAAGGCTAAGTGCTCACATTTGCTTGGTGGGTGAGACACTCCCACTCCATGAACCCGTTGGAGCTCTCCGCAGAGTCAAGAGACAAAACCCGGGGTTAAAACCATGGACACCCCGGGCACAAATCCATTGTTTTAGGGTTTGAGACTCCGACCTCCCCTCAACAAAAACTATAGAATGTACTATAAGTATTGCAGCTTATCATTTACTTATTTTACAAATAAGCTCTAGTTGTTTCACCTTCTTATCCACCTACCGGTATAATATTATGGTTCAAGACTTTGTCCTAAGTTCATTACCCACCCACTAAATTAGTCATGAACCAAACACATCTAAACAACCTAGGAAATCAAGGCTGTGAAGATTTATAGCAGTTAAAATTTATACCAGTCCCATGCTTAGTCATAAACTTTAAATTATGATACCAAAATGATCTCAGTATCTAAGACAGCCTGTGAAGAGGAAAAGGCCATTTTTTATGGTTATTGTGATTAATTTGCTCCCTTTACACCCCCATCCCTCCCCTACCCAAGAAAAGGAACCATAAAAGATGTACCTGTGATGTTACAAGGACGATGACATGTGCACAGGCAAAGGCAGAATGACTAGGGCTTTCGCAGTTAGAAACAACCTGAAGTATCAACAACAGAAATGCACCGCCATAACCATAAGGAGTTTCAAAATACAGGTATCACTGACAGATAACATTTAGAATAGAGACCTCAGATTGTTTTAGTTCCATGCATGGCCACATTACTTGGTCATTTTCATTAGAGAGTAGGGAACTTTCTCAAGGTATGCATATTTGGCTTCATTGTGAAAAATTCTATTGCTTTCAATGCGGAACCAGATTTCCAACTTTGCATTTTGAATGGTTAGACTTTTTGTACATTTGTTGAAAATAACACATTGTTTTGTGATAAGCAACTGTGACTACCTTCTGAGCAAAATATGCGATGCTTATGGTTTGAGGGCAACGCGGATTGTTGAAAATCTTTACAAGCTCACTAGCTTGTGTGCTGCAAAAGATTGTTTACATATAGAATTATCAATCTAACAGCATCATGAAATTTTGGATGTTAAACTTCTAGTTGAAGCAAACATAAATCCTAATGCAGAAAATATAATAAACTTTACAAAACCACCTTAACACAAAAATGAACAGATCCATCTTACCTAACCTTGTCCTTGTTACCACTAATTTGTCTTATTAATCTACCAATAAGCCTTCCAGTGCTGTCAA
This sequence comes from Gossypium arboreum, assembly GCF_025698485.1. Taxonomy (NCBI): domain Eukaryota; kingdom Viridiplantae; phylum Streptophyta; class Magnoliopsida; order Malvales; family Malvaceae; genus Gossypium; species Gossypium arboreum. The sequence goes on from NC_069073.1 coordinate 121,116,404, forward strand.
AATTCTAAAAACAAACAACATTGCTTAACCAAATAAGATGCATTCAAACCAAGACACTGAAAAGAAAATTCAGTGCCAAATGCTAAATACAAATAGAGAACATATGGTAACAAAGCTAAAGCACTTTCCAATAATATAATACATAACCCACACATCTACATAACGACCCCCTTTTTTTAATTTACTTTTTACCTTTTGGACAAGTACGGAAATAATAAACTTTAATCGAATAGGATCACATTCTGATATTTACCACCCAATTTTATAAGCAATACATATCCTAAATGTAAGTAGATATAAGACATGCCTGATTTGAACTTGATCTCAGTGATTGGTTTATTTCTTCCAACTCTTTTAATTTTTGTAGCCTTTCCCTCTCTAGCTTTAAAGCACTCTCAGCGGCCCTGAGCATATTACCTGCCACATTGACAGAGAGACACATTAATGTACCACCTTGAACAAAAATCTTGTTTACCAGAACAAAGGAACACACGCATATCTGCATTTCATGCTGTTGATGAATCTATCAAGTGCAAAAACTCAAACAAAATATGGACAACATTAAGAATATGCCTAGCAACTAGCAAGCAGTCTTTAGAAACATAGACAGCAATGAAGTGACAAGAACTGAGGTCATGTATTTATCCCCGTGTATTTAGGTTTAGGATCCTGTACGTATGTACATACGCGAATATGCATGAGTATGTTTTTAAACTGAAAATAAATGAATATACCTGCCAATTCTGATTTATTTGTTTTATCATTCTCAACTCTCGAACTAGTAGCATTTGGGCCTCCTGAAGCTTCTGTTTGTGGCACTTCAGAAGTATTAGCTTTTGAGGCTTTGGCTGCTTCCTTTTCTGCTGCTTCTTTTGCTGCTATCCTCTCAGCTTCCAAAGCAGCTCTATTTGCTTCCTCAGCTTTTAGTTTAGCCTGCAACTAATACATAAATTTCTTAATCATAAAGCAAATATCCTTTAATTTCCCTATAAAATTAACATGTTTTCTAAAAGGATTTGAGTAACAAAAAAAATATATGTTGCTAAAAATAAAATGCATCTACAGATATAAGGTTTCATTTTTTTCAGAGTTAAAATCTATAAAAGGCCTCACAAAGTGGAGCAGGGACCTCCTCTCAGAAAGCATACACACACGCAAAAAAATGCAAAATATTAAGAAAACTATCTTGGACTATTGCAATATCTCAACTCTTTAAAGCTCAATAAAGAAAAAACAGAATAGACTCCAACTTTATTCTCTCAAATCCAATGGTAAATTATAAAGGCCTTTTCCATGGAGCATGAACGAAGTGATGAGGCCACTTAGTTGTGTGGCTTTCTAATTGAAACCTGTGGTGTCTGAGTCTGGAGCCTTTGTGGCACTAACAAGGCCAGTCATCATACTGTTATTATTCTTAAGTACTTTTGTCAAACTAAAGTGATTTTGAGATCTCGAGATTTAAAAGATTATGACAGGAGATTGTGTTCTCTTTTTCTCTAAATCCATCTTTACATGGAAGAATGTCAATGAACTGAACCATGCAATTTGTCCTTGTTCTCTTTTATTCCTTGCTACCACAATGAAGCATAGCTCTCGTGTAAAGTACAAAGAAAACACCAGCAAAGTAACAAGCAACACTTTTAGAACTCTACAATAGCCAAGTCCTTCTTAAGTTCAATCAGAAAAGTTTTCTTAAAAATTGAGTTATATGCATGACAACCTAGCAAAAGAGAACTTCCGCAGCTTAAAAAGACATCCAGTCAGTTCACAAATGGAAAATTGCACAAAGTAACAGCCCTAGTTAGATGAACAAAAGATACAGAGAGGTGCAGTGCCACATATGACGCAGGTCTAATATACTACATCTAAGGGTTGTACAAACTAACCTCTGCCTCTGCTTTGGCCTTTTCTTGGCGTAGTCTTTCTTCCTGAAGAGCCTTTTCCCTTCTCTTGGCTTCTTCATGTGCTGCATCACTTCGTATTTTCCTTTCCTCTATTTGTGATTTGAGTTCATGGTCCCGCTGGACAGCAGTCAAATGATTATCAAGTCCTTCTGCGCTGTAGTAAATTCATGTATTTTTAAAAATTGTTTCCAGAACGGCAAGCACCATGTAATTGTGGAAGACAACTTCAACAAATTCATCCCTTATACCATAATTCAAAAGTATTAAATCTTACTTTAATTCCTCTCAATAATCGAACTACTCTCTTCACCCTATTTGCACATTAAGAAAGAAGCTTTGACTTTTACGTGTTTATTGGCATCCATCTATTTTCTATAACATTGATTTGCTATACTTATTATTGTCAAAAAGTAAAATAAATTGAAAAACAAATTCTAAATATAGAAGAAAAAGAAAGAGCTAAGATGTTCAAAACTTAAAAAAGAAATAACTTCATTTTGGAACATCCAAAAAGGACAGGTGAAAAATGAAAATAAAACAGAGAGAGTGGTAGTTAACTATGAACTATAAGGAGTATGAGACTATGATCCTCCAAGAACTCTGCAAATACATGAAAAAACTTAGAGTGAACTTGTAAACATACCCATGTCAGATACATACACAAACCTAACAGTCACACTCAAGTCTGAGTGACATAGACTATTAGGATCAGTTAGAACGCATATAATAAAGCATCATGCAGCATCAATAGAAAAATGGAAAAAGGACGAAAGAGCCAGCAACAAGATCCAGTTCTGGAAACTGTATTCCAAAACTGAATATGTTAGTAAATAACTATGAGGAACAAAAGATGCCTACTTACACTCTGCGTTGGTACTGAACATCAAATTTCCTCTCCACTTCTCGCCTTGCTTCTCTATATTTCTCAACTTTAGTATGTGCAGAGGAAGATTTTTCGCTCTCATTCATCAAATCTGTCTCTAATGCAGAGATTGTGTTTCTAATTTCCTCCTGTACTTGAGTACATTGCAATGCTACATCATAATCCATGTATGAAGGATAGCAAATAATAAAATACACATGAAATAAAAAGATCCGAGTTCATAACCAACATGATATAATAACACAAAACTTAAGCTCTCTTCAACAGAAGTTAATCCAACAAACCTTAACTCCAAGTTGATGCTCATGAGTTAACTCATATAAAGCACTCTCCACCAATCCCACCTCATTCATCAAGTAGGTTTGAACGTCAAGACACGGCTGATCATCAGAATCATCATCGCTACTACTGAAAATTAAGAATTTCACAACAAAACCACGAAAACAAATCACCTTGAGCATGCACACTAAATAAAGACTTCAAATTTAACAAAAATAAGCAATGGGTTAACATAATCCATACCTAAAATAAAATTCATTGCAATTAAATCGTGCAGCTTTCACTAAACCTCGATCACGAACTTCCTCATTCTCACCTTCACTATCCTCAAACTCCTCGTCAGATACTCTCATTACAAAAGCATTTGAGCTTCTCTTGGTGCCTTTTTCCCCATAAATTTCTCTATTTCATATATTAAAATTAAAAAATATGCATCTTAATTTAACTGATACAAGTACAGAAAATACAAAGATGAAATACACACACACCTTGATTTGGTTTTTGCAAAGGGCAAAGAAACCGAAGAAGAGAGATTGAGCTTCTTTTCCAAGGAATCAAGCTCCGATAACAAAGATTTGAAGCTCCAATCCGGGTCGGGTTCAAGACCGATTCCATTAACGATTTGAGGACGCCGAATTTCCAACTTAACAGCTTCCCTACAATATCATGCATTTTTTATAAGTCAAATTAACTAAAAACAAAATCAAGAAGAAAAACACAAGAGAAGAAATTTGAACTTACATTGTGGTCTTGAGGACTTACAAATTTAAAACCCTAATGATTCAATTGGGAAATGAAAATCAGAGTAAAACCCTAAACCCCCAAATCTTTTTTTCTTTTCGAATTCTAAACACCAAAGCGCCAAAACTTTATTAAGACACTTCCACTCAGCCTGATTATAACAGAGTTTTATTTCATCTTCCTTTACTGTATATGGGTCGGATCCGGATGATCCGTGGATCCACTTGGGTCCATTGGGCATTTTCAGGTCCGAACTCTTTTCGTCATAGATTGAAGAGCTATTAAGTCGAAAATATTAAAATATATATTTTTTATAAAAAATTATAATATTAAAAGGGTATTTTTATTTTTATTTTTATAAAATAATTAATAAAACTAAAATTATTGTTTTTATTATAGGTACAAGATTAAATTAGTCCCATTATTATTAAATATATTAATTTAGTCCTTTGTATTATCAACATGAATCAAGTAAGTCCAAATTTTAATAGAATTAGCCTTTATTGTTTAAAAATTATGATTTACTGTTAACTGAGTTAATATTTTCGAAAGTTTTCTTATGATTTTGCAAATAACAACTTTTGTTTGGAGCTAAATTGTAATTAAAAATACTTTTGGTGTCAAATTTTTAATGCTAAATGTTAAATTTATTACAATTTGACCTTTGATTTTTTTTTTAATAATAGCACATAAATCACAGTGATACTTTTTAGTAAAAAGACTTGATTGATTTAATTTCTATAATAGAAGGACTTGTCATGCAATTACACCATAAATAAGACATACACGAGTGGACATCTCCAACTTTCTTTGGACAAAGTTGTTACAAATTGTGGGCTGACTCGGCCCCCAAATTTTTTCCTCATAATAAACAAAATAATTTTATTAAAATTCAACACAAACCTATCACTAAATTATCAATAAGTTTATATTTTGATTATTTAATTTTAAAAATTTATAAAAATTATCATTTAATTTTACAAAAAATTTAAATTATTTAACTATTCAAAAGTTTTTATTAAGTCACTAGGCTATCAATTTTTTTTTAAGTTCGAGTAGCGACTTTAAGTAACGATTCGACGATTGATATAATGGATCAGTACCCATCGGCAAATAAAATGATATACTTAGACCCAAGTCAATCTGATGGCCAGTGTTAGAGATTGGTTTTTTGAATTTTGGTTCATAAATTCATGATGTTTAAAGTTATTTCATGAAAAAAATTTAGTTGTGTAAAAGAAAGGGAAAAAGAGCTTTGGATTTATGTAGGCAGCGTGCACAAAGAAAGTCATACAACAACGATGTTAATAATTCAGTGACTTACATGAAAACTTACAAATAGTTCAATGACCAATTTATAACTTTTTAAAGTTGAGTGATAAAAACATAATTTTACTTGACATTGGATAATTTACCCTAAATTTAATTATAAAATTATAGAAAATTATCGATACAAAAAATATTTTTTTATCCACCCTTCACTAAAAAAACATGGGGAAGTTTCACTTGATTCTTTTATCCTCAACGTCATTCAACATGCCAAGCCATCCCACATCTCTCCCTACTTAGATATTATAAAATTTTGAAGGATTAAAATTAATTTTTATTAAAAAGGACTTAAATTGATTAATTTATAGTTAAGATGAACCAAAATTGATAGTATCCTAATTATGTTCTATTTAAGAATATTATGCACATATAGTTTTGATTAAATTTAAAAATTTTGACTCTTTGTTGGATGTGAAAAATCTTTTAAATTATTAAATATAAATCGAAAAAAAGTATTATTGTCGATTGATATAATTGAAATATTGGATTAAATAAAAAATTATTTACACAATGAGTATCATTAAATTGATAAATTTAATGGACGATTTATTAAAGTAAAAATACCTCTTTAGTCACTTTTAATTTTGATATTAAATAAATTAGTCACTCTAAAAAATCGAGTAATTTAATCTCTATCAATTTCGAAAATGAGCAACTAAGGATATTAATCACTTCAATTGATATTTTTCATCAATTATATGTAACTTTTATTGATATAATAATAAATTAAGCTCTTAATGTCTACATATTTTATCATTTTGGTATTTATTCTAAAAGAATCATTTGAAAAATGTATAAAATTTTAAGAAAATCTAAAAGATTCATATTTGGCTTCAAATATATATAAATATACAAAATATGTTCAAATTGACAAAAACATTAATGTTATGATTAATTGTCATTAGATTCTCACTATCGAAATTGATAGAGATTAAAGTGCTCTTGTTTTTTTTAAGAGGGACTAATTTACCCAATATCAAAATTAAGAGAAACCAAAGATATAGTTGTACCATTTATTAATATATGTAAATTAAATAAAAAAATACAACTAGATCCTTCATATGTATATAACCACACAAGTTATTCAATGCAATAATCCCACCTTCCATTGAAAAACACACTCTCAAAAACCATGGCAAGGTTAGCTATTTTGCTACTCATTCTCATTGCCGTTCACCACGTTAATCCAACCACATCCCTCCCTTTGTCAACGAACTCCCGTTGGATCGTCGACGACCAAACTCATCGGCGAGTGAAGCTAGCTTGCGTGAACTGGCCGTCGCACCTTGAGCCAGTGTTCGCCGAAGGACTGAGCAAGAGATCGATGGATTCGATCGCCGAACAGATCGTATCGATGGGATTCAACTGCGTTAGGCTCACTTGGCCGTTGTATTTGGCCACCAATGACTCTTTAAGTTCCCTCACCGTCCGGCGATCGTTTCAAAATCTTGGGTTGATGGAACCCATTGCTGGAATCCAAGCTAATAACCCATCCGTCATTGATGTGTCGCTGATACAAGCTTTCCAGGTATGAAATTTCAAATTTGTATTACTTTGTTTTTTTTTTGGCACAAAGGAAGATTAGGTTTCCACGAGAGAGTTGAGACTAATAGGATAAGTACAAAGGGAAAATTACACTTAAAGGTAACTAAATTATTAATAATTTTATGTTTTAGTCTCTTAATTTTAAAAAGTTATAAAATGGTTACTAAATTATTAAAAAGTTTGTATTTAAGTTATTGGATTGTTAAAATCGCTGCTATATGACATTTTATTTGAACCACCTACACCAATCAAAGCTCTTATTCCTCTATTCTTCTATAATTTTTTTTTCGGTTCTATAATTTTTTTTCTGTGAATTTGCTTTAAATCTCATGAATTTATGAATAAAAAACGAAACAACTTTTTTTTTTATCTCTGACATTAATCATTAATTTGACTTGAATTTAAGATATATTCATTTACTTGTTGATAGGTACTGATCATCAAATCATCATTGGCAGTTTGCTAATTGGAACTTTTTTTTAAAAATAATATATTTTAATAGTTCAGTAAAATAAAAACTTTCGAATAATTCAGTGATCATTTTATAACTTAATACTAAGTGACCAAAATGTTAATTTATTAATAATTTAATGATTTGATTGTAGTTTATCCTTTAATTTTTTTTACATAAAGGAAAAGGAAAAATAAGAAAAAAAATTAATAATTTTTTTTGTGGAGACCCCATTGGCGAAACAACTTAGAAAACAATGACTTGTTTTCCGACATTACTTAGGCTTAAAGATAATCTAATTAAGTTTGGTTTGAAATCCACAAACACCCCCTCCCTTTTACATTTATTAATATATATCCACTAAGGGCCTTGCTATTGCGATAATTAGGTAAACGTTTAAGCGTATTTTTTTTATTTAAAGGATAGGAAAAGCTTATAGACAATGTTTTTAGAATTAGATTAGTGGCCGAATCTATGAGGTTATTAGTTTGTTGATTTAATCAGTCTGTATTGATATTCGGATCAACCAATTTAATAATTTTCTTTAATTCAAACCCTTTATTAACCATATTTTTAAATATCCAAATTTAATTGTGGAGTTAAAAAATTTTATCTATACTAAATAATTTATTATTATAGTTTAATTTTTCTTAGTCAATCATGTGGTAGTTTATTAATTTATTCATAATCATAATACTCAAGTGGGAAAAGTTGACAAAAAGACAATGATAATTACAATATAACAAATGTTGTTGACATTGATTAAATCATTAAAGTTAGCCCCTTGTTTTTATTTTAATTTTATTTTTATGCTTCTTGGTTTAAATATATATCAACTTACATTTCTAAACTAGGTATATATTTGTTTGTTTATGGTGATTTTAAAATAGGATTTATCATATTTTAATTATTTTAATTTTTTAATTTAGTTATTCTAATAAAATAATTATGTGAATTAGTCGCTACCGTTAAAATTTCTATTTTCTTTTAATAGATTATTGATATGGCACATTAACACATTAAATGGCTGACATGTGACAATTTATTGGCTTTTGATTAAAGTTTAGGGACCCTATAATTAGTCCAAAACATTTTCCTCTAAACTTTATAGAGAAATATTATTTTATTAAGAAATCCTATTTTATAAAAACCTTAGTTGGATCTTTCTCTCTAAACTTATGAACACTTTAAACAATTCAATTCTAATTATTAAATTAAGAGTAAAAAATCTAAAGTAATTTAATATTCGATTCGATTCAATTTTCTATTTTTAATCTACATAACACAAATTCTCAAATGCGTCAAAATTTAGAGACACTCATATATATATATATATATAATATTTTAAATACAAATATAATATAACAAAATATGCGAAATATTAATATATAAAACAAACTGTCCAAGAGCCAAACTAAAGCCTGATTCTAAAAAAAAAGAAACTCCTATTCAAGCTCACCCAGACTTATCCAAAAAGCTTATATTATTGTTTTAAAAATTAAAATTATATAATATATTATTCTACATTAATAATTATTTTTAATTAAATTTAAATAATACTTTTAAAATTACTTAATTTAAAATCAAATTGACATCATCGACCTAATTCAAATATATAAAAATCTTTGTTTAAGTGCCACCCAAATCAGGTCGGGCCAATTGGCCCAACAGGTGAACTGATCTATTTATATGTATATTTATATATATCAACCACTCAAATTTTGGTATTTTTGTTTTGCTTATTATTGGATGAATTTGAAATGACAGGCAGTGGTGTCTAGCCTTGGGAAAAACAATGTAATGGTGATACTCGATAATCACCTGAGCAAACCCGGGTGGTGCTGCGGTTACTATGACGGCGATGGTTTCTTCGGTGACCCGTATTTTAACCCGGATATATGGGTCATGGGTCTGACCCGGATGGCCACCCTATTCAATGGTGTCACCAATGTGGTTGGTATGAGCTTGAGAAATGAACTTAGAGGTCCCAAACAAAACGTAAATGATTGGTACAGGTAATTTTTTTAATTCTACCTATATATATATATAATATAAGCCGAAAAAATTTGAGTTTATTTTAATCGAGACAATCAAAGTTAAAGATAGGTAAGAGCATCGACCTCCTTTTAATCTAATTCTAGTATATGCATTTACACTAATGTTTTATATATACATATATTATCTTTAAAGTCTTTAATTAAATTGGTGTAACGAGTCAATTCATCACAGTTAGGAAATAATTAAAAACTACTTTTTACAAAGTAAAGTATATTATTATTAGAGTGGCGAGACTTAATTCTAAATATCTTCTTCTCCTTTTGTTTTTTTTTCTCAATTATATTATGATTTTAAATATTCAATTTTATAATTTCAACTAAAATTTCATTTGGTTTTTATATAAATTATTTTGCATAAAAAATTTCCACGAATATTTCAGTGTGCCATAATCTAGTATGCTTCAATGTATGTGTATTATTCATATGGACGAAACTAGGGGCTGCTGGGGCCTTAGTCCCTTTAAAATTGAAAATTTTCTACTTAGGTCTTTTAAAAAGGTTTTTGCATTTTGACCTTCTTAAAAATATAAAAATTTGATTTAATCATTTAAAATATATAAAGATATAGGTTATTAAAATGATGAAATTATATTTTCACTATCATAAAAAGTACAATTTAATTTTGACCTTAAAATTTAGAAATTTTTTAAAGAAAAAATAATTATATTTAATAAAATAATGATTATTATATCTTTTATAATACTATAATAACAATAATGGATGCTTATGAAGCAATTATAGATATAACCGACAAACATATACCTTCAACATACATACAAGTGTAAAGTGGAGGAGAATAAAGCAATCCCCACCCCAATTCCATCATTATCCTTTGTCATCCCTGTATGTGGTCCAAGGGAAGTTGGGGTAGGTAGGGACTTAACCTGAATGGTAAAATTATCATTTAATCCTTCAATATTTATAGAATTATAAATTAATATAATATTAAAATATAATCTAATTTTTCTTTAAAAAAATGTATATTTTGGTCCTTCAAAAAATTATAATTCAATTATGATCTTCTAAAATTATTTTCTAACTTTGCCCTTAATGTACTGCTAAAGAATTCGAAATTCATTGCCATAATGTTGATGAATTGGGTTATATAGGTACATGCAAAAAGGAGCTGAAGCAGTGCACGCAGCCAACCCAAATCTGCTCATTATCCTTTCGGGACTAAGCTTCGATAAAGACTTATCGTTCATCAAAAACCGACCCCTGATTCTCACGTTTAGTCGAAAACTAGTGTTCGAAATGCATTGGTACGGGTTCACTGATGGCCAGGCATGGGTGACCGGCAACCCAAATCGGGTGTGTGGCAGAGTGACGAACGATATGAAGAGGATGTCAGGGTTTTTGGTCGATAAAGGTTATCCATTGTTTGTGAGCGAGTTTGGGGTGGACCTACGAGGGACCAATGTGAATGATAATAGGTACTTGAATTGCTTTTTGGGTACGGTGGCTGAACTGGACCTAGATTGGGCATTATGGACACTGGTTGGGAGCTATTATTTGAGGGAAGGGGTCATTGGGTTAAATGAATATTATGGGATAATGGATTGGAATTGGATTGATATGAGGAATTCAAGCTTTGTTGAGAGAATTTCAGCACTTCAATCTCCTTTTCGAGGTAAGCAAACTTTAATTTCCATAAAAAATCTCAGATTTTTTTTTATTTTTAATTCAACCGAAACCTAATCTATCAACCCTAAGTCAAATCTATCAGCTTGTAAAAACTTACAACATAAAATTTTTTCGAAACTAAAATTGACTCATCTAAAATGATCCAAACATGAAATAACACAATCTCAAAGTGATCAGAAACATAAATAATTAGACTCGAGAAACCAAAATGAATGGCCCAAACATAAAACGACCAAAGCTCGAAAGTATCTGAACTTGAAATTAACTTGAACTTATTGATCCTAATTGTTTGAAACTCAAATTACCTAATTGAGATTGATCCAATCTAAAACCAATCCAACCTGCCCAACAAAGGTTTAAATTTCATCAATTTGAAAAAGATTGAAAAAATATTTAAAATATATATTAAACCTATTTTATCAAGTTTTTTCATATTAATTACATTATTTCTCTTAAATGATATATCGATAATATTAAACACAATTCAATTATAATAAAATATTAAAAGAATATTAGAAAACGACTTGAATACACATGTTCACAAGTTAGCCCAAATTGAGTTCGGTTACAAAAATTTCTAAGCCAAAATCCAAATAACTAGGCTTGTCCCAACTCATTTTACCGACCATAAATTATAAAATATTAAACAATATTTAATATTTATATATTTATATTATTTAATTTAAATTTGGTTCTAGATAACTTGGCCGGAGATCAAAAGTCTTTGTTCAAGCTCGGCCTGAGTTTCAAGCACATCATCTATTTTTTCCATAATGTCATGCAGGACTAGGATTATCGGAAACCGAACTACACAAAGTGATCTTTCACCCTTTAACCGGGCTTTGTGTTTTAAGGAAACAATCGGGTAGCTCTTTGAGTTTGGGTCCATGTACTGACTCAGAGGCTTGGAATTACTCACCCCAAAAGACCTTGGAGTTGAAGGGAACTCAGTTGTGCTTACAAGCTGATGAACCGGGGACGATGGTGAAGCTCGGAACCATCTGCGGCGGCTCGAACTCAAGATGGGAAACAATATCAGATTCAAAGATGCACTTATCATTGAAGCTCGGAAATGTCACGTCAGTTTGCATGGACATAGATTCGAACAACAATGTTGTTGTAGCAGATTGCAAATGCTTGAATGATGATAGTCAGTGCGACCCTAAAAGTCAGTGGTTCAAACTTGTGAATAGCACGAGGAGTGGAAACGGGGGGAACTCCTTTGTAGATTTTGATTCGATCACTGATTTCGGGAAAAATGTTTTTATGGAATCTTTTGGTTGGTTGGATATAAAAACCAGTCTTGATCGATTCAAGGCTAGTTTAGCATTATTGTTACGGTTAAAAAGTACATTTTAAAAGCTTGGTTTGAAAATATTGTTTCTTAATTTTAAGTGTTTAACATTACTGTAAAAAATTGTTATGAAAAGTTTCTTAAAATCCTCATAATATGTACATATAAAAAGAGGATTTTCCCTTACACTAGTATAAAACTAAGTTTTCTAAGCACATATATATAATTGTTTTTATCGAACATGCAAAATTTCCAATAATTTAAGATCTTTATGATCATATTAGATCAAGAATATAAGCCCCTGAACTTTGACGGAAAAAATCAATAAAGCCCTTACGTGAAAAGCGCACTCAATTAAACCCTCAAACTCTCAAATTACATCAATTAAATTTTTAACCAACTTTTTTGTCTGGACCATTACGTCGCTAAAACTTTGGTGAATGATTTTTTTTTTCATTGAACAAATATTTAGGCATTTTCAATTTATTAAAAACTTTTATGCACATAATTAATCTTAAGGTAGCATTTGACAATTTCAATTTCAAATTTTGGATTTGGATTTCAAAAATGATATAAATTAAGTGATACACATACAAATATAACATTCATGATTATTTATCAAATCTAATGATTTATTAGATGTTTGTTTAGTATCGATTTTGAAATTCTAAGGAATTTATGAATTTTTCAAATTCATGCTTTTTTATACTATTAAAATATATATTACATTAAAACCCGGTTAATTTGGTACTTAAGCTTTTCTGGCTCAACTTGAAACCTGATTTTAGCTTTAACATTTAAATTGGTACCTGAGTTTTTCAATTTGATACTTGAGTTTTTTTTTTTTCAATTAAGTACATGAGTTTGATTTCAACCTTCAATTTGGCAACTAAGTTTCTTTTTTCCCAAATAAGTACCTTTTTTTTACTAGAGCACGTGTGTCAAATATTTATTGGGTTGCATAATGTTAGGTATTAAATTGAACATTGAAACCAAACTCATATACTAAATTCACATTAAAACCAAACTCAAGTTCTAAATAGTATATTAGCCCATATATTTGAGTTAATTCCACCAAACATCCCCAAACTATGACCCTCATTTAAATTGGTCCTCAAACTTTAAAACATTCTAATTACATCCTTGAACTACATATATATGTTATATCAATAAGGTCTTTCAATTACTAAAATCATTAATTTAATCGTTAAATATGATGTCGGGCCTTATGTGACATAATTTAAAATAAAAATTTTAAAGAAAAACAAATATTATAAAAATGAATGTTTTGAAGTTTTCGAAACATTTACAAAAACTGTCGTTTACTATCTCTCCTTTTTGTAGTTTTACTTTAGTTTTAGTTTTTAGTTTTAAAAATCATGCGACAACATTTTACTTTTCTTTAAAATTTTCATTTTAAATTAAGTCACATAATATTTTACGCGTCATTTAATGGTTAAATTAATAGTTTTAATAATTAAAATATCTTATTGATATAACATCAATAGTTTGAAGATGTAATTAGAATGTTTTGAAATTTGAATATTAATTTAAAACGAAAGTTATAGTTTAAGGGCGTTGGTGCAATTATATATATATAAGCTTGCTTTGTATAACAAGTCCTAAAACGTTGTGTGAATACAAAGCAAAGAAAAATATATTCTATAACTTGAAGCTTGAGAATGTCATCGTCGGCTGTGACAAGATGCATGCATCTTTGTCCCTAAGATTTGTCTACATGATCAACTATATATATATTGCTTCCAACATGCTCGAACATGATCTTTAGACACTTAACAAAATAATCATTATTATTTTGATCGAAAAAAAATTGTGGGTTCATGAATGTCAGTAAAAAGAACCAAAGATTCTACCTTATCCCGACATTAGGTTTCCTGTCTGAAAAACTTTTGCTAATCATTAGGGTTTTTTTTATCGATTTGGATTTATCGATTTGGATTTTGAAGTTTTATGTTTGATTTGAATTTAATCGAATTTTTGTTGTTAAGTTAAAATGAGTTGTTTGTTTATGTTATTGTATAAAATTTGACATTTTATCCTTATATTTTAAAAATTAAAAAATTATTTTTATTAATTTAAAATTTTAGTTCAATTATTATTATCGTAAAAAACATGTAATGTCATTTGAGGTCTGTCTAGCCAAAATTTTAAGTTAACATATTTTGATAGACAATACTTACGATCTTAATCACCGGGTTAAAATTTTTAAATAAAAAAGTATGACTTCATTTTTAACTTTTCAAGTACGGTGACTAACAGCATATTTTAACTATTTTCAAAATTTGAGTTAGATTTTAGATGATAATAAAATTACGTGCTTGAACTCTTTTTGATTTGTTTTGATTAAGTTTGTGTATTTAGTAAAAGATAAATTCAATTTTCATACTTAACTTCAAGTTCGATTTAGTAAGAGAACGGGTCATGAGGGAAGGCTTATATACGTCTGCGAAATTAGAAAATTACTTTATAGAGGAGTCAAAGATGAATCATAATTATCGTGGAGGGGTTAAGTGCAATTTTACCATTATATTAACTTATAATTTCATAACTTCAAATAGACTAAAAAGCATATTTAGTATTTTTTTGGGACCGGCGTTAGTTCAATCAATTATTATTATTATTAGCAACGTGGTGGAAAGCCAATGTTTTTTTTTTTCCTTATGTTCTTTGAAAGCCAATGTTGATAGAGCTGGTGGTCAAAAAAAATGTCGAAGAGCTGAAATGAGAGAATTAAGGAACATGATTTACACACACACACACAAAAAAAAAAAAACAATATGTGCACTGAATTTGGAAAAGTTTATGGGAGGAATAATCCAGGGTGTTTTGGATGAGGGTTTGAGGGGATGAAAAAAAGTGGTGATGGTTTAGAAGGTGGGCGGCGGCGGCGGTGGGGTGGTGTTGGGTGGTGGTGTGGAAGTGGAATCATGTGGTTGCGCCCCATGTGCATTGCATATATTGAGTAACATGCACCCAAAGCAACAAACATATGTGACACCCTAGGTTTTTACACTTGGCTTTTCCTTATTCATTCATCCTATTCTCATAAAATCCTTCCATGAAATCCGTACAATCACGTCGGATTATAACAGTTTGATTGGTAAAATTGCTATGACGGCCCTTGTATTTGTAGTTGGATTGTATTTTGTCCTTCTATTGTTAAAAAATAGTATTTTTTTTATTGTTAAAAACAAGCTCATGTACGTTAGCATGATGTACACATGGTACGCATTGTGTAACTGTTTGGTTATTTTGTCAATCACATTAGCTTTTCATAGTAGAAATATATGAATTTTTTAACAAAAATGACCGGTTTGCCTTTTGATTTAACGTACAAAGACTAATTTGCTCATTTTTTGAGTAAAAAGAGTAAAAATACCATTTGACTCATAGTATAGGGGTCTCTATGGTACTTTTACTCAAAAAATACTAGTATGCTCTTTTATCTAATGTACAGTGATTAGTTTGTCCATTTTTTAATAAAGGGGTAAAATGCTCTTAATATAATATTTCTATTTTTTTAATAATTTCATTATAAGTTTTAATCATATCTGTTCTTTTTGACATAATCCAATCCATAAATAGGAAGATAATATGTTTCAGCGCACTCGAACCCACGTTCTCTTATATTGACAACAATACCCATGCCAATCGAGCTAAAACTCAATCGACTTAATATTTCTGACTTTAATCTTAGTGATAATTTACACTTTTATCTCAATTTCTAAATATAAAAATTTTTACCTCACTTTTTCTTCTTCTTTTTAGAGTTTATAAATACAAATATAATACAATGCCACAAGTATAACATAATCACAAATATATGTTCAATAAAAAATAGAATCAAATCAATACAAAACACGAAAGGGCAAAATTGACACATATCAACTACATATGGTCGAACTAGAAACTCACACAAGACAATTGCTCGTTATGGGACTCAACCCCCTTTCCACTAAGTTGCCATTAAATTATGAGATAAAACGACATATAATCCTTGAACTTGGTAACTTTTTTCAATTTAGTCATTAAAGATTTTTTATCCACATTATTCCTAAAACTTTGTAACTTTCTCAACCTGGTCATTGAATTTGTTTTCCATGTTTGATGACATGGGACTCTTCGTATAAAATCTCAAAACAGTAACAAATAAATTATAAAGAAATTATAATTTTAAAGATATGGCATAATCTCAAATTTTAATGTCATCACACTTTAATGGAATAAAAATTTAGGGACCATACTGAGAAAAGCTGTTAAATTCTACGACTGATGTGAACAAAAAAGTTTAGGGACTAAATTAAAAAAATACCAAAATTAGGGACATAAATGTTAGTTTATCCCTTAAATTATTTGAAGTATCTTCATTGCCCACCAAATGCTTATATATAAAACCCCTCAAGTCCCACCAAGTTACAACAAAAGCTTTTCAAATTTGAAGTTTCTCTCAGAAAATCAGCTACTAAGACGCTTTGAAAAAAGAAAAATCATGGAAATTCCTTCAGTTCCCCACCTTTTATTAACAAATCCCAATAGCAAACAAAGCAATCATCAAATTCCAAATTCTAATGGAAGATCAAAAGTTAATAAGCGAAGAAGAATCATTAGGAAAAAGCAAATCAAATGCAGAAAACCCAGAACGACGGTTCGACGATGCCGTGGAAACTGCCGGAGCTCCATCGGAACGAAGCTAAGAACGCTAAGGAAGTTAATTCCCGGCGGCAACGGATCCGTGGGATTCGAAGGGCTTTTCAATGAGACGGCTCGATATATATTGTTTATGCAGATGAAGATTAAAGCCATGGAGATTATGGTGAGAGTTTTAACGGATTCTAATGGAGTGAAATAATGATGATTTCAATGATGATTTGTAAAGGCTAAGGTTATGTTATTTTCTTCTTCTTTGGTTAAAATTTGTTATAAGTCTCTCTACTATTTGTAAATTTGAAATTTAGTCCTTATATTTTTATTTTTAAGAATTTAGTTCCTCTAATTTTCAAATTTCAAAATTCAAGTTCAAAAATTATTTTGTTAAATTCAAGTTCATTCTAACGTCATTTTCTTAATTACATTTCTACCAAATAATTTTTTTTTATATTTCAAAATATCACACTAACCAGTTAAAAGAAAATAGTCTTAATATTTAGGCTTAAATTTTGAAATATGAAAAAAGTAAATGGATTAAAATTTTAAAATAAAAATATAATGATCAAATTTCAAATTTGTGAAAAGTAAAGGGACCTATGACATATTTTATTTTTTTAGCTTGTTATTTATTGCTGTTTTATCCGCCACTGAGGGCGTCTGGTTTATTATAAACCCAGACATATATATATATTTGGCTTGATTTGGTAAAAGTACTAGACTAGACTCTGTATTCTTAGGCAGAGTTCATTTTAGTCCTAGTACTTTAAAAACAAGCACAAAGTCCCTGTAAAATTATATTTTTAGCAGATGAAGAAAAAGTGTTGATCTTATGAGGTGGACTTAATTGAATGATGTGGCATTAGTTTAATATACCACGATCATGACTCATTATATCTTACAAAACTCGAATCATTGTATTTAAATGATTAATAGAAAATTAAACTATAGCACACCTATAAAAATTAATATAAAAATCAAATATAATTTTTAAGTAACTTGAATTTTCTCAAATTTCGAGTAATAATTTTATTTTATTTAATACAAGTTTTTTTAACATCCGTAAACACCTTTATCCAAAAGTTCGAAGCAAGAAATTTCAACCTTTTGGATTGATTTAAAAGCTTAGTTTGATAAGAACTTTTGACTTATGGTTTGAAAAGTTAGTTCAACTTGTAAAATATTTTTAAAATCCAATGTACTAAAACACCCCCAACCGAAACTTGATATTAATTAAGTCACTAGCATAGTGACAAAAAAAAAAAATACTTAATATCAAAATTTCTGTCTATATTAATTTTGTATTCAACTCGTGAGCAATCCATTCTCTCCTTTATACACACTAGAAGTGTTCATGAATCAAGTGACTCAGTTTGTATATACAAATTATTACATTAAAGGTGTAATTTTATATATGAAATTTAGGTTCGATTAAATTCTCACAAACTATTAACATAATTATAAATTTAACATCTTTTTATGTTTATATTACATTTACAAATAATTATATTTATCCAATTTTAAAATAAATTGATGTGTTTATTTATTTAAATTTGCATGACTGAATCAAAGTTAAAGTTTCATGTATATATTTAAACCATAATTAAAGTTTCATATGTACAATTGCACCAATAACTAATTGAACGCTGAAAAAATAAAGGTTAAATTATGATGGTAGCTCTTGTACTTTGCAAAAATTATGGATTTAGTCCATGTGCTTTAATTTTATCAATTGTAGTCCCTGTACTTTTTTCATTTTGAAATTTTGGTATTGACCCAAATAGTAGCAATTAAATTCATTTTTTTAAATTTAATTACTAAACTTGTACTATGTGTATAACTGTAGATTTAGTCCATATTATCCACTTGGATCATTCTAGGTTCCTATACTTTCCGAATTTTGGAAATTCAATCTTGATGTAAATAAAAATTATTCATTAACTAGATATCCAGTGAGTAATATGTGAAAATAATAGGTTGACATTCCATTAAACACATGATAATATGCTTTTTTGCATCAGATTTTGGAAACAGTGACAATAATAGAATTTAACAGAAAAAACTATACTAAATTAGAGGTGTTTATGGGCTAAATAATCCAACCCAATTTGAGTCGGGCTTGGACCTAGAATTTTTAATTGCAACTCGATCCAACCCAGCCTGATATACTATTTAAAATAAAAAATGTATAAAATAATTTAAATTCAAATAACAATAAAATTATTTTTTAAATAGTAAAACAAGTCATTTGGGTTGACATAAATGGGCCAGCCTCAGATTTGAAAATTTTTAAAATCAAGCATCCACCGACCCAACCCGGCCCAAATGATATATTTTTAGTTTTATTATTATTATTTTTTAAAATTTAGCCCAACTGGTAAAAGTATAGAAAGGTCGAAAAATTATCCACTAGGCATTTTAGGCCTTGAGGGGGGAGCTTTTCACTTACAGCACGCCATTTTTTCGACCTTAGTGCTTCTTTTTTTTCTTTCTTTTTTTGCTTAGGGCATTATTTCCTTGGATCAGGCTCAGGCAATCAGCTTGCGCTTAGTTTTTTTTTTTTTTTTCTTCATAAACGGCCACAGGCGTCTCTGTTCCCTCAGCTGTTCTTCATTCAGAGATTAAGGTTAGATTCTTGTTTTTACCCCACAATTATCTATATATATACACATATATAAATTATGGTTTATTAATGGGATAATTGTTAATTTTATGTAGGCCAAATTCAAAATCGTTGTATGATAAAAGATGCATCTTTATGATAGATGAAACTTACGGTGTTGGTACTATTATTGTGGTTATGAATTATTTTGTTTTTGTGTTATTCTTGAAAAATTATGTTATTGTATTTAGTTGGATGTAGGAAGCTGTTGAATCGGAAACCGGTGGCTCGACCGATTCGACTTTCGATTTTTATTTATTTATTCTTTGGTAATAGGCCAAAGACAAAGCACAAGAGAAGAGAAGTGGAGGAGGAGTGAGATAAATAAATAGTTAATAGATCATGATGATCCATAGTTGATTACTGGTGTGTCTTCTTTAGATTTTCTTTCCCTTTGCTGATTTTATTTCTATTTATAATTCTTTCCTCCTCCTTTTTTTTTTTTTTTTATTATCATGGTTGGCTCATTTGACTTTTAGAACTGGATAATTGAAATTTATCTGTTCTACAACATTTTACAACTTGGGTTTTTTTCCCCCTATCGATTTATCAAGTTGGATTTTTTTTGGCTTGTAGCGGGATATTTGGATAGAATACGTTGCTAAAGTTTACGTTTTGATGCTTATTTTATTGTGTGAATTTTAATCCTTTGTTTTGATGTTTGGCTGCTAGATCTTTCTCTATTTTGCATTTCTCTGGTGTTTATCTTTTACTTCGAGTTTTAATTACTTGAATTTCCTTGTTGTGGATATGCATAAGATATATGGTTAGGGAAATATGTTACTAAAATGATCCTTACTAAGAGGCTTATTATTATTAAAAAATTGCTCTGGAATCCTTGCATTCTTGACATGATTGACATAGATCTATACAGTAGCATTTCTTATGGTTTCAGTTTCATAATGTTGAAGTTAGGAATAACCTTGTTTTTCTTCATTATTTTCTTCTTCTTCTTTTTTTTTTTTTTCTCCACTTTTGGCTTGTTAGAGGTTATCTGGGTATGGCTGAAGAACAAATAGATTTTGGAGATGAGGAGTATGGAGGGGTACAAAAGACACAGTATCAAGGGAGTGGAACCATACCTGCCCTTGCAGATGTAGAGATGATTGGGGAGGATGACGAGTACGATGACCTTTACAATGATGTTAATGTTGGAGAAGGTTTTCTTCAATTGCAACGATCTGAGCCACCAGTGCAACCAGGCACGGGCAGTATTGGGCTTCAAGCTCATAAAAATGAGGCTCCTGAACCCAGAGGTGAAGCTGGGGGTTCACAAGGACCAAACATCTCAGGAATTTCAGTTCAAGGGAAGTACCCCAATGTTAGTGCCGGTTATCGTGAAGCAGATGTGCAACCAGCTGTTAACAGACCAGAAATAGGATCTGGAAATTATCCATCTGGGTCTGCCAGTTCACAAGGGGGCAGTGTTATGGAGACAAATTTTGATACCCAAGTAAAAAATATGGGTTTTCAGGGATTAACTTCAGCATCCTCTAAGGTTGGGACTGGTCCTTCTGTTGTGCCTCAAAAGATTGCTAACAACCCTGCTCAATCCCTAAATTCAGGTACTGGTGGTCCTCAAGGAGCTTCACAGGTTCCGCCTAATCAAATGGGTATGAATGTAAATCATCCTATGATGAATGAAAATCAGGTTCGGCCACCTATAGAGAATGGTCCAACAATGCTGTTTGTTGGTGAGTTACATTGGTGGACAACTGATGCAGAGCTTGAGAGCGTTTTATCTCAATATGGAAGGGTGAAGGAGATTAAGTTCTTTGATGAGAGAGCTAGTGGCAAATCCAAAGGCTATTGTCAAGTTGAGTTCTATGATTCAGCATCTGCAGCTGCATGTAAAGAGGGAATGAATGGTTATATGTTCAATGGTCGAGCTTGCGTTGTGGCTTTTGCTTCACCACAAACATTGAAGCAGATGGGAGCGTCTTATATGAACAAAGACCAAGGCCAGCCTCAAGTACAGCCTCAAGGAAGGAGGCCAAATGAAGGTTTTGGGAAAGGTGGTAATATGAATTACCAAGGTGGGGATGCAGGTAGGAACTATGGAAGGGGTGGCTGGGGACGGGGAGGTCAAGCTGGCAACCGAGGTGGGGGTGGAGGACCAATGAGAGGAAGGGGAGGTGTAGGTGTAAAGAACATGGTTGGGAGCTCAGCTGGAGTTGGAAATGGTGGTTATGGTGCTGGGGCCTATGGACCAGGACCGGGAGGCCCTGCATTTGGTGGTCCTGCTGGTGGCATGATGCATCCACAGGGTATGATGGGTGCTGGGTTTGATCCAACATATATGGGTCGAGGAGGTGGTTATGGAGGTTTTCCAGGACCTGGTTTTCCGGGCATGCTTCCATCATTTCCAGCTGTTAATACAATGGGACTAGCTGGCGTTGCTCCTCATGTCAATCCTGCTTTCTTTGGTCGTGGAATGGCACCTAATGGGTTGGGAATGATGGGTGTAGCTGGAATGGATGGGCCTCATTCTGGAATGTGGACTGACACAAACATGGGTGGGTGGGGAGGAGATGAGCATGATCGCAGGACTAGAGAGTCTAGTTATGGTGGTGAAGATGGTGCTTCAGAGTATGGGTATGGGGATGCGAATCATGAAAAAGGAAGGTCTAGCGGTGCCACTCGGGAAAAAGATCGGGCTTCTGAGCGTGAGTGGTCAGGCAACTCTGAGAGGAGGCATCATGATGAGAAGGAACGGGAATCGGACAGGCCTGAGAGGGAGCACAGGGAACACCGTTACAGGGAAGAGAAAGACAGCTATAGAGAGCATCGACATCGTGGACGTGACCTGGATTATGATGATGACTGGGATAGGGGACAGTCTTCTTCAAGATCTCGGAACAGGTCCCATGCAACACGAGAAGAAGAGCACAGGTCTCGATCAAGGGATGTGGACTATGGGAAGAAGAGACGCCTACCATCAGAGTGACAAACTATGCTGTGCATGCTTCTTTACACTTTCTTATGAGACCTTTAATTAAGTTTTCACTCTCAGTATCTCTTCCTTTGGTTGTTATATCATTTCAGCATTCTCTGTGATGATTGTTGGTCCAGATGCCAAACGTCGTTTCTTAAAGGAAGAAGTAAGTGCTACTTGCGTGGGTGGTGGGGAAGAATAGACTTCCCTTTTTGTTTCTTACTGCACTCTAAAGAACCACTATTAGATGAAAACTTGGTATTCCTATGTTGGAACTTGGAAAAACATAGTATTTTATTCAATGTGGATATTCTTTGTGGGGTTGGAATCCTAACATCCTACATCTGAATATCAACATTGGGTTTATAATTATCTGCAAAACACTATATTCGAGGGAATGCTTACTTGGCTTGTGATCACGATACTTAGAAAATGTTGTTGTTCATATGATGTTGTGATTTACGCTTTAAAAATATTCTTGTGATATGTTTATTCCTGATTGATAAGAAATATTTCTAGCCTGTGGTCTATCTGAACATCTTTTTATAGGGGTTAGAGGTGAGGAGGGTTCATAGGTCAGGAAGTTTGCTTGGCATAAACCTTATATGGTGTGAGAATGATGTTCATCTCCTTTTTCACTTTCATCTTGCTCTGTCAATCTTGCATCATGATGTTTTCTGGTTACGTCCTCATTTTGTTCTTTAGTTGTTCATTTTCTTTATGCACACTATCTTCTTTTTCAATTGAACTTTGCTGAACATTGTAATACATGTTATACATTATCAATATCATCACATGATTTTCCCTTTGCCTCTTTCAAATGTTTGAACCTTGATTTTTGGTGGGTTATGCTATATGTTAGAGAGTTTTACTTCTTCCTCATACAGAGTCATTCTGTTGCAATCTAGTCTTGTGTATGTTTTTGAATGTTTAGCTCAGAGGGAATTTGTGTTAGAGCACCAATAATGAAGGATTGCCTGAGTATACCATTTTCCTCTAACTCATCATTTTCCTGTCATCCCTTTTTTCCTTTTCTTTGTCATTTTTTAGTTCTGAAGTTTTGAACTGTATGGTAAAGTTATCCTCTAAGACGGCTCATTTCAAAACAATATTTTACCTAGAATGCTATAATTTCCAGTTTTAGTGCCCGATTCTTAAAGAGGTTCTACATGCTCATATTTATTGTGAGCTGTACCTATGTGACTCATCATCTATTTCAACTGGTTCTTTCATAGATATGAGGGTCATGCCTGTAGGACTACTAGTCTCATTAGGCTTTATTTACTATTAAAATATGATGTGATTCTCGTACTGTTAGTGAGTAATGCGGGTAGCTTCTGGGTGGTGTCTGCCTTTTTCATTTTCTTTTCTTCTTTTCCTCTTTAATGTCTATTGACATAGGGGTTTCTTTTTATCATCACATCCAGGGAGTCAAATGGGGAAACTCTTTGTTGAGGAAGATGTGTTAGAATGCTGGCTTCGTTCGCTTCCCTTTCAAGTGTGCAAAATATATATATATTTTATGAGCACTGCTAAGAAACTGTAACATCTGGAAAGAAAGTAAATCCAACTGAATCCATGAACTGGAATGTTGGTGATGTGTGCATTACAATCACTACTTACAATACAGTCTACTTGTAAAGCATTTTTGTCTTGTAAAGTTCGATCTGTTTATTAGGTCCATATCTTGTAATGTGGCCTCTTTCATTGTTTGTATGATTAAATTTGGCTTTCTAATTAGTCTTAGAGGCGTTTTGTACAGAATCGAGGCCAACACTTGTTCGTGCTATGTATACACTTGTAATTGATTTGTTAGTGTAGAATAGGCATAGATGAGCTAGATGCAAATTGTAACATAGGATCACCTATCCAACTGTAACCATTGATGTAACATGCATACTCCCCGGTTTCTGTTTAAGCACTTGTTCATGCTTGTATACACTTGTAATCAATATGTTAGCTTAGAATGGGCATAGATGAGCTTAGATGCAAATTGTAGCATAGGTTCGCTGTTGATGTAACATACATACTTCCCAGTTTTTGTGTAAGCACTTGTTCATGCTTGTATATACTTGTAATCAATATGTTAATTTATAATAGCCATAGATGAGCTAGATACAAATTGTAACATAGTGTTTCTGATTCAGCTGTAACCATGGATGTAACATAAATGCTCCCCAGCACTTGTTCATGCTTGTATATACTTGTAATCGATATGTTAGTTTGTAATAGGGGCATAGATGAGCTTGATGCGAATTGTAACATAGGTTTGCTGATCCTTGTAACCGTTGATGTAACATACATGCTCCCTTTTTCTGTAAGCACTTGTTTATGCTTGTATATACTTGTAATTGATATGTTCGCTATGTTCTCCAGGTTTTGTGTAAGCACTGGTTCATGCTTGTGTATACTTGTAATATGATATGTTTGCTTAGAATAGGCATAGATGATCTAGATGGAATTTGTAACATAATGTTAGTGTCGCTGATCCAGTGGTAACAATCGAAGTAATATACATGCTCTCCAGTTTCTGTGTAAGCACTTGTTCATGCTTTGTATATATTTGTAATATATATGTTAGCATAGTAGTCATAGATGAGCTATATGCAAATTGTAACATAGTGCCACTGATCCAGCTGTAACCATTGATACATGCGCCCCAGTTTCTGTGTAAGCACTGTTCATGCTTTGTATATACTTGTAATATGTATGTTAGCATAGTCATTGATAAGCTATATGCAAATTGTAACATAGGATTGCCGATTCAACTGTAACCGACTATGTAACATACATGCTTGTTCATGCTTGTATACGCTTGTAATTGATATGTTTGCTTAGAATAGACATTGATCAGCTATATGGAAATTGTAACATCATGTTGAATTGACATGCATATTCCCCAGTTTTCTGTTTAAGCACTTTACATCCATCAAATTGGAAAGGGTTGGAGTTTTTTCTTTTGTTCTTATTCTTGAAGTTATGGCTGGCTGCTGCATTCTGTATTGAGCTAGGAAGAGAATTTTGGGTTGATTCGGGTTTTGTATTGTTGGCAACGATGTCGTTTTGTCGTATTTATGTTGGAATTAAGCTTGAGAAGGCCAATATTTTGATGTATTAATGTAAAGATTCTCACTCGTATAGATCATGTTTTATGTCTTTTCCCTATTTTTGAAGTAAACCAATGTAGCATATTGGATCTATTGGTTTTCCTATCCGTGTATATGTATTTGCATTGATGAGAAAGGGCACTTCATTATATATATAATCATTGTTGTATCTAATGATGTCCATGCTTGAAGTTATTATACTTGGTGTTATTTTTTTTGGGAATTTTTTTTTTTAATATTGTTTTATGATATTTTGATAGAAATCTTACTTTTAGGAGGTATTAAGAATGTAAATCCTAGTAATTTGTCCTAGTAATGTCTCTTTTTTTGTACTTTGGTGATTTTATTCAAGTTTTTTTTTTTATTTGATTGTTTCTACCTAATGTTTGAAATATATTGCATGGATTATATATAGGCATGGATTTACTTATCCAAATTGTCCAATGCAATCATCATTGACATGTATAATTTGGTAATTAGTATTGCCAATTTTGATCTACTATACAAATATTGGAAAATTTTCAAGTGGACTTTTTTCTATGTTACTAGGAGTCAATTGAGTGCTTCTCGAATTTTTTAGTATTCTTTTCATGTATTTGTATGGTTTTCTCTTAAATTTTATGATGAGCGTATGTGTGGAAGCCCATATATAATAACATATAATAAGTAATAAAATGTAATGTTTGAAATTAATAATAACATATATAATATTTAAAATTTCATAATATTAGATTAAGAATATTATTTCTATTTCAATTGTTTATTATGATATTTTCATTTTTGTTGAGTATTTAATGTGACATAATCTTAATCGACAAATTTATCTATATAAATATCAACAATGTGGGTGAAACCTTTTTGTTATAGGATTGAAATGTATGAAAATGTTATATTAAATTTTTGGTTGAAGTGGTAAAGAAGTTTAATATTTAATTTTTTATTAATTTATTTAATTAAAAGGAAAGAAGTATCATTGTATTAATATAATTTATTTTAGTTATGAAAGGATATTTCAGTAATTTTCTTAAACAAGTGAATGTTGAGTTGCTCGTGACATTATCTAGGAGTCCGAATTTTGGATTTAAATAACAATATAGATAAAAGATGAAAATGTTTCATTTTCAGTATTTTAAAAAGCATACCTCTTGTTAGGATGAATAAATTTGATTGGTAGGTTAAATTAATTAAAAAATTCAAAATTGGCCCATTTCAAAAATTAACAATCTTGTATATGGTAGAAATTTTTATATTAAATTTTTAAAAAATATTATCATTAATAGGAATAATAAAATATAGTAATTTATAGACATGATATATAATACAAACAACAAATAAAATACTATAAACTTTTGTTTAAATATTATTATCTACAAAATTTAATAGAGAGTGATAAAATTAAAAGTAACCGTAATACTGGTAAGCTTATTTGAGCTCAAAAACTGTATTTGAGCTCCGTCATCATTAGACTAACCTAACGACAAATTCGAATAATCAATAAACTATTACTAAAAGTCCAAAAGACTTGTTGTATTAGTAATGCGCAAAAACAAGGTCTCAGATGATCAATCATCTTCCTCATCTCATAGTCCAATCTTATGAGTACTATCACAATGCTTTGTCATGATGAATTCTTCTAACAACTGTTCTCAATAAATATGGAGGTACCTTTACTTCTACAAATCCTATGTATATGCCATAACACTACTAAAAATAACAAAAAAATAATAAACTAAACCCACTATTATTTTAAAAAAAATTTGTATTTTTTTTAATATTAATCTCGTTGTAGGTTTTTATCATATATGCTATTTTTGATGTAATACTTAGAATTACTCATAGCCCCTCCACGATCTTTACATGAGAGGATAATGCGCTTCAATACACTCGAATCCACGACCTCGTGCACTGACAACAATGTCAATACTAATCGAGTTAAGACTTCATTAATTAACTTATTTATTTACAAATTTACTAAGCTGTTAAAATTTCTAACTTCAAATATATTTCTATTTATTTTCTTTTACTATATTCAGTATTTCGTTAAAATAAAATTATTTTTAAGGTATAATTATTATATATTATACATTTAATTAAATTAAATTCAACCTTTTCAATAATTCGCTCTTGGTCTATATCATGAGTGAGAGCAACTGTTAATGTTTCAAATTAAATAGTCATCTGCACTACCATGCACTATGACAAAGTGCAAGCTTATGGTGCAAATTTAATTCCATTTATAATATCCTTTTTATTTTAAATCAATATTAAAAATCAAATTTAAGGGTCGATTGAGTCTTAACTCGATTAGCATCGGCATTGTTGCCAATGTAGGAGGTCGTGGGTTCGAGTGTGCTGAAACGCATTATCCTACTATTTAAAGGTTGAGAAAGAACTATAAGTAGTTCTTCGAAAGGATTATATAGAAAAATTTTCATTTCTAGGGAGCTGAAGTGAAATTTTATCACATCATAACTTTTAATTCTATTATTTATTAGGAGATTAAAAATAAATTTTTCATTTGAGGGGAGCAAGGTAGTTGTCATTAAATTCATTAACTAAGATGACTGTCAGCTGGAAGTAGCAAATTGACACAACATTACAAAAGTAATAATATATTTGCCATATAAAATTTTGGAAATAGTAGAATTTAATTAGCGAATTTAACTACTACAATTTGAATTAAGACTAAACTTTCAAATTTAAAATACAACGAACAAATATGCAACTTAAGTATTGAATAAGGACTAATAGCAAAATTTCACCAATTATTATCATCTAAAAAATTGTCAAATAATTGGGTTAGTATAACTTTTAGTCATTGAACTTGGAAATTAGGTCTATGTTGGTATTTGTACTATTTTTTATCCAGTTTGGTACTTGAACTTGGCTATCATGCCTATTTCGATCTTTGAACTTGACAAATGAAAAATTTGATGAATCCATGTTTAAGAACTAAAATGGACCTAATGGACAAAAAAATTGCATTTGTCAAAGTGGACTTAATTGCCAAGTCCAAGGAAATGTACATTAACCCAAAAAATCCCATTAAAGTTTGGAATAAGGCAACTTTTAGTCCTTGAACTTAACAAATTTTCCTAAATTATTTTTTTTTGTCCACGTTAATCCCTGTGTTATAATAAACGTCAACAATAGTGGTAGAACAATCACAAAGCAATAAGAAAAGAAAAAGTAAGAATACACATATTTTACGTGGAAATCCTTTAGGGAAAAAAACTATGGGCAGATAAGGAGAAATTTACTAATGTTGGAAAAACAAATGATAGAAGAGGAATTTAGACTACATCTATTTAAGGGTTGAAAAACCCTATTCTAATCAAAGTCAAATAAAAGAAGAATAATTCTATATGGATTCAACTTGTGATGTATGGTCCGTACCGCAAGGGCTCTGTCTCCACGCCCCCGATCACAACCCTAGTTCCAATTTTGTGCTTAATGGGGATTTCTAATGGGCTACAGCCTTTCATCCCCAAAGATCTCCTTAATTTGCCACTGTATTTATTTCTTCAACAAGTGATAGAATTCGAGTCACACAATCTTTTACACCCCTGAATTTGGTAAATTTTTTTTCAATTTTAATTCATGCGATAATGTAATACTCTAAGATTGTACCATGTCGTTACCTAACAATTTTTAGTGAAAATTATTATTATTTTAAATAATGACGTGAGAAAATATTAAAATGCTATATCTCAAGGACTAAAAGTGAAAAAATACCAAATTCAGATACTAATAAATTGGAGATCCCCTCACCGAAAACAAAGTACAAATCTTTTCCATTTTTAGAATTTTTTATAAAGAAAATTAGAAACTTAATAACAAAAGTCAGCTTTTTTTCTTTCTTTTGAATTTTTTTTCATGCAAAAATGGAAACAGCTAAAACAAAGCATCCTACATTCAAATACTTAATCCTTTCCCTCTCCCTTTCGTTTCTCCTCCTTTTTCTCTTCATTTCCCTCCACCCTAACCGCTTCCAAGCACTCCTCACTACCACCGTCACGGAAAACCGTCCTCCTCATTCCGCCTTCGTATCATCCACCGAAGACCTCAAAATCCGACCTGGTTACACCTCCTACGACACTTACATCCAACGCCAACTCAACAAAACTCTTAACCCTAAACTACGTGAAATATGGACGACAAGAGATTGGGACCGTAAGATCCAAGTCTTCTCTCGATTTTTTGCCGATTTGAAATCCGAAAAATTCCTCGCCGATTCATCCAAGTGCCTCTGCGTCGGCGCTCGCGTCGGTCAGGAAGTTGAGGCATTGAAACGCGTCGGAGTCGCCGATTCGATCGGTATTGATCTCGTACCTTTCCCGCCACTCGTTATCAAAGGTGATTTTCATAACCAGCCTTTCGACGACGAGACGTTCGATTTCGAATTCTCTAACGTGTTCGATCACGCGCTCCGTCCGGAAAAATTTATCGCCGAGATCGAACGGACGTTGAAGTCCGACGGTGTCGCCGTTTTACACGTATCGTTATCGAGGCGAGGAGATAAGTACTCGGCCAACGATTTGTATAGTGTTAAACCGTTGGTTAAGCTATTTCGTAGATCGAAACTGGTTCGGGTCAGGAAAGTTGACGGGTTCGGGTTGGATACTGAGGTTGTTTTTCGTAAGACGAAGAAGAACATTACACAAAGGTTTTGAATTTTTTGTTGCTTTTTGGTAAGTAATTTCTTGTTTGATTTTCTTCTTTGATTTGCAGAAAATTGCTGTTTGATCTTAAAACGATAAACAAATTTGTTGTTTATTATTATAATTATTATTAGTATCAGTTATATTGGTGTTACACTTAATCGAGTGGCCCAACTCGGTTAATAATTTACTTTAATGCCTCACCATAATTAAAATAAGTAATATTATTTAAGGTTATTTTAGTCTTAGTCAGAAAGTTTACGAGAATATCTATCTGTAATTAAAATAAATAATATTATTATTTAAGGGTATTTTAGTATTTCATTTTAAGAAAAACCAATAAAATTATGTATATTGTGAGATTTGAACCCACGCCAATTGCATTAATAAAAACGTTACTTTATTAAACTTAAATTTTGTTCTAATATTTTTATACATTTTAATTTTATTATGCACATTTTATTACCTCCATCAGTTGTATATATTAATAATGTATTTAGTCGAGTTGTTGTCACGAGTTAATTCGACACCGACTCAAGACCGATGACAACACCATGATAAGTAATTTAATATATTTTTTCGTTTTAATAACATACATATTCCATGTGTTATTATTAATTAGTTTCAAATTATATGTTTCATTACTTATTGTATGTTATTTTAAATATACATTTGTATTTTGAATTTGTAGTTTTACATGCATAAGTCGTAATACAATTTCTAGTATATATTATACATGTCAAATTTGACATAAATTAAATAATTCTAATAAATATCAATATATATTTTTTTAGGTCGATATAATAAATATATTAAACCAGTTCAAAATTTTACATGCGTGATAAGGATTTATATCGATAAATTCAATGAACCGTTAAAATATTAATTGTACAGAAATATATGAAAGAGTGTAAAACTATGGTTTTACACGGTATTATTATTATGGAGAAAGATTCACCATTTCGTCTTTTTACGATTAATATTTTAATAATTTAATTATTTTATTTTTAAATATAATTATTTTTGTCATACATATAAAATTTTGAACCGATTTTATATCTCTATTGTAGCGATCTAAAATATTATATATATAAATATTTATTAAATTATTCTAAATTTTATATAAAACAAATAATTAATTTTTTAATTTACTTCAAATTTGACATACATTACATGTATAAATAGAATATTAAATATAATAATTAAATCGATAAAATATTAGTTATATAAAATTAAACGAAAGTGGTGTAAATGGATTCCTCCGTCGTGGTCGTGGTCATCATTGCCGTCCATTGAACTGCATGTAATTGGCTTCTTTGAAATTTTTTGATACCAACTTTATTTTATGGGCCTTTAATCATTATTTATAATACTGAAAATTTGAATAATATGAATTTAGATAATTAAATTTAAATATTATAATGGATGTGAATATTGATTATTTATGCACGACGCTACCTTAAAATATAATTTTTAACTTTAGTTTTTTATAATTTTAAAATTTTTAATTTAGTATATGATAAAATTATATTTTACTTCAAAAATAAAAAAATAATTTAATCTTTTAAAAATTATAAAGATATAGACTATTAAAATGATGAAATTTCACTTTTATTATTATGAAAATATATAACTTTATTTAGGTCTCCTAAAAAAAAATTCTAACTCCGCCCTTATTTATGCAGATAATGAATTCAAAATTTTAAATTTATTTTGAAAACCGTCCCTTATTTATAAAATACAAATTCTATAAAATAAATTTCACTTACTTGGATTTTCAATAATAAATATTCAATGATAATTTTATTTAAAAATTTTAATGTTACTAAAACAACCCAATGTCATCTCTAATTTGCATGGCATAAATTTTGATGTGTATTTTTTTTGGGATTTTCATTTGGCAGCTCTTGACTTCCTAAGTGAGTTAAAAATGTGTCATTTATTTTTATTTTTAAATACAATATAAGGATATAATTAATTTATTTTAAACTAATTTGTGGAACTAATAATAATTATCTTATATAGATATATATGGTATATATTATGATAATTATTTAATATATGGGTAAACTACTAAAATAGTCCCTTTTGTTTCCCTCGGGTTACATTTTAGTCACTTATGTTTGAAATGTTATGTTTTAGTCACTTACGTTAATGTGTTATAACATTTTAGTCACTGAGCCGTTAATTATCGTTAACAGTATAACGGTAAGCTGACGTGACACGTTAAATCATCATTTCAAATAAAAATTTTAGGTTAAATTATACAATTAGTCCTTGTATTTTTTTTTCATTTGGAGCAAATTTTTTTATGTTCTTTAAATTTTTTCTTCTTTTTTTTTTTCATTCTCTTCTGCTTCTCTCTCTATTTTTCTCCATTCTTCATCTCTTTTAACGTAAATGAAAGAAATCAAATTGCTCAAAATGAAAAAAATATAGGGACCAATTGTATAATTTAACCTAAAATTTTTATTTGAAATGATGATTTAACATGTCACGTTAGCTTACCGTTATACCGTTAATAGCAATTAACACTTAGTGACTAAAATGTCACAACACAATAACTTAAATTACTAAAACGTAGCATTTTAAATATAAGTGACTAAAATGTAACCTAAATAAAACAAAAGTAACTATTTTAATAGTTTACCCTTAATATCTTGACAATTTTTATTAAATTCAATTAAGAAATTGCTTCCTTTTAATTGATATTTAAAAGAAAATAAATAAAATATATATTAGGTTTTAATCTCGCTTGCGAAATTAAAAAACTCCAACATCAATGTTAGATAATTGATTTTTTTTTTAGTTAAAAGGAACTTTAGACTATGATGTTAACTCGCAATCCTTTTATTGCATTTTTTAAATTGAGAAGTTTGAGATCTCGAGCTGGATTCTTGTCTTATATAAACACGTGGTTCTTTTTCATATTTATTCGAGTTATAATTAGTTGGTTTAAGGTTATTTAATGGTTGGGTTACTTATTTGGTTCAATACTTAAAAGTGATGAATAATGTTTGATTTTGATTGTAGCTTTAATTTTGAAAAAATTAAAATAATAAAATGAAAAATCTTTTTATTAAGTAGTTATTTTAAAAAATTAAAAGATACTAGAAAATTTTAAAAGCTTGGTGGGTAAAAATTGTATGATGTGGTACCCAAATTCTTATTTAAATAAAATACGATGGAAAATAAAATAAAAGTAAAATCCATATAGAACTAGACTTCTTTTATTTTATTTTAGAATAAGGTTTTAAACCTTATTAAACTCCATCTATTTTATATTGATTAGGATAAGGTGTTTCAATCCTACTAGAATATGGCTTTGCAAGCCTATAAATAGACATAGTCTATTCCTCTTGTATTTGAGTAAAAAATTTTCGACATAGTGAATTTTCTTCTCTCTCGCCTGTGGTTTTTTTTCGAAAGGGTTTCCACGTAAAATTTATGTGTTCTTTATTTTTATTTATTTTATTCTATTTTATTTTTCACAAATTGGTGTCGAGCTTTAGGGTTATTCATCTCGATCACGGTAATGGCGTCTTTGAAGTATGAAATTCATTGTTGGATCGCAACACCGATTTGCGTTGTAGGCAAATTAAGATGCAAGCGGTTCTTGCAGATGGATCTAGAGGATGCCCTGCTAGGATAGATAAGATGCCTTCGACATTAACATATGAAGAGAAGAAGCGTAAGGATCGAAAGGCATTAACACAATTACATCGCATTTGTCCAACGAAATTTTGCAGGATGTGATGAAAAGAAAAGCGCCATTGCATTATGGAAGAGGCTAGAACAAATATGTATGTCGAAAACTCTAACAAGCAAGTTGCATATGAAGCGGCGTCTTTATGCTCATCGTTTGGAGGAAGGTGCGTCGTACACGAACACTTAGCAGTGTTTAAAGAAATTCTCTCAAACTTGGAGGCCATGGAGGTTCGATGATAAGGAAGATCTAGGGTTGATTCTACTTTGTTCGTTGCCCGTCTTATTCAACCTTTAGAGACACGATTTTATATAGCCGCGAGTCTCTCACAGTTGATGAGGTTTATGATTCTTTAACCTCGTATGATAAGATGAAGCATCTTGTGGTTAAACCCAACTCTCGGGAGAGGGTCTCATTATTCGTGGGAGACAAGACCGGAATGTTGATGATGATCGTGGTAGAACACGAGGCGGAATCCTCGTGGTAAATCTAAGGGTAGATCGAAATCTTCAAGCGAGGTAAAACTTGCAACTTCGCAAGAAGAAAGGGCACATTAAATCTGAGTGCTATAAGCTACAAAATAAGATTAAAAGGGAGGCTGCGAATCAAAAGGAAAACGACGAGAAAATTCGGTGAAGTGATGTTGTAGAAGACTACGGCGATGGTGAACTTCTAGTTGCTTCATCAATGATTCTAAAGTAAGCGAGAGTGGATACTTGATTCATTTGCACCTTCCACATGAGTCCCAATCGGGATTGGTTTACAACTTATGAAACGATGTCTGAAGGTGTTGTTTTGATGGGAAATAATGCTTCATGTAAAATCGCGGTGTTGGAACAATTAAAGTTAAGATGTTTGATGGAGTTGTCGAACACTTAGTGACGTGCGGCATGTTCGAATTGAAAAGAAATTTAATTTCGTTGAGTACTCTTGATTCAAAAGTGCAGATACACGGTGAAAGTGGGGTTTTAAAGATTTCAAAGGGTCCCTTGTTGTGATGAAAGGGCAAAGAAAGATTGCCAAGTTATATGTTTCTGAGGTTCTATTATTCTTGGTGATCATTGTCGCTTCCTCTTCCTTGTCGATGATGATATTACTAAACTTTGGCATATCGCCTAGGGCATATGAGTGAGAATGGCATGGCGAATTAAGCAAAAGAGGACTTCTTAATGGGCAAGGAATTTGCAAACTGAATTTCGTGAGCTTGTGTTTTGGGAAGCAAAGAGAGTTCGATTCACTAGAGGAATCCATAACACGAAGGAAGCGTTGGAGTATATCCATTCGATGCGTGGGGCCGTCCGAGTGCCTTCGAGAGGTGGAGCTAATTATATGCTAACCTTTATTGATGATTTTTCGAGAAAAGTTTGGGCGTTCTTCACAAGCGGAAAAAGCGATGTGTTTTCCACATTTAAGTCTTGGAAAATTATGATTGAAAAGCAGACGGAAAGCAGATAAAATACCTCCGTCATGAGACAATGGCTTAGAGTTACGTTACGATGAGTTTAATAGATTGTGCAAGTCGAGGGATCATGAGACACTTGACGATTCGTCATACTCCTGACAAAAGCGGCGTTGCGAGCGAATGAACGAGCGATCATGGAGAAGGTTCGATGTATGTTGTCAAATGCCAACTTACAAGTCATTTTGGCGAGCGACCTCTCTTGCATGTTTTTGATCAACCGATCTCCATCCGTTGCCATTGAGAAAAAGACTCCACAAGAGGTATGGTGCGTAATCCGCTAATTATTACGATTTAAAGATTTTTGGGTGTCTGCGTATGCTCATGTTGATAATGGAAAATTGGAACCGAGATCCATTAAATGCGTTTTTCTTGGTTATAAAGTGGTGTAAAAGGCTATAAGTTATGGTGTCTGAAAATAGAAAAGTTGTGATTAGCGAGATGTTGTTTTGATGAAAGCGCTATGCTACCTAACTTATCTCTTAAAGACTCTTCCAATAAAGAAAACCAAAAGCGGTGGAGCATCGATTAATCTGAATCAACTCCTCAAGCCGATACAAAATTGAGAATAGAGTTGCTTCTTCACCGCAATACTCTATCGCCAAAAACAGGACAAGAAGAGAAATTAAACCTCCAAAGAAGTATGCCGAGGTTGATCTAGTTGCTTATGCTTTAAATGTGGTGAAGATATAGATGCGAATCAAGAGCCATTTAATTATTCGAGGCGATTAGTTGTGAAGACTCGAGAAAAGTGGATGTTTGCTATGCAAGAGGAGATGGAATCACTCCACAAAAGCAGAACATGGGATCTTGTAAAACTTCCTAAAGGTAAAAAGGCATTCGTTGTAAATGGGTGTTTAAAAGAAAGAAGGACTCAGGAGTTGAAGAACCGGATATAAAGCAAGGCTTGTTGCAAAGGGTTACTGATCAAATTCCGAGTGGACTTCACAGATGTGTTCTCTCCGGTTGTTAAGCATAGTTCGATTCGAGCTTTGCTTGGTATTGTTGCCATGCATGATTTGGAGCTTGAGCGGTTAGATGTAAAACGCATTTTGCATGGAGAACTTGAGGAAGATATTTACATGCAACAACGGAGGGTTTTATAGTCTCGAAAAAGAGGACTATGTTTGCTTCTTTGAAAAAGTCCCTTTACGGTTTGAAACAGATCACCAAGACAGTGGTACAAGAGGTTTGATTCCTTTATGACTTCTCATGATTTCAAAAGAAGTAGTTTTGACAGTTGTGTCTACTTTAAGAAAAAGCAGTGATGGTTCTTTTGTGTATCTACTTCTTTATGTTGATGACATGTTGATAGCGAGAAAAGATAAAGAGAGATAAGAAAGGTTAAAGCCCAACTAAGTGAAGAATTTGAGATGAAAGATTTAGGACCAGCAAAGAAGATACTTGGTATGGAGATTCTCGAGATAGAAAAGCAAGTAAATTGTACCTAAGTCGGAAGGGTACATTGAGAAAGTTCTTTGCGAGTTCAATATGCGAGTGCTAAGCTCTGTTAGTACTCCTTTAGCGACCATTTCGGACTTTCATCGGCCTTATCTCCTCAATCGATAATGAGATTGAGTACATGTCACATGTTCCATACTCTAGTGCGAGAGGATCTCTCATGTATGCTATGGTTTGTTCACGCCCGATTTATCATATCGATCGGTCAGGTTAGCGATACATGGCGAATCTCGGTAAAGAACACCGGAAAGCGATTCGATGGATTTTAAGATACTTACGAGGCACTACTAATGTTTGCTTACAGTTTGGAAGAACTAAAGATGGAGTTATAGGGTATGTTGATGCTGATTTTCTTTGGAGACCTTGATAGAAGAAGATCTCTCACGAGT
The DNA here is from genome assembly GCF_025698485.1 of Gossypium arboreum. NCBI lineage: Eukaryota > Viridiplantae > Streptophyta > Magnoliopsida > Malvales > Malvaceae > Gossypium > Gossypium arboreum. The sequence goes on from NC_069073.1 coordinate 121,153,576, forward strand.
TACGTCTTTACAATCGGAGGTTGTGCAATTAGTTGGAAAGCCACTTTGCAAACTACGTCACTTTGTCTACCAAAGTTGAGTACATGGCGATTCATCGAGGCTTGTAAAGAAGCTATTTGGTTGAAGGGACTATTTAGTGAACTCAATGAAGACCTTCAAATCAGCACAAGATTTTGTGACGGTCGAGTGCCATCTTTCTTACAAAAGATCAAATGTTTCATGAGAGAACAAAACACATTGATATTCGGTATCATTTTGTTCGTGATATTATTGCTCGTGGTGATATTGTTGTGAGCAAAATTAGCACTCATGAAAATCCTGCAGATATGATGACTAAGTCACTTCCTATAACCAAGTTTGAGCATTGCTTAGACTTGGTTGGTGTTCATTGTTGAAGTTAAACCCTTAAGGGGTTTTTGGAAGAGGTGAAGAACTTGTTTATTGAAAGTTCGCGATGAAGAACTTGTTCATTGAGAATTTGTGTCAAGGTGGAGATTGTTAGAATTAAGTGACCCAAATTCTTATTTAAATAAAATACGATGGAAAATAAAATAAAAGTAAAATCCATATAGAACTAGACTTCTTTTATTTTATTTTAGAATAAGGTTTTAAACCTTATTAAACTCCATCTATTTTATATTGATTAGGATAAGGTGTTTCAATCCTACTAGAATATGGCTTTGCAAGCCTATAAATAGACATAGTCTATTCCTCTTGTATTTGAGTAAAAATTTTTCGACATAGTGAATTTTCTTCTCCTCTGCCGTGGGTTTTTTCCGAAAGGGTTTCCACGTAAAATTTATGTGTTCTTTATTTTTATTTATTTTATTCTATTTTATTTTTCACACCTTTTATTGCATTTTTAAATTGAGAAGTTTGAGATCTCGAAATGGATTCTTGTCTTATATAAACACGTGGTTCTTTTTCATATTTATTCGAGTTATAATTAGTTGGTTTAAGGTTATTTAATGGTTGGGTTACTTATTTGGTTCAATACTTAAAAGTGATGAATAATGTTTGATTTTGATTGTAGCTTTAATTTTGAAAAAAATTAAAATAATAAAATGAAAATCTTTTTATTAAGTAGTTATTTTAAAAAAAATTAAAAGATACTAGAAAATTTTAAAAGCTTGGTGGGTAAAAAATTGTATGATGTGGTATGTTGCGAGAGTGCCAAGTCAACTTTTTTTTTTTGTGTGTGTGTGTGTAACGTTGTTTGTAATAAACCGAAAGTTACGGTATCGGAAATTGAGTCTTGAGTACTGTTTCCATGAAATTTATTCATGAATATTTATTAGAAATATTTATGAATTATAGTTGAATGGTTATTTAGTGTTTAATTAAGTGAAGTAGCTTGAATTTAGTTTAAAGGATTAAATTGCATAAGGAATAAAAGTTTAATTATAGATTAAAGAAGTAAAAGGGACTAATCTAGCAATTAGACCCTAAGTGCCATGTGTGTGAATGTATGATATAACATGTGTAATAGTTGGTATATATGTGTAATAGCTATAAGATATTTTATGTTATAGCTATTACACATGTTAATTTTATATTTATTATAGGTTAATAATAATATAATATAGTATAATGAATAAAGAATAATAAGTAAAGAATAGAAAAGTTACAGAGAGCAAAGCGTGAGAAAGAAAGAAAGATAGAAAGACTAACAGAGAGCAAACGTGAGAAAGAAAGAAGGAAAGAAAGAAAGAAATAAAAAAGGGAAATTTGAGGATTAAGGCCCTAAAGTTTGATTGGTAAGTTGTTTTAGCTCATTTTCTTATGATTTTTATGTTTATGGATGCCTAATTCAAAGTTCTACATGTATGAGGTTAAAATGAAGAAAAATAGAGAATTTTTAGATATTGATTTAGTTGAATAAATTGAGGTTTTATGGGTTAAATTGATAGAAATTGAAGTTAGAAGTGATTAGTTAAATGAATTTCTAAGTTAGGTTTAAATAGGGACTAAGTTGAATAGAGCTCAAAATTTATGTTTTATAATGAATTTTATGAGTTAGAAATTGTTAATGAGTTGATTAAAGAGAATATGAAGCTTAAGTTAAAGAAAAAAGATTAGTAATGGAAAAAGGACGAAATTGGAATTTTGTAAAAGTTTGGTAGAAAGTGAAAATGTGTTTTATGAATTAATATATTGATGATTTTTAATTGTATGATTGTTAGTAGCAAATGTAGCACCGGATACATCATCAAAGAAGGGAAAAGAGAAGGTGAACGAAGATATCGATTAAATTCGATAAATAGTGGTTTGTATTTCTATAAACCGAGCTTAATCGTTATTGCTATATTTGATATTTATATTGTATGAAATATGGATGAGGTAAGTATTTTTACCATATTGAAATGAATGTGATTTTGAATACCCTATTAACGATGTCGGGCTAGTGGGATATAGTTGACATGTCATAGGAATTGGAAGTATTGGGATATTCGACATTGAGTCGATGAGACACTATATGTCGACTCATCGTTAAAGTTCGGATTTGTTCCGATGAAGTACTTTGTGTACTATAATGTTAAAGTTCGGATTTGTTCCGATGAAGCAAGTATGTGCTTATCCGGAGTGTGGGTTGGATCCGTGTATCCGTCGATGTCTCGAGTTATGTTAATAAGGGTAAATAAAGTAAAGGTTATTAAAGTCTTGATTGATATTGAATAATAGCAATAATGTGTTTGAATTACCATGTTTTAAAGTTGATTAAGCTACTGTTTATAGAAATACCATCGAGAGTATTCTCAACAGACGGTTTGTTTTCGTGCTTGCTAGGTACGAAAGTATAAGGACTCAGCATACTCAAAGTTGCACACAAAAGTCAACTAAGTTAAAACTCGATCAATTCGATTTTATATACAATTTAAATTGATTAAAGTACTTGAGAGGTCCTTATATCATAGGGATTAAATCAAATTAATCTCTTTATTATTAAATAGATAAATTTCATCCCTATAATATTAAAAAGAATTATATAAATCCAAACTGTAATAGAGTTATTTTTGTGGTCATAGAGTTGTTTTTGTTTGGCAAAATTATTCACCCTATGCCAATTAGCATCAAGGTAATGGACCATATGCAATATTTTATTTTATTTTATTTTATGATCATATCTGTTCTTTTTGATATAATGACTAGAATTATCTATAGCCCACTCTTCAACTTATAAATAGGAGGATAATATGCTTCAATACACTCGAACTCATGTCCTTCTATATTGACAACAATACCCATACTAATCGAGCTTAAGACTCAATCAACGCAAATTGCAATACTTGAAAAGGAACCTAAATATACATGAGAAATACACCCACTTCATCAATTCCTAAAATAGGTTTTAGTTAAGATTATGCTTATTTAGTCGGGATAAATTTAAAAATTAAGTGTTAAAACGTAAATATTGAAAGTTTAAGGTAACAAAATTTTCCAATATTTTTTTTATTTCGAAATTAAGCAAATTAAAATTTTTTAAATGTAGCAATTTAATCCTTGTCAATTTTTAAAGTGACCAACAAAGGATAATTAATCACAATGTTAATGTTCTTGTCAATTGTACATAATTTTGATTGGTATAATAACAAACTTAGCACTCGATGTTTACATGTTTTGTAAATTTGGTCTTAATTCTAAAAAATTAAATAATTTTAGCCTCAACGTTTAAGCACCGATTTACAAATGAAACCATTATTTTATAAAAAAATGAATGTCACTGAAATTGAAGCACAACCAACTACAATGCAAAGTATACTTTTTAGGTGAAATGAGATGAAAATTAATAGTTTAATTATCATTTCTGACTAAAAAAAGCCTTTAAAGACCAATTCGAAAATTGGGTTATAGTTCAGGCACCAATTTACAAATAAAACCATTATTTTACAAAGATGAATGTCAAGGGAGTATTTATGGGCTTATGGCGAAGGGCAAGTGATTAGGTGAAATCATGGCGGCCACGGACCTTTTTAATTAAAGTCCCAATTGTCTAAATTAAAACCATTTAATTCTGTATATATCAATTATGTCATTTTCGTATCCAGAGCAAAACCAACTCGGCAATAATTAATTTTTTTTTAATTCGGTTTTTATATAAAAATAAATCTAATTTTTAAATGAGTGACAAATAAATAAAAAAATATATTGATAAAGTTTTAATTCGATTGGCATCGACATTGTTATTAGTGCAGAAAGACATGAGTTCGTGTGCACTGAAGCGTATTACCCTCTTATTTAAGGTTGTGGAGGGATTATGAATAGTTTTAGGTATTATATCAAGAATACGAACATGAGCCAAACCAATCAGAATATATGAAATTTTAATTGAGACAATTGTGGTAATTGACTTAGTTTTGGGTTAATTTTTAAAACCATAATAATTTATTAACCCAATTTTTCAAAGTTTGAACTTAACTATTTAACATAAAAATTATAAATATATGTCAAGTAGAGACGATATCAGTTGCAGTAGCAGATTTTGGGATTAAATTTTGGAGTGTCTAATTAAATTTTTCAAAAAAAATTTAGGAGTTCAATGAGATTTTTCTAAAAAATTGAGGTTCTAATTAAAATTTTTGTGAGATTAATGAGAATTTCGAAAAAAATTAGAATAGCTTAATTAAAATTTTCAAAGAAATTAAAAGAAAAAGTGAAAATTTTCAAAAAAAAAATTGAGAGAGATATTAAAATTTCAATAAATTTTAAGAAAAAAAATAAATTTTTTTAAAATTTTTGGGGGCCGAGGCACTCATTGGCCACCTTTACGGTTTGCCAGTGATCGGGTGCAAGCTAGGGCTTTGGCTCTTCCTTTCCTCCAGCACGTATTTTAAATATTAATAAAATTATTATTTAATCTTTTAAAAATTTACAATTCAATCCCGATTTATCGTTTAAAACTATCCTCATATAAAAATATAAATACATAAAGTTTTAAATATAATTATAATATAAGAAATAAGATAAATACTATATATAAAAAAGGGTTAAAGTAGTTGAGAAATGTAACGCCCCCACGCCAGAGACCGTCGCCGGAGTCGAGCTTGAGGTGTTACCGAACATAATTTATCGAATTAAGAACTTCGAATCATTTATTTCTACATTCACAGCTTTCTAGCTACCTACATCATAGTTACAAGAAAAATAATATCTCGAGTTACAAAACTCGAAATCAAGATCCGTAAATTTTCCTTAAATCTAGACTCATATATCTATTTACTAATTTTTTTCTAGAATTTTTGGTTAGGCCAATTAATACAGTTTATTAGTTAAAGTTACCCCTGTTTCAGGACTTGATTGGACAGACCTCTGTTTACTACGAACCATATTTCTATCTGTGAAAAGTTTATATGACTATGCCGTTTATTTATTCCGAAACTAGACTCAATAAGGATTCGAAGAATATAAAATAAACCACCTAATTATTTTTTTACAATTTATGGTAAATTTCTAAAGTTGGAACAGGGGATCCAGAAATCGCTCTAGCTCTGTTTCACTAAAATTCAAATATCTTATAACATATAATTCCTTTACTTGTTTCATTTGTTTTATATGAAACTAGACATACTAGGCTTCAATTTCATATTTAATCCATCACAAAATTCAATTTCTATGATTTTTAGTAAATTTTCAAACTCATGTCAGTGTTGCTGCAATATTCTGTTTATGGCAAATTTCATCTTTTCATGAGTTTTTATGATCTAGATAACATATTAAACTTCCATGACATCAAACATGATCTAACTTAGCATTTTCCATGACTTATCATTATTAAGCATTTTCTCAACCAAATCATGTGCCATATCACAAAATTATTTACACAAAATAGGTGTATTGCTATACATGCCATACTTAAGTTTTACAAGCCATTTACCAAAAAGAGTCCTTCGGATAGTGTGATCGAACCTTCGACCTGTCCCGATTCCTAAGCCGGCTTGTTCAAAACTACAGTGAATGAAAAGGAGGGAGTAAGTATAAATGCTTAGTAAGTCATATGCAAATAACAAGTAACATAACAATACAATTATAACAAACAACCTTAGCATGGTATCACCAAAACATATATCACATTTCTAAACATCATTAATCATCTTACCACCTTATCGTTGTTGTATCTATTTTCAACCCGAAGGTTAAGTACATACCTGTCCAAAGTGTCCATTTCACAATACTTACCAATACGTCACCTGCATCTTAAGTGTTCTTCCATTTCACTAGAAATTTTACCCGTTGAACACATCGAAATATAACTCGATACATGGATAATTTGCACATAAGTGCCACATTTGTAGCCAAGCTACCATGTAACCCGCCCATAAGTGAACTCGGACTCAACTCAACGAGCTCGGGCGTTTGTATCCATAAGTGAACTCGGACTCAACTCAACGAGTTCGGACATTTCACATCCATAAGTGAACTCGGACTCAACTCAACGAGTTCGGATGTTCAACCATCCTAGTGACATGTCACTTGTATCCTAATCTATTCCTAAGGTTCAAACGGGATTTTCCTCGAACGCATCTCCTTGCCATCGTCCGTAAAATACCGAAACCAATACTCGGTAGCACTTTATATTTAACAAATAATACACTTAATTTGCATTTTATTCGAAAATAACCACAAAGCATATATTTCATGATAAAAATCAGCATATCATATATTTAACATCAATAACTTAAAAATAACAATTATGCTACCTTATTTACACATGAACTTACCTCGGTACAAAATTTTTAACAATCGAGCCTATTCCTCAGAACTTTGTTTTTCCCTCGATCACGACTTGAATCTCGTTTCTCTTGATCTATAATACCAAATTAATCTTATTTAATACATACATTCATTAGAACAGTCCTTAATACGAACTTTGGCAAAATTACCATTTTGCCCCTAAACTTTTGCATAATTACACTTTTGCCCCTAGGCTCGGGAATTAAACTTCATCCCTTATTATTATGTTTTATGACATTCTGATCATTTTTCCCTTCTATGACAACATCAAATTCTCACTCTAACATGTATTTATGACTACTAAATATTTTTACCGATTAAGCATTTTTACTCGTTTTTACTCAAAAACGAGTAGCACAAGTTGTCTAACAAAATTTAAAACCTCATATTTTGTCATAAAACACCAAAATACACAAATTTCACCTATGGGTATTTTTCCAAATATGAACCATAGGTTGAATTATAATTAACATAAGCTAAATCGAGCTACCGGGATTTCAAAAACATAAAAATCATTAAAAACGGGGCTTGAAATCACTTACTATGAAGTTTGAAAGTTGAAGAAATCCCGAAGAGAGCAAAAATTGGCAGAACAATATGGAGAAGATGATCATTTTGGGTTATTTTTCCTATTTTTATTTCATTTAATATCCAAATGACCAAAATGCCCTTACTACTAAACTTTCCAAAAATTCCTTCCATGTCCTAATTTTGTCCATGAACTTAAAAATGGTCAAATTACCATTTAAGACCTCCTAATTAATATTTCAAAGCAATTTCATACTAAAAGCTTCTAGAATGCAAGTTTTGCAACTTATTCGATTTAGTCCCTAACTTTAAATTAAACTCGTTATGCCAAAAATTTCTTCACGAAATTTTCACAAAATTATGCAATCATATCATAAACCTCAAAATAATTATAAAATAATTATTTCTATCTCGGATTTGTGGTCACGAAACCACTATTCCGATTAGGCCTTAATTCGGGATATTACAAGAAATTCCTGTATTTTAGGACTATCAAATTAGTCTCTATTATCAAATGTATCAATTTAGTCCCTATACTATTAAAAGAATTAATAAGTCCAAATTGTAATGAGTTAACATTTAATATATAAAAATGTATTGAAATTTGTTTTTATCAATTACGTTTAATTCCAAACAAAAGATTTTATTTACAAAACCATAAAAAAACTTTAAATATATTAACTCTGTTAAACAATAAATGACATTTTTATACAATAAATATTAACTCGATTCCAATTTGACCTTATTTGATTCTTTTTAGTAATATAAAGACTAAATTGATCAATTTAATAATAGAGGACTAATTTGATTATATCCTTATAATAGTGGACGTCTTAGATATAGTATACTAAAAAAAATGTTTTTCTTTTTTTATATAAAGCTTAGAACTAACCCATAACCCTTAAATAGGAGTATAATGTGTTTAAACCTACACGAACTCATATCTTCCTGCACTGACAATAATACCGATACTATTTATTATTTAAGATCACTTACAGATTCTTTAGATTGATGAATTAAATCAAGGTTAAGTTTTATAATTGACGAATTTACTGTTTCGGTTAAATTACATTAGTGGTCACTTAACTATTAGTATTTTTTTTGTTATCCAACAATTTAAATCTTTCTTTTTTGGTTATCCATCGTTAAATTACTGACGGAAAGATAACATGATAGCTTGTAAAATTGATATAATAACAACTTCAACCCTCAACATTTATATATTGTGTCAATTTAATCTTGATTCCAAAATCATTAACTCTCAACATTTACATATTGTGTAATTTGGTCTTTTATTTTTGCAGTTTTTATTTTGTTTGTGACATTGAAAGTTAATTTTAAAAGAACGAGAAAAATATGAAAATTATGATCTTAGAGTTTTTGGTGTTTCCATTTCTTGTATACTTCCCATCAAATTTAGTTGATAGATTTGTTTTTTCTTAGCTTTTTAGGTGAAGAGTCATAAAGAAAAGCAACATTGGGAAAAAAAAAAACAAATTACAAAATGTGTGAATATTGGGGGTCAAATTTTTTAGAATCGAGACTAAATTGACGAAGTGTATAAATGTTAAGGATTAAATTTGTTATTATATCAACTTAAAAACCTTCCATGTAATATTTTATATACCAACTTTAAAAACCTTCCATGTAATCTTTTTGTCAACCATTTAATGGTCGGTGATAAAAAAATCGAATAAGGGTGACCATTTTTGTAATTTTTCATAGTTAGATGACCAAAAAAGAAATTTATCAATAATTGGGTGACCATAAGCTCAATTCATCTCTCACATAAACTTTTAATAAATATATTTATTCAATAATCTATATTTAAATAAAATATTTGTGATATTTATAATCTAACCCCATCATTAGGGATGACAACGGAACGAGGCGAGGGTGAGGGCAAGGGCAGATAAGGCTAAATCCATCACTGCTTTACAATTGCACACTCTACTCCACCACCCGCCCTGCTCAACTATGGATTTGTATTTTTGAAAACCACTACCACACAAATGTTGGATGCATCCATCTCCATTTCCATCCACCCTCCTCCGTTTCAATTTAATTTTTACTACCTATATTTTATATTTTCAATATTTTTAAAAATAAGTAAATATTTAAATATAATTCTTTAAAAAATATTTAAACATGAAATTATATCAATTTTCTATGACATGTTATATACATATATATATATATATATATATATAAAGATAAAATGGTAAATGATATATTGGATGAGGTAAGTAATTACCATAACTCTCCCGTATCTACTGTCCAAAAGACAAAATCTATTTGTTCCGTGTACATCTGTTTTTTTTTTTAAAGTCCACTCAATTCAGAGCTGATCAATTTGAAATCCATTGAACAATTCGAGTTTTACTATAAAGACCATTATACTAGTTGTTAGATTGTATTTTGCCTTTTCTACTAAAACAAATGCAACTTAGTGATTTTACATTTGATCAAATAGCAAATTAAATAAAATTTCCATCAATTTCTACCATTAAAAATTGGTCACTATATATCAGCATGAAGTACACGTGCCATATCATATATCACTATGTGATTATTTTGTTAGTCATGCTAATTTTTTTACGGAAAAAATTAATTTACTCTTTAATCTATTCTAGAGAATTAATTTACTCTTTTTTTTAATAAACGAGGCAATGTGCAATTTGATTTTTATTGACACTTTTCCTCCACTTTAACAAAAAGCTTAATTCATCTCTTACATAAACTTTTAGTAAAACTATTTATTTATTTTTATATACAAAACTTAAAACTACTCATAACTTTCTTCCAACCTTTAAATAAAAGGATAAAACTCACTTAAGTACACATGAATCCACGTCCTCATGCATAAATATATTTATTATATAATCTAAATTTAGATAAAGTATTTATGATATTTATAATCTAACCCCATCATAGACACCTCTACTTAAAGGTGAGCAAAACTCAATTTTTTTTCGAATTTCGAGTAATTCGAGTTAGCTTGAATAAGTAATTCGAGTTTCGAGTTTAAGTCGAGTTAAACTTTATAATTCGAATAACAAATTGGTGAAGATACCCTTTGGTCTCTCATCAATTTTGAAAATAAGCAAATTGGACCTCTTAATAAAAATTACAAAATAATTCAAAATAATATTTAAAATTAAAATATTTATAAAATTTAAAATTTTATATTTTTAAAAATTCTAAAAATATAAAAAAGTTAAAATTTTAAAATTTCTTAAAATAATATTTTGGGATTGAATAAATAAATAAATTATTCAATTTTATCGTATTAAAATAACTTTAAAAATTTTTTCAAACATATATAATTCTAAATTTATGTGCTCTAATATGTAACTAATTATACTGTATTAAAATTTTAATTTGACATATTTAATTTTTAAGTTAAATTAAATAATTTCATTTGACACGATTTAAAATTTTAATAAAATAATACTCTTCAACTCAAAACTTTTTCGCTCAACCCAATTCGGGCCAACACCGACCGTACCCGTACCTCTACCTATGTCTTTGTCCACGTCCAAAGGATCCGAACTAGGCAAAGGTCAAGCTTGGCTGACACACCATAAATGGGAAAGACCTCCCCCAAAAGTTTGCAATTAAGGAAAATAATGAAGGCAAAGAAAGGATTTTTCAGTACATAAAACAAGATATATCCCTTTCTTTTTCTTCAAATATCAAAAGGTTTCATCACTAAGCAATCTCTCTCTTCCCTTCCTTTTTAAAAAGTCCACCAAATTCCATTATTCCCTTCAAACCCCATTAAGACCCCATCGCTTTTGTGTGTTTTTTTTTTTTTTCCATCATCCTTCTTTTTGTGCTAAACATAAAAAAAAAAATGTTGCAAAATCAGGCCAATAAGTCTTCTTTTAGAGAATCTCTTAAAGCTCTTGAAGCTGATATACAGCATGCTAATAGCTTGTAAGTTCTCTTCTTTTTTTTTTTTGTAATTTTTATAAATTTTATGGTTCATGAATTTGATTTTCTTTTAGAACCCATTTTCATTCTTGCTTTGTTCTGACATTTTCTGTTTCTGGGCATTTGATTTTCATTGGTTTGGTTTGCTTAATTGCTTTATGTTTATTTATCAATGGACTCGTTTTTATATCAGTTCTTGTTTTTCTGGAGATTGGGTTTCTTTTATGAACTCTTTTGATTTCCTTTTTCATTAGAAAAGAAAAGGGTCAAATTGTGATTTTGGTCCTTTTGTTTTGCTCAAAATTGGAATTTAAACTGGAATTTGGTAATTTACTAGTCGAAATAGTTGACGCAATTAACTATTTTGGTTAAAATATTTACATGGATTTCTCTGAACTAGTTGATTTTTCCACCGGAAATGAAAAGGTCATATTATGATTTTAGTCCTTCTATTATACTCAAATTTGGAATTTAGTTCTGTATTTTAATTTGACATAATTTAGTCCTTTAATTTTATAATAATATTAATTAATTATTCCAGATAATTGATACTGAGTTAACTCTTATTGTTAAAATGTTTGACTTTGATTTTTCTTAAAATACCCGGGACGACTTAGAATTGACGTCTAGAAAAAAAAAATTACAAGGACCAAATGATGCTGTATTAAAATATGTGGACTAAAACATAATTTGACCAAAGGAGAATTATGAACTGTTTAGTCGTAATTAACTAATTTGGTTAAAATATTTATATAGATTTCTCTGAACTGTTTGATTGTTCCAGTGGAAATGAAAAGGACAAATTATGATTTTAGTCCTTCTATTATACTTAATTTTGGAATTTAGTTTTCTATTTTAATTTGACGTAATTTGATTATTTAATTTTGATGAAACCTTAATTTGATCAAAGTAAAATGACCGTTTAGGACTAGATGAAATTTAAAGGGGGCAGACAGGTGCCTTGACCCCCTCAAATAGAAAAAAATTGTCTTTTAGTCCCTAATAAATAACAAAATTAAAAGTTACTATGTATAAAATTACACTTTTTAACTCTCCAAAAAAAAAAAGTTATGAAATCACAAGTTACTATATATAAAATTGTCTTTTAGTCCCCTCAAAAGTGATGAAATCATACATTAATGCAAGATAAAATTACACTTTAATTTCACAAAATAATTATAATTTCCCCGATAATTTTTTTTTCAAGATTCACCCCTTATAATTAGGGTTTTTTGAATTTTAATTTGATTGAGATTTTTTTGTGGGGTTGAAATTTGCAGGGCAGCTGCTCTACCAAGAGATTATGGTGGGAATTGCTACCAAATGAGACTATCTTATAGTCCTTTTGCACCTTTCATTTTGTTTTTGATTGAATGGATGGATTATAGTTGTACAGATACCCTTCCTAGTTATTTAGGCCTTCTCCACATCCTTGTATACAAGGTGAGTTTTTACGAAATTCTTCGTTTTCTTGAAATATTCGTGTTTTACGAAACCGTTAGACGATGGTATGGTTAGGGGTGAGCAATAGATAGCCATGGGTCGAGATGGTTTGGTTAAGTTGGTTGTGGTAGTTAACTTGGTTTCGTAAGCGGTTACGGTTCTTCATAACCCAAGCAACTGGCTTAATCGACTTATAGTATATATTTAACCTAAACTGACTTCTAGTCGTGTTTTTATGAGTTAATTACACTAGACATCCTTAAACTATTGTTCACATACTATATTGATCTCTAAATTTTAATTAAACTATCGATTTATATCAATCAGGTCCTTTCATTATTAAAGTCGTTAACTTAACTGTTAAATGACACGTCAAATCTTATGTAACTAAATTTAAAAAAATTAAATAAATAGAATGTTGTTTGATAATTTTTAAAAGTAAAAATTAAAAGTAAAGTAATACTAAAAATACAGAGGACAATAAAACTTCTGTAAAAGTTTCAAAATCTCGAAATTAAGATTTTTAAAAAAAAAAGAAATGACCAATATTAAGTTGGTTCGGTTAAATTGATTAAGACTTGAGTCAATCAGTTACTCGATTAAAGTATGAGATTGGTCAATTAAGTCATTTGGTCCATTTTCTAACTAAACCGAGAAAATGGGTTTAACAAACATAACCAACCGATGTTAAGTCAATTCCGTTTAGATCGATTTAAGACCTAAGCCGGTCGGTTAGTCGATTAAAATATGAGATTGGTTGATTAAATCGGGTTTTTTTCGATTTGTGTAATTTGCTAGGCATATGTTGATGGAATGCCAGTTTTATCCTCCAAAGATAAAAAAGCAACTCTAAGGGAATTTTATGGTATGTTTTTACTCAGCTGTTTTCTCCTTTTTAGTTAATTGGTTAACATATGTTATAAGTCCTTATACTTTTTATAAATTTAAAATTTAGTCATTGAACTTTTATTTTTAGGAATTTAGTCTTTCTACTTTTCATATTTCAAAATTTAGGTCCTGTTGTTGACACCGATAAAGTTTTTTATTAAATTTGTTGATGTAACATTTTGAAATTAAAAAAATACTCACTTAGTAGTCATGTAATTAAAAAAATTATAATGTAATGAACTTGAATTTAACAAAAAAATTTTAATAGTGTTAACAGTTGAACTTGAATTTTGAAATCCGAAAAGTAGAATGATTAAATTCTTAAAAATAAAAGTATATGGGCTTCTAGCATATTTTAAGCAACTTAATTTTTCAATGTACTTATTGGAACACCATTTGCAGCTGTTATTTATCCTTTGCTAAGACAACTCGGAGACGAATTTATCGAATCGGAAGATAATAAGAAAGGCCGATGCATGGAAGTTTCGAGCCGGAAGAAGCTTGAAGACCACAAGAGGATTCCCGATAAAGATTCAGAGAGAGACGACGAATGCGGCATATGCATGGAGAATTGTACGAAAATGGTTCTTCCTAATTGTGGTCACGCCTTGTGCATTAATTGCTTCCACGAATGGTATTCCCCGGTTTCTCCCACTTTAGCTAATTCGAGTTCGTTCTATTTCGGGATTACTTACGGGTAAATCGGACTAGCAGGAACAGACGTTCGCAATCGTGCCCTTTTTGCCGTGGTAGTTTAAAGAGAGTGAGTTCGAAAGATCTTTGGGTACTAACGAGTTGCAACGACGTAATCGACATGGTTACGCTCGCGAAAGAGAACTTGTGTCGCCTATACATCTACATCGAAAAGCTTCCTCTCGTAATGCCCGAGACACAACCATATGTATCCGATTACATGATCTAACTACGAAGCTGAAACCGTATCGAACCATCGAAAACGTAAAAAAATGCCATCGTCCGCCCATTGTACATACAATCCGGTAGGAGGGAAGAGGTCCGAGCTTCTTGATCGGAACTTTCTCGACGGTCTATTCAACGGCTGCTGTATATAGTTCTTAGATACCGATCTTGGGTCTCGAGGGTTTCGGAACAAGCATACAGGTTAGTCTATATAGAGCAACCTGAAATATTTATATAGAGGATGAAATATATGAAAATTTAAAAATAAAAGGGTATTATTGGCATTCAACTCAGTTGTTTTTTGGAACCTGAGTGTTATAATCGAAAAAATATAGTGCTATATAATTATCACATTGAAACTTATGCCTTATCAATGAAGTCCTATTATGTTATTTGCACTCGAGTTCGGGTTTGAGTATTCAAATTCTAGTTTGTACTTGACACGAATATATTTAATTTTTTAAAATTTTTTCGTGTATTTAAAAGGTTTTTAGAGGATTATATTTACATATTCTATGAAATCTTTCTCGAAATGAATTTGTTATGTGTTTAAATTAATATCATATTTGATGAATGTGTCATTTTAGATTTTTGATATTAAAAAATTAATATATTATACCAGGCGTGAAGGAAGGGGTTAGACAGTGATTTTAGCCCAAAAATGAAAAATTCTTTATACATACATACATACAAATATACCTCAATTATATTTATTTATATGTAAATAAAATTATGGTAATTTCGAGCATATAATTGTTTACTTAGATTGCTAGAAAACAATGAATCCAAGGTTGTAAGTTAAGATTCTGCGGTGTGTCAATTTTGTTATACTTTTACACCAAGCAAAAGATTATATGCTTATATACTTGTTCGTATATATATAAATATATTGATTTACGAGTGTACTATTACAATTTTTAATCTTTTTATGTTCTGATATAATGTTTAAAACTATCAATAATCCTTCTCAAACCTTTAAATAAGAGGATAATATGTTTCATTATACTCGAATATACGTCTTTCTGCACTGGCAACAATGTCAACGCCAACCAGCCTATTTTTGACACTTTTGGGCCCTAAGCAAAATAATAAAATGAGGTTTTAGGTTCCTTAAAAGTTGAAGAAAAATTTTTTTAGGCCCCTTAAAAGTTGGTAAAAAAAATTTTGGGCCCTTAAAAGCTAATTTTTTGGGGGACTCTTAAAAATTAGAAAATAATATTTTGAACCTCTTTCAACCTTAAGCCCTGGACGGCCACACCTTTATCAGAACTGAACTTGATACCAACTGAGTTAAAGAATCAATCAACTATATATATAATTATACTTATACAGTGTATAATATTTATACACTGTATATATGAATCAATATATTGCTTGCTTTTTTATGTTATTTTCATTCTTTTATTGTTTTTAAAGTGTATTTCATCATTTATATATATCATGATTATATAAAAGTTGGATTCGACTGTTGGGTTGAATTAAAAATATAATTAGTTTGATAAATTAATTAATATAATTTGAATCAAATTTTTTTAAAATCCAAATTAATGAGAATTTGTTTTTTTTTAAATTGGTTCAGTTTTATTAATTTTATATTTGTATTTAACATTTATATCTATAGAATGAACCTGAGTAAATTATTATCCAATTTAGATCTATTTAAACAATTATTTATCCATATTTATTATTACATAAAAATATTTTTATTAATTTTGTATTTTTAAAGATATAATTTTGAATCCGTCATGCCTAAAATTTTATAAACCTAAAATAATTTAGGATAATATAAATTTTGCCGCTTGAATATGAGTTTATTTTGATATTTGTATTTTTATCCCTTTTAGTCCCTAAATTTAAATTTTGTCAAGATTTAATTATTTTATCGGTATTACTAAAATAAGACCAGATGAGACAAATCGACAACTATTCGATATAATAGTCTAAATAAAGGAGTTGAATCAATTACCTCAAAAACTACTTGCAGTTGATAAAAATAAAAAAAATCGAGACAAAAATCAACAATCGAACAAATTGAATTGATTTAATAAAATTTTTATCTTTAATGAATTTTAATTATTTATTTAACTATTATTAGTCCAACGATCAAACTGATTTAATTAAAATTGATAATTTAATCTATTTAATCACTAATTTAATTATTAAAATATTAAATATAACATTCAAAGATTAGACTATATTATCACTTAAAAGTTATATAATTTTTTAATTTTTAAATAATGATGTGCCACATCATCAAATTTATATATTTTTCAAGTTTTAATTACTAAATTTAAATACAAAATAAAAAATAAATACTAAAATAAATCTAATTGTGAAAAATTATATTTATAAAATCATTCTACATTAATATCTAGAACCCTACCGTTATTATCACCTTTTGGGATATTTATATACAAGACCCCATCTTTTACCTCAGCTGTAATTTTCTCAAACACAACATTTTCAGGCAATGCAATCCTACTACTATATTTCCCATAGCTTTTTGCGGACCATTCATCATCTTCGTATTCGCCGCCACGGCCAATTCCGCCATTAGCGTTCTTCTTATTCAACTTTTTCTCGGCTTTTACGACCAACATTTTATCTTCTACCCAAACTTTAACGTCGTCTCTGGTCATCCCCGGCATGTCGAACCGCATTTTGTACTCACCGTTTCCTTCTTTTATCTCCCACGGTGTTCGGCCTCGGCTGTAGCCGTCGGTTTCGGTCGGTAATGGCGATGGCCAAGTGCCGGAGTATGCGAAAGGGTCTTCCATTATTCTCTCCATTGTTTCCATCATTTGTTGTACTGTTCTTGCTGTTGGGAACCTGTCCCATAAGCCTGATTTTGGATCATAAGAAAAAAAATCAGTAAAATTATTAGATTTCGATTAAGAAATTAAAATTTTAATAATTTTAATTAGTATTAAAATTATTAATTTTAATAAAAATAAAATAATAATAAAATATATCAATAGTTTCAATAAAAGTAAATTACTACTATCAATTGGGGAAACTTAAACCTAAAATTAATTTTTAATATGATTTTTAATTAGTTTTTATTTTTATTATATTAAAATAAATATTTTATTTTAAAAAAAATTATTATACAAACAATAATTTCGAAAAACTCAAGCAGTGAAATTGAATTTGATTTTTCATGATTTTTTGTTTAATTTTAATTCAAATCGAATTTTAAATCAAAACTCAGAGCTAACATACCTACTGGTGCAACAGGGCCAACCCTTTTCCTGTTATATTGGGAGCTACGATCTTGTTTAGTAACTCTCTGCAAGTGATCTAGGTTGTCTCTGCCCTCCCCCGCTGCCGCCATGGCCCTGATGCTGTTTCTCTTACAACCGAAACATCTCCGGGGAAGAAGACGACAAGCATTGCTGCTGGCTCTATTCGATGAAGGAAAAGGGACAGAGAAGCTTAGATTTGAAAAAGCTTGAGCCATTTTCACTTGGAAAGTGTCGCTGTTTTACTTTCTCTTTTGGGCTTTGTTTGGTTGGAGGAGAAATTACGCGAGAAAACTTGAGCTTCGATCATAATTTCAATCCATTTTTAAAGAGAAGAGTGGAAACTTCTGGAGAAAGATTTGGAGGGTGGAATGGGTTTCATATTTCTAGATTTCTCCAGAAATCGCACGTTAGATAAGGTTTTGACTGGTTATCATCAAAGGGAAAGAATGTCCAGAACTTTTTTATGAAAAAATATTTTTCTTAATTTTTAATTATATTGAAGCTAATACATGGATTTCAAAGTCTCACCATGTATTGATTTTGTCTCAATTTTTTTCATTTCTTACTCCATTTATACGGTGATAATTTGTTTTTACATGTTTAGACTAGAATTATTTATAAATTAGACCATCTTTCTTGGCTTGAAATCTGTTCAAAAGCGAGAGAATTTAAATAAAATTATAGAATCAAAAATAAATTCAGATAAAAATATAAAATTTATTTAAAAATAGACCAAGCATCAGATAATGTATTTTTACTCAAGCCTGGCTAAATTAGCAAAAAGACATTATTTTTTACTATATTACTACTATTTTCTTATTGTTTTTCACTTTTTCAAACATTTTGTTATGTTACTTATTATTTTAATTTTTATTTTATTGTTATTTTATTATTATTTTAAAGATATTTATTCATCAAATTACACTTATATTAATATTATTTAAGTATAAATATTTTTAAAAATTTATTTTAATTTATTTTTAATATTTTTATGTTTTTAATATTTTTAATGCATTGTATTTTTAAAATTTTATACAAAAATAACATAAAAATAATAACCTAAATGGAACAAACCAAACCCAAATTTAGCATTTTAGCTAGACTAAAATGTACAAAATTTTAAGCCCATTCTTCAAACTAAACAGGCCTAAAACTAAACAGGCCTAAAATTTAAACAAAACTTGATCCAAACCGACTCATAAACAGGTCTAATTTAGACATCTTAATACTTGATTATCGTATAATAATTTAATTCTATTTATTCAAAATTTATATTTATATTTTAATTCTATTGAAAACTCTCAAAAATAAAAATAAAATTTGAATTTAAAATTTTTGAATTAATGCTTTGTAAATTGGGCATGGATCTCCCTAAAAAAGAACCTCTCACAATGTAATGTTCTGAATGGGCCACTAGATATTTCATTCCATATATAGTGGTAATTCACTACAAATACATAAAATATGTGCAAAATAAACTATTGGGCACTTCTGAAGTTAAGAATTGTGCACCATAAAAAAACAGCATATATAAAATCATGAACAAAACTTTGGAGCAGAAATTTTGGGTGTTAATATCACTTTTGCTTTGAAACATGAAGCATCCAAATCCAATGGCTAGCTTTTCCTCAACCTTCAACCCTAGTAAGTGAAAATAAAAAGTTCGATAAAAAATCATTCAAACCCCTAAATGAATCAAGTGCAAGATATGATAACAAAGATTCCAAGAAAAATTAATGTGTGAATGTCAAATACGAATATTCTTTGGAGGGTATTTTTAAATATCATATCCTCGTAATTTATTTTGATATGACTTCTCATTTTGCTTTGATGTATCTATGTGCAGCGACACTCAATGTCCAACGCATTCGAACATGAGTAAATTCTAAGAGTATGAGAATATGACCTTTCAAATGCATAAAAAAACTTTTTTAATAAATCACTTTTTGAGACTTGTACTTGGCAACTTATCCCATTTTAGGTTTGAATTTTTTTTTGTCCAAGTTAGTCACTGAACTTGGCAATTATTCCCAACATTAGGACCTGAACTCTTTTTAGTCCAAGTTAGTACCTGAACTAGACAACTGTTCCCACATTAGAGCCTAAATTCTTTTTGTCCAAATTGGTCCCTGAACTTAACAATTATTCCCACATTGGGACCTAATCATTTTGCTTATTCAAACCCCAATGTGAGAACAAGCATAAAGTTCAGGGACTAACTTGAACACAAAAAAGGTCAGACCCCAGTTTAAAAACAATTATCTAGTTTAAGCCCCAATATGAGAACAATTACCAAGTTCAAAGACAAACTTAGACCAGAAAATAGTTCAAGCCCTAGTGAAAGAGATTATTGCCAAGTTCAGATCCCAAATAGTGATTTAACCCAATAAATATAAATCCGTGTCGAACGCACCTAAATACCCATAGTCTGAAAATGTGTTGGACATTGATATCAAACATGGAAACTTCACCAAAAAAAAAAAAGAAAGAACAGATCCGAAACAACATGGTCAATAAGAATGGTAATGAAATCATAAGCAAGATTAATACCAAGTACTAATGTGGAGAAAACTTACTAGGCCTTTTCTGTAGATTTTTCCTCTGATTCAGGTGTGGCAGAACTTAGTGATGTTATCTTCCCAAAAGACTCTTTTGCATCACCAAAGAAGTCTTTCACTTTATCAACGACTGTTTTAAGCTGGTCTTGCGTTGGAAGCTGAATTCCATTTGGAACAGAAATATATATGTTAGAAGTAGATAAGGGCTATCTCACTCGGAATCAGCAAGTGTCAGACATTAGTATGTTTCTAATACGAGATTGTTTAAATTTTCATTTTGAAAATTTCCATGTAGTTTGAGTTATCTTTGGAGAATCATATCTCTAAGAAGCCCTTGTATTAGGAACTAAATTGCATTTTGTCCCCTTAACTCTAAAAATGGGAAAATTAATCCCTATACATTATATCAAAGAGTAAAATTAGTCATTTTTGTTAAAAATTTCAGCCATTTTTATTATTAAGTGCAATCCGATTTTTAGTATAAGAACCTCCATAATACTTTCACCCTCCACATCCATGACTGATATGCATTGGATATGAATGTCAGACATGAACATTTAATTATAAAATATATAAATATTTTCAAATATTTAATTCTTGTTTGACAGTTAAACGAGCTGTCAGACCAGTTTGGGTAAGAGGATAAAACAAATCAAGCCACAGCCTGAACAGGTCATGGATAGGCTGCCACCTACATGGAGTATCATTATGATACAATAGATCCAAAAGGAATTCATATGCTTACCTCAATAACATCATTGGTAGAAAGTGCAGCTTTCACATTACCGTTTTCCTGCACATTTTCAGCACACGATCAAGAAAATGAAGCAGTGAATTACTATGTTACTCGGACTTGAGTGTGAGGCATGGGTATGTTCAATTCTTTTCAAGTATTTGGCATGTTTCTAGAAGGTCGTATCCTCCTACCAATGTCCAGATATGTGTCCGACATTGGTACCGAACATATGTATTTTAAGAAAAAGGTAAACTATACTAGTAGTCACCTAATTATTAGTATATTTTTTTGTCACCTAATTATGAAAAATAAAAAAATGATCACCCAACTATTCAATTGTCGTTTTTGGTCACTCAAATTAAACAACATGCAAATGTTGAGGGTTAGAATTTTTAGAATCAAAAGTAAATTGACATAATGTATAACTGTTAAGGGTTAAAGATGTTATTATTCCAATTTAAAAGCTGCCAGCGCTAGCCAGCTGGTGACCAAAACAGACAAAATTGAATGGTTGGGTGACCAAAAAAGAAATTTACTAACAATTGAATGACTGCTAGTATGGTTTACCCTTAAGAAAAATAAAGAGTCAGAGTAGCTAGATGAATATATTCATCATAAGGAGGCACAAACAAATAGTTTTCACATTCTATGCTACTCCAACTCTTCATTTTTGTTCAAGTATCCATGAGTATGAGAATTTGGCCTTCCAAAGATGCTCCAAATACATGGAAACTTACAAACAAACAAAAAAAAAAAAAGAAAATATCTGTGTTAGATACATATATGTATCTGACATTTACGTTCAAGTCCAAGTAACATAGTTGAAGATAATAAAGTGAGAAACCAAATCTGAACTAAATCTTATAAGGTATAAGACAAAGGAAAAGGAACATTACAACAAGTTTGTAGCCATATCTGAACTCAGTAGCAGATTGCAAAACTCGGAATTGTTTAAATGCTGTCTTTTGTATCTCCTTCTCATCCTATTTGCAAAAAAGAGCAGGTAATCAATAAAACCTGAGAACTTGGATTGAAAATAATGCAAAGTAATTAACTAAGAAAAAGTCAAAATGTGAAAGTTATATTTGGTAAGTAAAATGAAACATGCATCTGCTACAGTGCTACGGTGCTTCGAGTTTTCATTTTTCATTTCTGATGTATATCTAAACATGCATATAGAATTATGATCCTCCAAGAACTCTCCATAAAAAAAGAAAATCTTGGAAAAATTGAATATATTCATGTCAGATATATACCTGTTCTCCACAATCACACCCTAATCCAAGTAACATAGTTTATACATGTTATTCGTTACTGCTAAAACTGGCTGGAATTCTATTAACATTAACATGAGAAAAACTTCAAATCTGAAATAAATGCTCGTTGCTCAGCATAAAAATCAAGGTGTGAAACTAAGTTAGGGGCAAAGCCAAAAATAAATTTTTTTTTTGAGGGGGGGGAAATTAAGTTGTATATTTTTACGATAGTAAGAATGCAATTTCACCATTTTAATAGCCTATATCTTTATAGTTTTTATTTTTATCATTTTTGGAGAGCCAAACTTTTCCCATTACTAATTTAAAATTTTATGAATTATAAAGGGTTAAAAGAGAAATTTTTCTTTTTTTTTTTGGGGGGGGTGTGGGGCCTGCCAACCACACTGGCTCCGCCCTGAACTAAGTTCTTTTTCCTACAGCGTAGCCAAATACAATGGCCAAAATTAGAACTTTTGAAAAACCTGTAAGTTCAGGCTCAATGAGTATATGACATTTTTTTAATACTAACATTCTCAACCCGAGTTTAGTAATCTTTACTTATACTGCAGTAACACTGTGTCTTCATTTGTGACAGTGGATATCATTATCTACTCATTCGAAAAAAGCATAGCAATTGTCTTGAAAGAGTTAAAGATCACAACACATAATAGCATTCTCCGTTCCTATAAAGTACTGTAGAAAGTAGAATAAATTCATTAGCCCCGAAAAAACTAAAGAAAACCATCTAAAATTCGAACTTATAAAAGCAACAGAATGTATAGAAGGCAAGTACTCCAAATGAAACCAAAAAATGATAGCTAAAGACTAAACAACTCCCAATTCTTGTAAATAATAATGATCTTAAGAGATAATGTTAGGGTAGAGAGAATTTACTCTGTAAATAACTGCTGCGAGATTTCTAGCAATTGTATCTTTGTAGATGTATTTTCCGAGGAAATTGTCCTTTGCTGCAACCATGATTTTAGCAGTGGTGCCACCAGTTATAAGACTAAGTGGGTACCAAAGATTAACCTGCACAAAGAGTCTCACTTGTCAAGAAAAATGTAGCTATGCTATAACTTAGATTAAAACAATGCATACCATCAAGACAAATATCGTTGGATTGTTTTTGTCCCGAGTCGGGACAATCAATGCCAAAGCACAATGTGATTGGCAGATCATAACGAATTTGAGTTTAAAACTTTGAGCTACCAAAGCTGGCTTACAAGTTACAACTATCATAGAAGCTAAAATAAAATCATTTTACCATAACCATATTGGCCCGAAACTAAGGGTGTATTCTAGCCAAGCTAACCTCGAGATCAAGTTTGACTTGAAATTCAAAGCTTGAAAGTTGAAACTCAACAGAAGCTCGATTGAGTTCCACTTTTAAAGCATAACTCTCATGATCAATTTCAAGCTCAATTATTAGTACTGGAGCTAGAATTAAGTGTTTAAATGTTTACATTGAAGTTTTTCAATATCGTTAAATATAGAAAAAAGCTGGATTAAACTGATAAGGTACTCAGATTAAGTATTAGTATACTCGAATTTGACCACTTCAACAGCCCAAGCCCTAAGAAGCTTGAGCTCAAGTTTGACTTGAAAATCAAAGCTTGAAACTCAACAGAAGCTCAATCGAGTTCCACATTTAAAGCTCAACTCTCACGCTCGATTTCAATCGCAATTATTAGTGCTTTAACCTGAACTCATGTTTAAATGTTCAAAATTGAAGTTTCTCGATACTCATTAAACATAGAAAAAAGCAGGACTAAGCTGATAAGCTACACAAATAAAGTATTAGTATACTCGAATTCGACCAGTTCAACAGCTCAAGCCAAAAGAAGCTTGAGCTCAAGTTTGACTTGAAACTCGAAGCCTGAAACTCAACAGAAGCTCAATCGAGTTCCATGTTTAAAGCTAAACTTTCATGCTCGATTTCAAGCTCAATGATTAGTGCTCAAACTCGAACTCGTGTTTAAAGGTTTAACTTGTAGTTTCCCGATACTCATTAAGAATAGAAAAAAGCTGCATTAAACTGATAAGCTACTCAAATAAAGTATTATCGGGGAATTCCCTTCAACTATTCATGTCATATCAAATATACTCAAATTCGACCAGTTCAACAGCTCGAGCTACTTGAGCTTGAGGTCAGCTCCATAATGATTGAACAGAGTTGAACCTCAATAAGTAAATATAAGTATCTTGTTTACTCCTAGCACCAACTATATAGTTCTATCTACTCTAGCTTGTCAATTTGCTAACACACAATAACATAATAACACAGTAACTTCAAGAATCCATGAAAGGAAAAAAAACACAACAAATAGAAAACTGAACTTTTTTCAGTAAGGTAAAGAAACAAACATTTGCCATGCGTATGAAGATAACAAACCGAGGGTTGCCATCGTCTTCAATCTTAGGCAAAGGAGGAGGTGGAGGCCTTTGGAATTGACGAGCCGCCATTCCTTTCTTCCCTTTAGCTTCAACCACCAACATCCCTCCTCCATGTTTCTGTCTCCGGGTCTGCTGCGGCAACCGCAACGTCGTTGTTCTGGAGCTGAATAGCGAGTGTTTCACCAACCCGTCGACAGGTTCGTGATGGGCTCTTGAAGTACTCGATAAAGGAAGCCTCACAAGTGCATTTAGTGACATTCCAACCTCCATTCTTTTCGAAAATGAAACTGTTATTTTGTTCGTTGTAAAATGCTAAATAAAGAGAAGAGAAGAGATGAGATTACATTTGTGGAAGGGATCTTATCCACGTTCTGAGAATTTCTGAGGAAAATATAAGAATGAATATCCGCCAGACACGTGGCGGTTCACCGTTTAACTGGTTGAAAGAATTTTGGGTCGCACGCATGAGAGTTCTTTCTTGAAACGCTGCGTTTTAGCCTGCCAACATTGTTAGCCTAACAACGTCCACCCCTAACTTTTTAACGGGCTGACCCATTTGAAAATATTATTTTTAGGATAAATTACAGCCAAAGTCATTAAATTATTAGTATATTTACGTTTTGGTTATTGAACTACTCAAAAGTTTTCATTTAAGTCACCAGGTTGTTAGAGTCGTTATTGTATGGCCTTCTTCGTTGGTAATATCTGCACCAATTGAAAGCTCTTCTTCTCATTCTTTTTTAAAGTTCATTTTTTTATGAAATAACTTTGAACATCATGAATCGTCTTATCTCTAACACTGACCATCAAATCGATTTGAAAATAAGGTATATTCTTTTACTCGTCCATGAATACTAATACACCAAACAGATTGTCGAATCGTAGCTTGGAGCTCGCTATCTAGACTTAAAAAGAAACTTAACAGTCCAATGACTTAAATAAAACTTTCAAATAGTTCAATGACTTAAACGAAAGCTTTCAAATAATTTAGGGATATTTTGTGACTTTTTGAAGTCAAATGACCAAAACATGAACTTTCTAATAGTTTAATGATCTTGAGTGTAATTTATCATTTTTTATATATTAAGTAATCCCTACCATATTAATTTTAATACGGTATATTCTAGTAAACTATTTTAAAAATGTTTTGTTTTTATAATCTTATTATAAGTTCTAATTATATATGATCTTTTTACACGATGTCTAAAATTACCTATAGTCCTTCGAACCCATGTCTTCTTATATTGACAATAATGTTCATGCCAATCAAACTAAGACTCAATCGACTATTTTAAAATATGTTAAATTGTGTTTAAAATTTTAATAAAACAATATATATATATATATAACGATAGTAAAAAAGTATAAAACACAATTATTTATACAAATTAAGTGACACATACTTAATAAAATTAAAATAAAATGAAGAAAATATAAAAATTAAAATAGAGATAATTAAGTATTTTAAAATTTTAAAATTATTCACTACTTTGAAATAATTAACCACTTGATTGTACTTTAATTATTCATTTATAAATATAAATGAGTTTAGAAAAGTTTGAAATTCATATTTTAAGTCAAATTTAGACAACTATGTAGGGTATGTCTAATTTAACCCGTGAACATCTCTATTTGTAACCTATACGTAGACTAGCTAATTGGTATGATTGTGTGGTGAGCATCCCCTTATGGTTTAGTCTTTGAATTTAGTATTTTTTCAAATTAATTCTTAAATTTTTTTTTATCCATATTAGTTCATGAATTCAGCAATTTTTTAATTAAAAATCATAAACTGTTAAGTAATGATGTAGTACAATATCAGAGTGTGCAATTCTAGGACTAACGTGGACAAAAAAAATCAAGGACTATATTGAATTTTTTTACCACATTTAGGAATTGAATGTTGTTTTATCCCTTTGTTTTAAACAATTAATATTACGTGACGAAATAAGATCATTGATTGAGATATTTAAAGTTAAAAAATACATGTCTAACTTACTGAAAAACTCTTTATATATGGATATGAAATTGAATACGTGAATGTGATAGATTTTGACAAAATCCCAATGCGTTTCAAAATCCAATATTTTATTTGTAAATTGGATTATTGAAGTAGTTTTAGTAGTAAAACAAAATAATTTGTGTGTCCATATATATATATTTTTTTATATTTTTAACAAAATAATATACATTTTAATTCGATTGGTATCGTTGTTGTTGCTAGGATAGGAGGACATGGGTTTAAGTATACTGAAACACATTATCTTCTTATTTAAAAGTTGGAGAGGGACTATAATTAGTTTTAGGCATTGTATTAGAAAAAGTAGATATAATAATAATCTATAATAAGATCAATGTTAAAAAATATAAAATAATACGATTTATATATAATATATAGTTTAATATAGGGTGAAGTCAAAAAAATTGAGGTAGAAAATTTTTTAAAGGAATAAATCAAAATTTTTATCATTTTTAAGAGGGTCAAAGTATCATTTTACCATTACTAATTTAAAATTTTATAAACTCCAAAAGTGCCTAAATATAAACTCCAAAAGGGCTTCAAGTTAACTATGATTAACAAATTCCATTGCTCAAACTTTGGCAAGTTGAAAGATGACACGAGCAATTGGACACCATGAAACTATACAGCGGCCTTTGATAGAGATGAAATGGCGAGGCAGACCATATCAAGGGATAAATTTATAAATTCTTAAGAGTTAAAAGACAATTTTATATTTTTGTAAATTTTCAAGGGACTTTTAGAATAAATTTTACCATTTTGGGTCAAAGCCTTTGCACACGTCCTTGCATTGGTTTTTAGATGCACCAATTATTGCGTTTATTCTCTGTCTTACAAGCTCTCGATAATACTCAGCACAAAATCCTTTCAACCCATTAGAGCGTCAGAATGGTTAAAACATTTTTTATCTACTATTTAAAAATAAAATCGGGAAAATTGATTTTTAGGGTTGAAATTAAATTATAAATTTTTATAAGAGTAAAAATATAAATTTATTTTTATCGTAAGATTATAAATTTATAAGTTTTAAGACTAAATTATAAATTCATCATTTTACAAGGGGTAAAAACAAAATTATCAGTCATTAAATTATAATTTTTTTCAAAAATTTAAAGAGAC
This sequence comes from Gossypium arboreum, assembly GCF_025698485.1. NCBI lineage: Eukaryota > Viridiplantae > Streptophyta > Magnoliopsida > Malvales > Malvaceae > Gossypium > Gossypium arboreum. The sequence goes on from NC_069073.1 coordinate 121,181,349, forward strand.
TAAAGCACAATTTTTCTATTTTAGAGGGATTAGGGTCCTTACATGCTCTCTCCTAACCTTGCACATGAATAAGACCGAACAACCCGTATATCAATTTTCATATATAATCGAATTAATTTTAAAAATTGAATTAACAAATCTAATTAACTAAAGTTAATCTATTTGATTGGTAAATTGAATCGATTTAATCCAATTAATGCAAAATCCAATTGCGTCCAATGTCTTTTCCTTGAAGAAAAGAAAAATATAAAATAATAATCTACAATTCGATCCCTTGTTTTCCAAGAAAATGAAAAAGAAACATGGAAAATTCAAGGATTTTCTGGGAAAATAAAAATTTGCTACGCAATTGAAGAATCAAAAGGTTAATTTTGATGCACGAAAGCACAAATTTTAAGTCTATATACTTATGTTTGGTGAGAAAATTAACCATCTCTCACAAGCTTTTTGACTTTTTCTTTTTATATAAAAATATTTTGAAAATACAAGTTAGAGTTTCTAGTGGTATAATATAAATTTAGCCCCTAATATTTACCTCTTTTATCATTTTGGTCCCTTTTTTTTATCTCTTTAGCCCTAAATCATCTTAAAATGTATCAAATACAAATTCTTAAAACTATTTTTTTGGCATAATAACAAATTATCCCTTATTTTTTATATTTTTATTCAATTTGGCCTCTACTCTTTTATTTGAATAGACCGACTCTCAACCTTTCGTTATCAATGTAACTCTATTTTGTCTTTATGTCCCGTCTACAAATAATTTATTTTTTAAAATAAAATTATAATTTCCAAAATTACTTTTTATATAAATTTTAGAATTGTAATTTTTTTATGATATTTAATTGTTTTTGAATTTTAAATTAATCTTGAATAAAGATGTAAAGGTTGAGGTTAATTTTATTATTATGTGTTACTTTTTTCTGGCTCATTAACATCACTATAAATATAGGTATGGAACAGGATTTTCATCAACAAGTATATGTGCTTTGTTCACAAATTTTAGCTTAGTGTAAAAATGAAGCTCAATGTTGATCAAGTAATGTCCAAGGAGATTATCAAGCCATCAAGCCCGACCTCTGATCAATTTCGTTGTTACCGACTCTCGTTTCTTGATCAGATATCGCCTCCGGTTTATAATCCTCTCATTCTATTCTATCGGTTGACTATCACCGAAGGCAATATCAAAACCGATGACAAAATCAAGATCATCGACTACCTTAAACAATCCTTGTCCGATGTTTTAACCTATTTCTATCCACTTGCTGGTCGGATTAAAGATAACATGTTCGTAAACTGTAACGACGAAGGCGTACCTTTCGGGGAAACTCGAGTTCAATGTAAAATTTCGGATGTTTTAGACAATCCCGTGCCGGATGAACTCAACAAGTTGCTTCCTTTTGTGCTCGATGATGGCGATGAAGTTCCCTTTGGGGTTCAATTCAATGTGTTCAGTTGCGGAGGGTTCGCTATTGGAGTTTGTATTTCTCATAAACTCGCGGACGCATTGTCCTTTTTCACATTTTTGAAAACTTGGGCCACTGTTTGTCGTGGAGATCCTCCGAGTTCAATAGCATTTCCCGAATTCGTATCAGCTGAACTCTTCCCCCCAAAGACAACACTAGGGTTCGAACCAAGAAGCGGCATATCGACTGAAAAAATTGTGACGAAAAGATTTGCTTTTACCGCCTTGAAAATACAAGAAATCAAAGCAAACATCGGAGACACGACGTACCCTTCGCGCATCGCAGCTTTATCAGCTTTCATATGGACTCGTTTTATTGCTACAACACAAGCAAATGCCACACATGAAGGCGAAGACAACCGCTTCTATGCCATTGTCCATGCAGTGAACTTACGTAAACGATTCGACCCGCCACTACCGGACCATAGTTTCGGGAACTTGTACCGGATCGCAATGACGATCCCGACCAAGAATTCCCAACAAGATTGCCGCAACCTCGTCAACCAAATTGGAGAATCGATACGGAAAATTGACGCTGAGTACATAAAACAACTCCGAGATGGGTTAGGGCGACACTTAGAATTTATGAGGGAGAGCATAGAAAGCTTCATGAAAGGCGAGATGATCACGTTCAACGTTACGAGTTTATGTAATTTCCCAGTTTACGAAGCCGATTTCGGGTGGGGAAAACCGGTTTGGGTCGGTTCGGCCGGCTTGACTTTTAAGAACCTAGTTGTTTTCATGGATCCTATAAATGGAGATGGGATCGAAGCTTGGATTAGCTTAAAAGAAGAAGAAATGGGTACATTTGAAAACGATGAAATAATGCGGGCATTTGTTGTTTCGTAATTTTCCATAGAATTTAGGTTTTATTGTAAAATGGTCTCTAAACTATATATTAATTTTCAGATTGGTCCTTAATGTTTTTCAAATAACCTTGTTATTCAGAAGCGAACATAAACATAAATCAGGGTACTCAAAGAACCCTTACAGTATTTCAAAAACATTAACCCGGATTTGTTTAAGGTCTTAACTACTCACTTTAATCGTAAAAGTTCTGTAGAGTCCCCTATGTTAGAAGTTAAATTACATTTTACCTCCTCTACTTAAAAAATAAGTAAATTAGTTCATGTATGTTAAATCAAAGAACAAATTAATCATTTCTTTTAGAATTTTTATCTATTTGTACTGTTAAAAACTGGCTTAATTGACTGAATAACCAAAAATTGACACATGACCACGTGTGCCTCATGTTGATGTATAGGGACTAATTTTTAACAGTAAAAATGAATAGAATTTTTAACGGAATGACCAATTTACTCTTTGATCTAATGTAGATGGACTAATTTGCTCATTTTTCTAAGTAGAGGTGACAAGATACAATTTAACTCTTAGTACAAGGTCCTCCATATTACTTTACCCACTTTAACTAGTGCAACCAAACTACACGGCTAAGCCTTGCCGTTGCTGTTGTTCTTCTTCTTCTTCTCGGTGTTTTGGTTTGGAACAGGCTGAATTCTCTGATAAGGAGTCCCAGTCAATGTCTCCCCCCTCAAAGCAGCTACACTATCGATCACTCGGGTCCTCTTTCCACTGGAGCTCTCCAAGGTATTCCGCTAATCGCTCTTGGTTCACTTTCGCCATCATCTAATAATAAGGTAGGAACCCTTAGTTTATGAAGCTTCAACGAATCAAGCAGGGAATCATGATATAAATTATGTAAAACATTCAATGAATCGATGAATTAACCATGGTTGGAAGTCAAGAATCAAGTGGGGTGCTTACGAGGGACTCGGGGCGGGCGTTTTGGCGCCGCTGGGCCTCCAACTGGGGGTTGCGGGAGCTGGTAAGTTGCATGACGCCATAGCCAATGACACCCAAACGACGCCACAAATTGTGGCAAATGCCAAGAAGAACGGTTTTGAATCCCTTGTCCTCCTCACTAACCACCGCCAAGTCTCGCATTTTTCCCATAGTATCAATACTGTTTCATCAAGTGAAAAAAAGTTAATTGAATTGATAAATTTTATTTTATTAATTAAATTTAATTTAAAAAATTTTCAAACTGGTTGAGTAGAACCGAATCCGAGTTAGAGATGAACTCCTAACATCATATATATATATATATATATATGTGTGTAAGGATTCGATATGAACTACAGAAAAGGAAAAAAAAAAAAACAAAAGCAAATCTCACTTTAATAATGGGAAAATAATAATAATTAATCACTTTACGTATAGAAAACAAAATTTGCTTCGGTTAGTAAAATACCCAAATCACAAATTCCTCAAAAAAAGAATTAGATACAGCAAATCAGAAGGAATGAGTTAAGAATAATATAATGAGATAAGAGCAGGTTTTTCGGCTGCTTCTCTATGCCGAAGAGGCGATAAGTTATGACCTTGAGAGTGACTGCACGTGTGTGAGAGCGCTTGTCGTTGTTGGAATCGGAGGAGGATGACGGTAGGGAGACCTTTATGTGGATCTTGGGGATAGAAAAGTTAGTTTTTTTTAGAAAATTAACTCAATAATATTAAAAAATTATGAAAATAATTGAAGTATTATTTAGGAAAATGATCTAATTTATAGGGTTTTTGAGTTACATCTCTCTAAAGTGGCGTCACTCAAAATCTAACCCAATTATCACTCAATTATTCAAAGTGGCACCAATTTTCTTTAAAAAAAAAAATTTTTTGTGCTAACTCCATATGTGATGGTACTAATAATTTTTTTTGAAATTTTTCGGTGTCATCCCTTCACGTGGAGTCACCAAAATCAGTGAAAAAAATCTCATTAGTCCTTGCCCTAGATGTGACGGTACCAATAATTTTTTTTTAAAAAATTCAATGCCGCCACTTTTTGTATAGTCACCCAAATCAATAATTTTTTTTCCATGGTGGCTACTTTAGATATGGCCGCAATAGTATTTTTTTTTTACTTTTTGGGTGCTTCCATTAAAGGAGACGGCACCAAAAAAAAATCCTAGACTGGTGCTGCCACTTATAAACTTGTAACCAAAATTCTTTTTCAAAATTTGGTGCCTCCATTGAAGGAAGCAGCACCAAAAAATAATAAAAAATTATTTTTATTTTCTTTTTACTCTAGAAATACTCATGAAAATACGATATTTAAAAAAACTTATATGGGTGTCACTTTAAAAAGTGGCAACACAAAAAAATTAATTATTTTTTCAACTAATCATTGATTTAATAAATGAGTGGGATTTTGGGGTGGTGTCATCCAAAAACACAGTAAATTTTAGGTCATTTCCTTAAATAATTTGGTACTTGAGTTAGTTTTCTAAAAATGCCTAGAAAATTTAGCAGAAAAAAATTTCTTTCAGTATAGTCGAGAAGAAATTGAAATTGAAACTACATCCTAAATCCAAAACCACGTCATTTTAGTTATTCGATTATTTAATTCAGAAAAACAACTCATTTATTCAAATTGATTCGAAAATTTGAACAACTCAATTTGAATATTTTGAATTTTGAATTTTGAATTTTTTTAAATTTTTTGATCAATTCGAATTTCAATCACTCCTAGATATAACATTATGGGTATTATAAAATGCTTATTTTCAGACCTTTCATGTTTATAGAAATTCAATCTCATCCCTCACTTAAAATTATAACTCACCCACTTAGCTTATGGCTTAATATAATATATTAATTAATAACAAAGATTTAATAACTCATATAGCATTTTATTGTACATACAAATTATCATAAAAAGTTAAATTTAATGTTCAACTACTTCTATTCATATATATACTAAATGTAACACTTTGATACTCCACTCGATTGTCGGGTTTGAACTATAAGATATCACATTCATTAACGGAATAATAATAGATAATTACCTTCGCTTCTAAGTCTTATACGAAACTGTGAAAACTCTTTTACTAACCCAAAGTCGAATTAAGACCAAATTATAAAAAATTCAAAATGTCGAATTGAGCTATATCCTTTTATATCAGGATTGATATATCAGGATTCAAAGGTGAGTGTAAGAAGTTGGTTTACATTATTATGAGTATTTTTTTAAAAATTTATATAATTGAGGATTATATTTTAATTTTATTAGGGGTGAGAAATCATTCGGTGTAGAAAAATAAAAAATCGATTTAACTGAACCACAACCGAATAGATGTAAGTGGAAAACCGACAAACCTGACCGAATCATTTTCGGTCGATTAACCGACCAAACCGATTTTGATTTGCTTCAATATATTTGTTTTCAAAACCTTTGCGGATTAACCGACCTGAATTAACATATTTTGATTAGTTAGATCGGTTAAACCGAATTAACAGATTTTGATTAGTTAGATTGGTTAAACCGAATTAACAGAAATTCAAGAATAAAAAGATTTAAATTAAAAAATGTTTATTAAGCTTCACTAATATAAGCTGGAACCCTAAAATACAGAATAATCTCATATAGTAATGTGCAAGAAATTGAAATATATATATTTTTTAGTTTCATCCCAATATAAAATCTGATATAATCATAAAAATTACCAGTAAAATCTATTTTATCTATATCTAACCCGATGAGCCATTAGCCATCGATTCACTGGTCCCAACCGTTGCTTCACTATGGAAAGCTTTCTTTTCCGCGAGTTCTTCCAAGCGTTTCCATGTATTTTCCCGTTTTGCTTCGGCCTCGTCTTCTTTCGATTCGTCTTCCTGGAACTTGAGTAAGCATTCCTTGAACAGCTCCGGGTCAAGATCATTGAAGATTTTGCGGACGTTTAGTGTCAAGCTATGTACGGCTTGGTTCCAATGATTTCTCGCGTTTTTCTCCAAGGCCGGGAAAATGATCGGCAGTATGACTTTGCGGTTTTGAATGATTAAGTTCTCGATGTGATCGTTGTTCCACAAAAACAAAGCCCGCTCGGCTACCTGAGAAAAGGAAAACACGAGGATAAAAATTATAAGTTCCATGAATGATCAAAATGGTACAACCCTAAACAAGGTTTTCAGAACTGGGCCAGTAATTGAATTCACCAGTTCAACTGGTCCAACCGGTCCATACCAATTCCCAGTTCAATGCCCCTCTCTGGGTACCGGCCGGTCTGGTTCAAACAACCTTGACCCTAAGTTACTCAAATTCAGATATAAGTATCAGACAAGGATCCTAAGAAGATCATATCGCAATAGACATGCCCGGATATACATGAGAACGATCAGGTAAAGGCAATATCAAACAGTATAAAAATGAATTCATAAATGAAATGAAGTAAAATTCATACGGAATCAAGGAACAACTCGTGAATATTTCCAGCAGAGTGCATGCTCAACATGGAGAGTTTTTTCAATGAAAGTATGTTCAAAATATACAGTATCACCAAACAGAAAAAAGAATCCAGAAATTATCGGCAAAATCTCCAGATTTTATCATAGTTTTTACATCCATTCCTAATCAAAGTGAAAAGAAGATGTGTATCACCATGAAGTTATTCAGGAGAGAAGGTAGAATTTCTTTTAGGGGCCGAATTTGAATTATAAATTTTTTAGAGGGTTAAAAATATAATTTTGTCATTGTATTAATGTAATATTTTACAATTTCAAAGGGATTAAACTATAAACTTTTTGTTTCTGGAAAGAGCATAATTGAATTTTAAAATTTAGTAGAGGCCAAAATACAATTTTACCATTAAATTAACTTAAAACTTGCAAATACTCAAGAGACTAAAGGGGAAATCCCCTCTAGCTTTGCCCCTAAAGTTATTCTATGTTATTCCGACTCTTTATTTTCCTTGAAGTATCTACGACTGGCACATCTCAAACCTGTGCAATCATATCTGACACTTACACCGGAGTCTGAGTAACATAGCAGTTATTAGCAAGAAATTTATGTGTCAGACTAAGATACTTCAACTAAAATAAAGTATCGAAACAACATAAATAAAGGACTCTTACACGAATGAAGATGAATGCTAAATTACTACTGATAGAAAGTTAATGAATTCAAAAACACCACTTTAGAGGGTAATCTTGTTTCAAATTTACCTGGCAAACGAATTTCTGGATATTGAAATGTTATAAAATACAGTCTGTGTCAGACACCCATTTTTCTAGAAGAATATGTGTCGAGCACCCATAACCGAAGCATATTCGGACATGGGTATATATGTGACCCTTAGAGGGAAAAAATAATATAAACAAACCCATATAGGACACATTCTCATATCCGACATTCACACCCAAGTCTGAGCAACATAGCTCTACCCTCCCTTTATCATAACAATCAACATGAAAATAAGACCAAGAATACCGCCTAAGTACAAAATAATTTCCCAAGGAAAAGGTGTTTCAGTTATCGACATTTTAAACTTCCCAAGCTATTCCTGTTCATAACAGTACACCTATTTGTTAATTTCACCAGTGGAACCTCTAGAAAATAACATTTCATAGGGCCTTGATATTAGCCAATCCCATTTAGGCAACCGTTCAACCATTTCCCGACTCTGCAATCAGGTTCTAATCTAAACACCACCAACGGGAATGACACTATACGTACAAATTGCAATGAAGATGAAATAGTCAACTTCAAGCTGTTCTAACATCATTAGACAAATTCAAACCACCCCTTAAACTGACCGCAAAATCAATCGGCTCGTATTATCCTATAACATTTTCTTTACCTACCTTTGTATTATACATTTTACGCAACAATGAGATCATTTCAAGGAAAGAGTAATGAAACTCAAGTTTTTCGATACTAAAAATTTAGCTGGCCCTGGACTTGAATTCGAATCACCAACAGCCTTCGGCACAACTTGATGACATGGTAGACGGTACCGTTCCAGTCCTCAACCAGTTCCAAATACTCTCGACTCTGTTTTGGTTAATATTTCAGTGTGTTGCAACCCATTTACCAACTAGTACCGGCATGTACCAGCTAGTACAATTTTTTATTTGCATGTATATATATAACATATAATTTATTAAGAAACTAAAAATCAAACAATATATATATATATATGTGAAAAATATTTAAGAATATCAATAAACCTGAAACAGTAAAATGAAACACACCATCGCTGGCACGTACCAGGACAAAAACAGTAGTCTCACTGGTAGTACAAACTACCTTGCTTGATAAGCTCAAATAATCTCAGAAAATGATGTGATAATGTAGGACAAGGCATTGACTCGTGGAGGGGGGGATCAGGCATATATGAGGCATTCAATATTTGAGTAAAGACAATAAGGTCTCTGAGTTGAGATACAAAATAAACAGACATAAAGCATCATCCATTTCGAATTAAAAGATGCATAAAATATACGTAATGTGCATGATTTTCTCACCTGAAAGTGCAGACTGTTCATACATCGAGCAATTTGGCGAAATAATGGCATCATGCAGCGTTGAAACTCGGGTGGCTGAGTTGCTTCTAAAACTTCTTCCAATTCATTTAGGAACATGACTTCCTTCGAACTATTCGTGATAGGCCAGTACTTTAATAACCCCCTAATAACAGTATCGGCAAGCTTGCAGTCTTTCTCGACAAACTGTGTAATACAGTAAGATAACTGCTGATGATACATGGCTAAACATTTTGGTTTATGCAATGGAATCAACGCCCGAACAAGGAATACTTTATGTTCTTCTTTTAGTGGCAATGCAAACCCGTTAATAATACTGCCCAAAATTTCCAAAAGTTCAGCAATTCCGTTGTGTTTCTCAGTCTCAAAAATAAAACGGAAAAAAATGTTGTTTATAGCTTTCCGAATGAACGGTCGATGAACCATGAATTTCCCGTAGATGCGATGAAGAATTGTTTTCAAATATTCTCTTTCTCTAGGATCTTCAGAATCAAACAAGTCAAGTAATTTCAAGATGAAGGGTTGATCGACATATCTTTTTGCTAATTTTGCATCGGTCTCGGGTGAAGCTATAAACCTCAAAAGAAACTCGTAAACAATTTGCAAGTGTGGCCAAGCAGGATCCATTGAAGGTTCTTCCTCTTCTAAATCGACACCTTCTATGACTTTATTCTCACGTGGTTGCGGATTAAAGCTCCTAAACAAGTTCGCCGATACCATTTTAACAATTTCTTGTAACACAACATCTGAAAATTTCCCATTCGCGGAAGTCACGTACTCTACAAGCTCTAACAATGTCTGCCGTTTGATCTCTTTTTCTTTGAGGTTCTTTGTCGGATCGGTGAAATCAAATATCATGCAACACAAGTTAAGCTTCTTTACGAATAAGTTCTGTCTCTCAGAAGTCGGGACATCTTTGAAAGCAGGCATTGCTTCGTAAGAAGACAACATATGGTTCCCATTCTGCTTTAAATCCGCACTTTTCCATCCAACATCTGCCGTAGAATTAGATACGGCAAAAGATGAAACACTCAAATTCCCGGACTTACCTGTCCCAAAATCACTGCTCCTTGAACCACCACCCGAAACATTAGAATAATAAGCATTATGGTGTCCACCGTGTTCACGATTATCAGCCGATTTTGACGATTTCCGAGGAAGCTTACTTAGAATCTGTTTGAGCATGATTCACTCCCCTTCACTCCCACAATGCCGAATCCAAAAAATTAAGCCGAAAACACCTAGAAATATTCTAATAACTAATCAGCAACCCATCAATAAACAAAACTCTCCTTCGAAAAATAAAACCCGAAAAAAAATTTAAAAATGGAACAAAATACCCTCAGAACAACGAAAATTCAAACTACTAAAACAAGAGAAAATAATCTAAACTACAAAATTTCCTAAATAAACCCTTATTCAACCTCAAGCCTCTTATCTGAAAATCACCCAACAAATTTCTCAAAAAAACAGTACCCAATTGCAAAAATTTCAAACTATTAAGCCTAAAAAAGCAAAACCCAGAATCCTAAACTCACTCAAAAAAAAAAAGATCAGCCACACACAAAAAAGAACAAAAGAAGTTGAAAAAAAAACAAAGAAACTAAGTAAATTTCAGTAAATAATCGAGATTCCCATTTCTCCTTAACATGAATTAAAGGGAAAAAATGCAATAAAACCCAGAGTTAAAATTTTAGAAATTAAAAAAAATTTAAAAAGTGATAAAAAGATGGGCTGCTGAAACACTTACAGAGAGAAGAAATTTTCAAAAACTTTCCATCTTGGCTTGCTCGTTGTTGTTTGTTGACTATGGTTTTTTTCTTCTTCTTTATTTAAATAATTTTTTCAGTTATATTTTTTTCTTCGATAAATAGTTAAATCTCTGGTTTTTTGTGTGTGTTTTTTTTTCTATTTTTTGTCAATTTTTTTCAACACTTTTTTTTCTGGGACGGACTTAGTTCTTTCTTCATAGTCAAAAGTTTCAAATCCAAAATAGGAACCAGAAAAATCAACAAACCCGGTGTCTGGCAACGACGTCGTTAGGACTTTTTTTTTTGGTTAAAATAAATTTAAAATAGTATAATATAATTTTTGTCCAATTTAGTAATTAGGTTTACTTTGATGCCGGTACTTTTTTTTTTGTTAATTTTGACACTTGAATTTGACAATTAGATCATTTTTTGTCTCTAAATTTGAAAGATATAAAAGTTAAATGATGCGACTCTCTGAGATTGTGCCACATGATTTTCAAATTATGCGATACAATCAAAGTGTCAAATTCAGTGTTTAATAGATCAAACCATTGGTGCCTGATTCAACCAATACAATTGGTTCGATATTCAAACCAATAATAATTAATTAATTCATAAAAAAATTAAAAAATATTAAATCGGTTCAACCTATTCAACTATTGATGTTTGTCCCTTTTTTTTATTTTTATTTTTTAATTTTAAACAATTTCTGAGTCAATCGATTATCGATGAGCTCTGGGCCTATCTAATTCGGTTATGTTCTAAAAACACTAGTTACATCATCAAATTTAGACAAAATCTAAATTAAGGGACAAAAATGGATCTAGTTGCAAAGTTTAATGACCAAACTGGACAATAAAAAAGCGTACCAAAGTGAACCTAATTACCAAGTTCAGGATCAAAAATTATGTCACCCCTTTTAAATTTTTATTAAAATTTTAAGTATAATGATAAATTTAGTCCCTAACAATTACCAACTTTGCCACTTTGCCCTTAATTCTTTTTCTTCTTTTTTTTTTTTATATTTCAAACCAACCTTCAAAATTAGTCAAATTTGTTTTGTTTTAGACAAAAAAGTTGACTAAAATGTTAAGATTTCAATAGCTTTGTTGTAGCAACTTTGTGACAGATTATGTGTAATCCATTACTAACATGAAATTTTTTAATTTGTTTATTTTTTTCTTTTATTTTTATTTAATTTTTTATGAAGTACGCATGAACTATTACTTCAATTGTCATATCAGTGTCGTTTAGGATTGAAGGCCAAAGTAATTTTACAAAAAATTAAAGGTTGAAGATCAAAGTGATAAAAAAAAATTAGGATCAAAGTGACAAGTGAGGTAAATGTTAGGGATAAATTTATCATGGTACTGAAATTCTACACATTAAAATATTTAAATATAAAAATAGGGTTATATAAAATTTGGTACCTGAATTTAGTTTCAATGTTTAATTTGGTATCTGAGTTTTTCTTTTTCAATTTAGTACCTATGTTTGGCTTCAATATTCAAATTGGTACCTGATTGTTTTTTTCAATTTGATTCTTGAGTGTTTTCTTTGTCTCAATTAAGCACATGAGTTAAAGGCTCTCAACGATCAATTTGGTACCTAAGGTTTTTATCCAAATTAAGTGCTTATATTCTTTTTTCTAAAAATAATCTTTGGTACAAAATTAAACATTGAAATCGAATCAAATATGAAATTAAAAAATCAAAAATCAAATTAAATATTAAAATTAAATTCAAATACAAAATTAATATAATATATTAACTCTAAAATTAATATATCTCTATTATATTAAAATATTTTATTTATCAATTAAATTATAAATAATAATTTTATATTATTTAAAAAAATAACCTTTTGTACTCACTAAAATCTTTTCATATTTTTAATGATTTTACAATAACTTTAGGGTTCGGATTAATTTTGTATCACAATTTAATTATACATCAATTAAATTGAAAAATTATTCATTTTAGTAAAATAATAAATATTATTATGAGAATAATTTTATTTTTATTTAAAATCCATAAAATTTAAAACCTAATATAAATATTTTTAAAAATACTTGCTCTTTTTGTTACGTGATAGTCTCTATTAATCATTATATTATAAATCTCACATTAATTAGAGATCACTCTTATATTATAAATAAGTGTCTGTTTATTCTGTAACACATTTTGCCCGTATCCCTCGCCGGAACAGGGTTCGAGGTGCTACCAGATTTAAACTCATCCATTTATATAAAACCGCATAGTAAAAATTTTTATCAATTTTAAACTTTTCATACACACGTATATTATCCTTTAATCGGGCTTACAAGGCCCAAAATATTCATGAGGCATTATTAAATATTTACCAATATCTTAGTCTTGTATCATTTACTTACTCAACTTTACAACACTATACATGCCATAGACTCGAAACACTAAGATTTACTTACACCGATAGCGTAGACTTGACAATGTGATAATATCTCTGACGGCCTCCAACCCAATCTAACCTGGAAACCATAGGGAATATAGGAAAGAAAAGGGGAGTAAGCTTTACGCTTAGTAAGTTCATAAGAAAACAATAAGCAACTCATTAACAAGTTTTATCAATGTTTACAACATAATCACAAATTCACTACAAGTTGTCTTCCTGAGCAATAGTCACTAAATTATTTATAACTGAAGCTACAAAACTCCAAATCAATTGCCGTTAATTTTCCCTGAAAATAGACTCATATATCTTCTATCCATAAAATTTTTAGAATTTTAGGTTTGGCCAATCAATACCAGATTTTTCTTAAAATTTCCCCTATTTCAATGTTTGACTAATCTAACCACTCTTCACTACAAATCAAATTTCTCATTGTACAAAATTCAAAATATGTTCTATTTGATTTCATTTGAAACTAGAATCATTAAGGAGTCTAAGCATATAAATTTTATCTTATAACCATTTTTGTACAAATTATAATGATTTTCTAAAAACAGAACAGGGGACCCCGAAGTCATTTGACTCTATCCCACCCCACTTCAAATATCTCATTATCAGCAATTCTTTTGCTTACACGGTTTCTTTTATAAGAAACTAGACTCATTAATCTTTAATTACATAATTTATTCAGCTTCTAACTCAACTCCAACAATTTATAGTGATTTTCCAAAATCACGTTACTACTGCTGTCCCAAGCAAATTTATTACAAATTTACTCTTTCACACATTCTTTGCATTCACATTATTTAAACATGTATATCACCAAACAATTTCATCACATATCTATAATCTCACTCAAGCATAATCTCAATACAATACATCATTCTCAATGATTCGCACACAACAGTTCAAATTAGCAATTATAAGATGATTCCGCACATAGTCCACCCTTATCGATAATTTACGATGGTTTTGCCCTTACTCACATATATGACATAGGCATTTTCACCTATGCTTCTCATTTCACACTCATGATTCAATTCCAATCGATCTAACATGCATAAGAATATATCACATACCTGGCCAACTTAATGCATTGAACAAATTCAATTGGCGATTTAACACAAGGTCTCATAGTCTTAGACATTTATCAAATCACCGGCATTTAGCCTGCTAGGTTTTAAACCCGATAATATTATTCACCAGCTTAAAGCTTGCTAGGCTCAAAGCCCAAATATCACCATTATAAAGTCGTTTCATAAACAATTCATATAATATAGTATGTATACCTGTTCACTTTGCTCTATTTAATCATTCAATCACAATTTATAATTTCCCTTTGAATCATTCGATATTTTGCACACTAAGTGTCATTCTCAATATCTCGCACACTAAGTGCCATTCTCAATATTTCGTATAATCGAGTACCATATTTGATTGCCCCGCACACTAAGTGCCACATTTTGTCGATATGTCGCAGGACATTAAAATATTCACGTATATACAATTTATACAATATTAAAGCATTAGAAACATCAATTTAACAATACTTATTGCATACGAACTTACAGCTAAATTGTAGAGATACCAAAGTTCGGGGCATTTTGGTAATTTTCTCATTTTCTCGATTTTCCACCCGATCTTGATCTAAATTAATAATTTCATTCAGTATATTAATTTAGACATTAAAACACCTCATTTCATACAATTTGGTCATTTTTGTCATTTTTACAAAATTACCCCTAAAGTTTTACTTTTATTCATTTTAGTCCCTGAGCTCAAAACATGCAAATTAACCATTTTTAACCATAATTAAGCTTAGCCAAATGTTCATGGTATCAAAACAGTCCATAATTCACTTTATGGCAAAATTATAGTTTTGCCCCTAATATTTCAACTTCTTTTCAATTTAGTCCCTATTTCATAAAAATGCAAATTCATGAAATTGAGTAAAATTCTACTATAGACGAATATCACTAGTGTCTCTAGCAGCCCACACATTTCATTTATTTGACATTTTTAACCACAAAGTTTTCACATTTATCGATTTAGCCCTTAATTGTCAATTTCACAAAAATTCACTTAACAAAAAGTGTTTAACTATCAACAAGGACTCATATTCTTCCATTAAACTTCAAAGCCCTATTATACTCATCAATATAAAATATCAAACTATTCAATGGTTTTGCAAAATAGTCCCCTCATTAGATAGATTAAGCAACAACGATCCTGAAAATATAAAAATAATTAAAAACGGGACTAGAAATGCCTACCATGCATTAGCTGAAAGTTGGAAGCTTCTTCCATGGCTTCTCAAGCCTTCATATTCGGCTGGTAAAAAGAGAATGAAAAAGATGACACCTTGATTCTTTTATTATATTCATTTTATTATTATTTTTAACCAATTTACAATATTAACCTTTATACACTTTATTTATTACACCAAATGCCAAGCCATCATATCCCACTATCTCTTTAATGGGCTAATTACCAAATAACGACTTCTACTTTTAAGTTCTATATCTATTTAATACCTTTAGGTTATAGAACACAACTTTTGCACTTTACACAATTTAGTCCTTTTTGTTTAATTAACTATCGAAACGATAAAATTTTTCAACGAAACTTTAATACCATCTTATTGCCACTACGTAAATATTTATAAAAATATTTACGACTCGGTTTATAGAAACAAGGTCCCGATACCTTATTTTCTAAACCCACTTGACCTTAGGGTCATACCACTTAAACTTAATAAATCGCTTATAAAACAAAAATCGCAATATCAAAAACATTTTTAAAATCACAATTAACTCGTAAATATTAAATATAATATTTACCAACCTACTCGCTCGATTTGGTGGCCCCGAAACCATTGTTCGATCAACTCTAAAAAAGGGGTCATACAACTCTTCCCCCTTAGGGATTTTCGTCCCTGAAAATCTTTCCAAAGAATAAATTAGTGATTTTCTTTCACCAACCTGAACAATTTCTCACCTAGCCTCGGATTTCTCAACTTTTCAATCTCATGAGCTAAGATTATGATCTGCTCTTTGCTATATATCATAACAAGCTGAGTTTCTACTTCTGTAAGAGATACTATAGATAAAGGATCTTATTTGTATCATCACATCATATATATAAAAAAACACATTACGGGTCTTCTCAAGTTTTGATAATAATCTCATTCAATCCGATGAACTGCGAACTCAACTTCTCTTTATAGCTAAATCTAGAAATTCTATTCCCACTATAATACCTTTACAAATACTCAATTTTCTAATTGAAAATTCAATGCTTTTACGCATCAAGCCCACATATTTTCTGCAAATTTGAAACTGTTTTTAGACGGTCATGAATTACTTTCATTTCCCTTCAGTCTTTCCAATCACATCGACCCAAATTCTTTTTATAAAATTCAATTCAATACAACGAAGTTCGATAATTGCAACCATACCACACTCATACAATGCTATCTTAACATTCATCTCATAACTATTATTATTATATGCAAACTTAACCAATAATAAATGTCTTTCTCGGTTGCTTTCAAGTTCTAGAACACAGTGTTACAAAGTAATTCCATACCCAAAGCTCATAGTAGTTTATTTTAGTAACACGATATGATCCTCGTGTCTCCATTTGAACAATGAAAACTAGCACTCTTTTAGTACTCCCCGTAAGGACAGATAATTACCACTGTGCTAGATGTCACGATTGTTGTAAAATCTCGGATTTCTCAATACACGAACTCTATCTCGACATAACGAACAATTGTAGGTTCCAATCAAATTCTAAATCGAAATCAATTTACGTTGTACCCTTTTTAACTTGTAATTCAACGACACACCTCTTAACCTCACAAATTTGCTAATTAAACATCAATTTAGTTTCTAGCTCACTAATAACTACTCATCATTTGATAAGATTAATCACATGATTATCGGTAGTAAAACACATAAAGATTCTCGCTCAGAACCCCAAAGACTATAATCATTTGTCCAGATTGATAATCAATCGCTGACTCATAATCTTTCAACAGTTCAAACCATCTTTAATTCTTGTGTCGAATAACTCTTCACCTGAAAACTGACGCTTCAATTAACAATTTCTTCAACTGTTTACCACTTTATTGATAATTATCACATCATTCAGACTTCCCAATCACGATCTATAAGAACATTTCTCAATAAAATCGTTCTGATGGATATAATTCTGTATCATATCTTCTAGAATATGAATCATGCATTCAGAATATTCATCTATTTATCCGTGAACATTCAAACTTTATTTCCACCCTGTGGATAGATTCAGATACAAGTAACTCGATTAATCCTTCAAGCAATTAATCTAATCAAACTAGACAATGAATCGATCTCATTGTCAAGTAATAACTTTTCAATTATTAATAACGAAGCTTTGAACCATCTTGAAGCCACAACCATCGATAATTTAAAATCATAGTGCCATAATAAGGTGACATCTCAACCGTATAGATATATAATGTCCCAATTATCAATAATACATTTTGAACATAAGAGAAATTGAAATATAGTTACGGTCATTCAATAGATATTTTCACAGATAACCATATAGAATCATAAGAAAGCGAGATCTTGTAATTCTCGAATATATCACTATACTAATCTTTTTTAAGAAAGCACCCATATCAGATGACAGATATCTCAATGATGTTTCAGAGGAAATCCAGAAGTAAAGCATCACTCATATGCACCGGAATCAACAGTAACAGAAACAATATAATCTTCATGTATACTAAGCAGATCAACAACCAGTAGGAGGAGAATACCAACATCACACAGATTTAATCGTCGATATTTTCTTCCAATAAAATGAAATAGAATACCAGAGAAAGATATAATAATGCTGATTGTAACCCGAAAAGCCCAACAATGCTTCCATATATCAATATATATAGATAACGTTCTCATATGATAAGAATTTCATCTGAAAATATACAACTTCACATACCTCTGAGGATAATTGAACACATAGAATACCCAGAAGAGTTCTCGTAAACCATTCGACTATAATTGCTGTGCTCAAATATCTTTATAATTCAAATATGATTCTACTGTCTATCTCTGACATCACTAATTTCTCATTATCCCAACACTAACAGAGGCCAATTCGGAAGAACTTCCAGTTAATATATTCTTTAGATATCATATCTGAATATTTGGTTTCATCTAATTCAACTTTTCTTTTAACAGCGACTTTGCATATTACAAATGGCCTTCAACACGATCCAATATCTTTTCTATTACTGTCTTCACTTGCGGACTCATTCTCTTATCTGATCACAATACTAATCATTCAATCACGAGACTCTGTTATTCCGCACTTGTAAGCTTATTTAAGCCATATAGTACGGATCTCATTATAATGCTTTACCAATGAGGGGTGAGGTTGTAAAGCCAACAATTTTAACTCTTACGTAAGCATGCACATCACACATACTATTATGAACGAACAGTTCATTACTAATTCGCATTCTCAAACATCTAGCAATCATTTACTTATAATCATTTGGTACTTAACACATAGCTCATACGCTAAATCAAATCATAAATTCCAAATCAAAATATTCACACAACAATCATATACCCAACATCACAACTCATATACTCATATAATTATAACATTTATCAATAGCGAATATCATGCATTACGATTCATACCTTTTATGAGTTTCAACTCATCA
Organism: Gossypium arboreum; assembly: GCF_025698485.1. Taxonomy (NCBI): domain Eukaryota; kingdom Viridiplantae; phylum Streptophyta; class Magnoliopsida; order Malvales; family Malvaceae; genus Gossypium; species Gossypium arboreum. Next base: position 121,200,052 of record NC_069073.1, read on the forward strand.
CCAACACATTTTCACTCAAACGTTTGAGTATAACATTCGTACTATCGAATTAGCTCGGTTGGAAAGCATATCTCATCTTATGAAAACACACATAATAAGCTTTGAAAGCTTAGTAAGCCTTAAACAAATAAATCATTTCAATGATTATGAAAATTCCATATAACTAATCCGAATTGAAAAATAATCTCAATTGCATATACATTCATAGTACTCTTAAGTTCATATAACCTTATTAAATAGCTTCACTTATTTATATTTACTAATAACTTATGACTATGATTTTAAATTCGTGTGATAACTGTCAATTCATTCGTATGAACAAAACTTGCACATATCCAATACATACCAACCAAAACATGTCATATTTTTCCCTGTTTGATTCATGGAACCACAAGGTCACACGTCAAGCACATATAGCATATATTTATCTGTTATTTATCACGTCTCATTTTCACATGAACTACATACATCTGACCAAGTTTATTCAATATCGATGCCACTGTCCCGGACAGGGTCTTACACGAATCATAAGTGATGCCAGTGTCCCAGACACGTTCTTATACACTACTTCAAATCAATGCCTTCGTCTCAGACGAGGTCTTACATGATCTCATTTCACACACTTAGTGCCCTAACAACCGATCTTGCACACACAGTGTTCGATTACGGAACTCGCACACACAGTGCCTCAACAACCGATCTCGCACACATAGTGCTCGGTTATGGAACTCGCACACACAGTGCCTCAACGACCGATCTCGCACACACAGTGCTCGGTTACGGAACTCACACACACAATGCCTATGTTCACTTGTTGTTGCACATTGAAGTGACTTAACCAAGTTTATAAAACATCACATATGTGCACTTTGAACATATCATTTCATTTAACTTTGGATTCATATATTCATGAACACTTAAACATTTCAGAGCCAACTTTAATTTAATCAAATCAGTATTGTAACACCCCGTACCCGAGACCGTCGCCGGAGTCGGACACGAGGGGTTAACGGGCTTAATCCACTTATTGCACAGACCAATTTAACATTTCTAGACAAGCTGGCTAACTGCGTCACTGTCGCCTTAAAAATCATATCTCGAGTTCCAAAACTCGAAAACTGATTCCGTAAATTTTCCCTGAAATTAGACTCATATATCCATCTATGGATTTATTTCTAGAATTTTTGGTCAGGCCAATTAGTATAGTTTATTAGTTAAAGTCTCCCCTGATTCTGGGTTCGACTACTCTGACCTTCATGTATTACGACTTGGATATCTCCCTGTACAGGGCTTCAATACTCATGCCGTTTGTTTCTAATAAAACTAGACTCAAAGGGGAATCTATACATATAAGGTATGACTTCTAATTGTCTCTGGATAATTTATGGTAAATTTTCAAAGTCGAAACAGGGGATCCAAAAACTGTTCTGGCCCTGTTTCACGAGAACTTTAATATCTCTTAATATACTATTCATATGATCGTTTCGTTACTTTCATATGAAAATATATTCATCAAGGTTCGATTACATAATTTATTCACTATTTAATTCCATTCTTACAAATTTTAGTGATTTTTCAAATCTACACCACTGCTGCTGTCAGCATCTATTTTCAAGGTAAACTTTACCTATTTCGTGATTTCCATGGACCAACTAGAGTTTTGTCATACATGGGTCCACATGTGATCATATTTAGCCATTCCAATGGCTGATCAATTGCCCAACACTTCCATTCCAGTCCAATGCCATACTCCACTTCTACGAGCCATTTTCGCATGGCTGTACATACATACATCACAAAAAGTACTTGAAAAACAACAAAGGGTAGTCCTATACATGCCATATCCAGAGTTCAACTAAAAGAGTACCAAAAGGGCTTTGATAGTGTGGATGACTTCGACTTCGATGATCTCGAATCCGATAGCTAACGAGCAAAATCTAGAAAACAAAGAGCCAAAGCAACGGGGTAAGCATTTTAATGCTTAGTAAGTTTCAAGTAATGAAATCGGCTTTGACTAAAGTATTACGTTCACATAGCTAAATGAATCACTTTATTAATACACATTCTCATAATCATACTTACTTCACACTTCATCAACATATACACACACAAGGTATCAACCTATCTAAGAGCCAAAAGTTCGTTAGTCGATTGAACGAATACTATTTCAAACTAATCGACTTTTCTGATGCACATGCAAACATACCTTATCGTTTGGGTTTTTCGAGCGTATTAATTGATTTTATTACAGCACAAAACGCTCACCTTCAAACCAGGTTTCTTCGAAATTTAGCCGGATATAACCACAAGCACAATTGCCTTCGGGTCTTAACCCGGGTATAGCAACTCGCACAAATGCCTTCGGGTCTTAGCCCGGATATAACAACTCGCTCAAATGCCTTGGTCTTAGCCGGATATAATCACTAGCATAAATGCCTTTGGGACTTAGCGGGTATCATTCAAATGCTCATGCACATATATCAATAATCATGACACATCCATATTTCATTTTCGTTACTAAGGCTCAAACACAAAACATTTATCAAACCTTTCCAATTTGGCTCAATAGCCACACACAAAAGCATGATTTCAATTGACTTTATAACGTAGTCCCTACGCACATTCGGCTATCCGCCATAATATGACAAATCATTTCTATATAATTCAAGTAGGGTCATTACTCAAGACTTACCTCGGATGTTGTCGAGCGGCTTCAACGGCTATTCGATCACTTTTCCTTTCCCTTATCCAACTGTGGTCCCTAAGCTCTTGAGCTAATTCAAACAAATTTAACTTATCAAAGTCTCATTTTGCTAGCTTATGGCCGAATATGACAAGGAGTTTTATAGGTCATATGGCCACCCTTTAGCTCAAATGCACAATGATCATACGTATTTTTAATCACATCAACAATTTAATACAATTCATTCGAACATCAAAAGAGAAGCTCAAGGTACTTAGCCCATATATATACATTAGACATTAGAGTCACATATGTACAAAATCACGAATCGAATTCAACATACTAGCTAATATTTCCCCTTAGCCGAATTTTCTAAGTCAAGCTAAAGCCATCAATAGGCTACCAATGGCCGAACATACACATCTATGCTAAGGCCGATTGCAACACTTAATACATTCTACAAGTATGGTGACTTGTGTTGACTAAACACCATTTGTTTCAAGTTCAAAACTTGGCTAATACACATATATACACTATTAAAGCATCCTCTCTTTTTACACTAATTCAACACATGCATCACCCATAATATACCAAATTACATTCGGCCTTAGCACACAACTTGCTAGCCGATTCTTCTCCATCTAGCAACCAATGCACATACGAGCTCATTTGTTAGACTCTACTTCATCTAACAACAACCTTATTTCTCTTCTATATCCTACCATGGCCGAATGCATCACAACACCTTACCATTTCAATTTTTGGTCATAGTTGAACAAGGAACTTAATGTCTCACTCAAGGATGCTAAAAATGAGATTCAAGAGTTATCAATCCCTATCACATGCATCATTAACAAGCTTCACATTTAGCATGCAATGATATCAACACAAAATCCACCTTGGCCGAATACCATCCCCATGACATAGCAAAGTTTTGAACCATGGGCTAATAAGAACATTAAGCTAGCAACTAAAAACATGCATGAATCTCATGGCACAACATCAAACATACCTTAATCTTGATACAAGTATGGCCGAACCTCCTCCTAATCCTCTTCTAAACCAAAAATGGAGCAAAAATTCCTTCCTTCTTCCTTAGAATTTTCGGCCAAAAGAAAATGAAAAGGATGAACAAATTTTTTTTTCTCTTTTCTTCAACACACGGCAATGGGGGGAATCACACACCTTCTTTTCCTTTTTTTTTTTTCTCTTCCTACAAACCTTAATATTTTATCCATTTTAACATCAACCACTAACAAAACATGTTTATGACATGTTTTCTTTGCCCATCATCCTTGTCATGGCCGGCCACTAGGCTTATATTTAGGGAAATTTGACATGCAAATCCCTCACTTTCACGACATGCATTATTAGGCCACTTTGCATTTGCCTAGCACATTTCTAAATTTTCTCACATAAGTCCTATTTGGTAAAATTCACTTACAATTAACAAAATTCAAACGTAAAATTTTCACACATGCACATGTACATATAATGAGCATCAACTTATGACGGTTAATTATTTTCATGACTCGGTTTAGTGGTCTTGAAACCACTTTCCGACTAGGGTCAATTTGGGGCTGTCAATAGAACACAATTTCATTTGAACATCTGAGTACATATTCTATACTATTAAAATTAGCTTGATTGAAAGATTTATCTGTCCTATTCAAATAATTTTCGTCAGAGTCAGGAGATATCACACTATCGCAGGTCAAATATGGCATGTACAGCTAGACTCACATACGCCATGGTAGTCCTAGAACTGACTAAACCATGGCTCTGATACCAATAAAATGTAACACCCTTCGCCCGTATCCCTCGCCGGAACAGGGTTTGAGGTGCTACCAGATTTAAACTCATCCATTTATATAAAACCAAACCGTAAAAATTTTTGATCAATTTTAAACTTTTCATATACACGTATATTATCCTTTAATCGGGCTTACAAGGCCCAAAATATTCATGAGGCATTATTAAATATTTACCAATATCTCAGTCTTGTATCATTTACTTACTCAACTTTACAACCCTATACATGCCATAGACTCGAAACACTAAGATTTACTTACGCCGATAGCGTAGACTTGACAATGTGATAATATCTCTGACGGCCTCCAACCCGATCTAACCTGGAAACCCTAGGGAATATGGGAAAGAAAAGGGGAGTAAGCTTTACGCTTAATAAGTTCATAAGAAAACAATAAGCAACTCATTAACAAGTTTTATCAATGTTTACAACATAATCACAAATTCACTACAAGTTGTCTTCCTGAGCAATAGTCACTAAATTATTTATAACTGGAGCTACAAAACTCCAAATCAATTGCCGTTAATTTTTCCTGAAAATAGACTCATATATCTTCTATCCATAAAATTTTCAGAATTTTAGGTTTGGCCAATCAATACCAAATTTTTCTTAAAGTTTCCCCTGTTTCACTATTTGACTAATCTAACCACTCTTCACTACGAATCAAATTTCTCATTGTACAGAATTCAAAATATGTTCTATTTGATTTCATTTGAAACTAGACTCATTAAGGAGCCTAAGCATATAAATTTTATCTTATAACCATTTTTGTAAAAATTATAATGATTTTCTAAAAACAGAATAAGGGACCCCGAAGTCATTTGACTCTATCCCACGCCACTTCAAATATCTCATTATCAGCAATTCTTTTGCTTACATGGTTTCTTTTATAAGAAACTAGACTCATTAAGCTTTAATTACATAATTTATTCAACTTCTAACTCAACTCCAACAATTTATGGTGATTTTCCAAAATCACATTACTGCTGCTGTCCCAAGCAGATTTATTACAAATTTACTCTTTCACACATTCTTTGCATTCACATTATTTAAACATATATATCACCAATCAATTTCATCACATATCTATAATTTCACTCAAACATAATCTCAATACTATACATCATTCTCAATGATTCGCACACAACCGTTCAAATTAGCAATTATGAGATGATTCCGCACATAGTCCACCCTTATCGATAATTTACGATGGTTTTGCCCTTACTCACATATATGACATAGGCATTTTCACCTATGCTTCACATTTCACACTCATGATTCAATTCCAATCGATCTAACATGCATAAGAATATATCACATACCTGGCCAACTTAATGCATTGAACAAATTCAATTGGCGATTTAACACAAGGTCTCATAGTCTTAGACTTTTATCAAATCACCGACATTTAGCCTGCTAGGTTTTAAACCCGATAATATTATTCACCAGCTTAAAGCTTGCTAGGCTCAAAGCCCAAATATCACCATTATAAAGTCGTCTCATAAACAATTCATATAATATAGCATGTATACCTTTTCACTTTGCTCTATTTAATCATTCAATCACAATTTATAATTTCCCTTTGAATCATTCGATATTTTGCACACTAAGTGTCATTCTCAATATCTCGCACACTAAGTGCCATTCTCAATATTTCGTACACTGAGTACCATATTTGATTGCCCCGTACACTAAGTACCACATTTTGTCTATATGTCGTCAAACATTAAAATATTCACGTATATACAATTTATACAATATTAAAGCATTAGAAACATCAATTTAACAATGCTTATTGCATACGAACTTACGGCTAAATTGTAGAGATACCAAAGTTCGAGGGCATTTTGGTAATTTTCTCATTTTCTCGATTTTCCACCGATCTTGATCTAAATTAATAATTTCATTCAGTATATTAATTTAGACATTAAAACACCTCATTTCATACAATTTGGTCATTTTGTCATTTTTACAAAATTACCCTAAAGTTTTACTTTTATTCATTTTAGTCCACGAGCTCAAAACATGCAAATTAACCATTTTAACCATAATTAAGCTTAGCCAAATGTTCATGGTATCAAAACAGTCCATAATTCACTTTATGGCAAAATTATAGTTTTGCCCTAATATTTCAACTTCTTTACAATTTAGTCCTATATCATAAAAATGCAAATTCATGAAATTGAGTAAAATTCTACTATAGACGAATATCACTAGTGTCTCTAGCAGCCCACACATTTCATTTATTTGACATTTTTAACCATAAAGTTTTCACATTTATCGATTTAGCCCTTAATTGTCAATTTCACAAAAATTCACTTAACAAAAAGTGTTTAACTATCAACAAGGACTCATATTCTTCTATTAAACTTCAAAGCCCTATTATACTCATCAATGGCAAATATCAAACTATTCAATGGTTTTGCAAAATAGTCCCCTCATTAGATAGATTAAGCAACAACGATCCCGAAAATATAAAAATAATTAAAAACGGGACTAGAAATGCCTACCATGCATTAGCTGAAAGTTGGAAGCTTCTTCCATGGCTTCTCAAGCCTTCATATTCGGCTGGTAAAAAGAGAATGAAAAAGATGACACCTTGATTCTTTTATTATATTCATTTTATTATTATTTTAACCAATTTACAATATTAACCTTTATACACTTTATTTATTACACCAAATGCCAAGCCATCATATCCCACTATCTCTTTAATGGGCTAATTACCAAATAACGACTTCTACTTTTAAGTTCTATATCTATTTAATACCTTTAGGTTATAGAACACAACTTTTGCACTTTACACAATTTAGTCCTTTTTGTTTAATTAACTATCGAAACGATAAAATTTTTCAACGAAACTTTAATACCATATTATTTCCACTACGTAAATATTTATAAAAATATTTACGACTCGATTTATAGAAACAAGGTTCCGATACCTCATTTTCTAAACCCACTTGACCTTAGGGTCATACCACTTGAACTTAATAAATTGCTTATAAAACAAAAATCACAATATCAAAAACATTTTTAAAATCATAATTAACTCGTAAATATTAAATATAATATTTACCAACCTACTCGTTCGGATTTGGTGGCCCCGAAACCACTGTTCTGATCAACTCTAAAAAAAATGGGCTGTTACATATTCACTATCTCCCTAAGTCAAATTCTTAAAACAATGTTATTAAACCAAATTATAAAAATACAAGTCGATATGATTGTGTATATATAAATGATATTATTGTTTCGTATGCTCGAGCGTAGTTTATGAATCCTAAAAGAGTTTGAATGAATTTTAAATAATTCTAAACATTGTATAAAAATAATCAATTAATTATGTCATTATTAATATTAATATTAACTGAAATAAGTTAATATCCTAATAAATTATATTATACTAAAATTAATAATATTAAACATAATATATATCATTATTAACATTAACGAAATCAGTTAGTATAGTAATAAATTATACTAGTGATATACTAAACACATTAAAATTATTTGGTACATTGTTAATTGAATTTTAAACTTTACAAGAAAGTTTAGGAGTTGAGAAATGTTCTATAGAGTTATAATAAATTATTAAAATATATATATTTTAAAATATATACATATCAAATTTTTTAGATTTTTATGGAATAAAAAAAGTATATTGTTGTCGATTGAGTCTTACCTCAACTAGTATGGACATTGTTGCTATTGCAGGAAGGGGTGAGTTCGAGTGCGTCCAAAATTTTCAACACTGATCATTTACTTTTTTTTAAATAATAGATTCACTTTTTTTTCTCTATTTAAAATTTCTTAAATTTTATATATGATTATTTGATTTTACAAAAATTGTTAAAAAAACAATGCTTGCAATATTTGTATTTTTTACTTATTTTTATGAATTATTAAATTTTGAAAGTTTTAAATATGTAATGCTTTTAGGGTTTTTCATTGATTTATTTATTGATTATGATTTTAAGTTCAAAATTATATTATGTGTAAATTATTTAAATTATAATTAATATTACCACATGCATACGTTAAATTATTTAAATTTAAACATTGTTTAATAATTCCTTAGAGAATTGTTTTCAGTTGATTTATTTTTCTCAATGCTTTTGATAATTCATAAAATAATTTTTAGAATAAAACAAATATATTTTAAAATAAATATTTGAAAAAATAATTAACTAAAATCTTTAAAACATATATATTTAAAATAGAAAAATTAGTAATATAACGAATAATATAACTTAAAAAAACATTTTAGCTATTTATGTAATTTTTCTTCTTTTTAACATTTAAACTTATGTTATTTTTAGATCACCCCAAAATAAATAAATAAAAATTAATGTTTATTAATTTTGTTGTTGTGACATACACGTGGATGCCATGTCGACAATTAATTAATTTTTAAATCTAATATATGTATCATAAAAATAAAAATAAAAACTAAAAAGTATAATAATATTTTTTAATTTTTTAATTTTAAAAATAATTAATTGCTAACATACCACGTAAACAAAGTTAACAGACAATACAAATTTAAGGGCTAAAAGAGGTGAAAAATTAAGCAGAAAGTTAAAATGATTTTTTCATAAAATTTGAGAGTCAACTAAGTTATTATGCATTTACATAGTGTTAACAATTAATCTACATAGAACATAAATAAAACACAATTGGGATAATTTCACTAAACATACTCAAATTATTGTCGTGTTTTAAATTGGAAATTATCTTTAAAATTATTATAATTGAGTTTTCAAAGTATAAGTTTGTATCAAATAAGTTATATTACCAATCAAACTGTTAATTTAAGTGTTAAATGTCGTTCGGTTATAATGTAAAGTGTTTTAAAATACGTGGATGGAATTATAAATACATGTATACTTATTGTATGGATAACTTGAATTTGACACATTATAAGAACATAGATTGTCATTAAATTTTAAAAGGCATAATGTTAAATTTAGCCCATAACATTTACATCTTTTATCAATTTGACTTTTTTTTTGTTAAATTTGACTATTAACCTTTAGAAAAATGTCAATTTACATTTTAAAGGAAAGGGTGGTTAAGAGATATTATTTTATAAACCCTTCTCACTACATCATCAATGGTCCATTTTCAATTATTTAATGATATTATATCAAAATTTCCACCTCATTGATACATAATTTTGGTAACTTTTTTATTCTAAACCCCGAACCACAAACCCTTAACCTATAACCCATATTACTAAACTATGAACTTGGGTTTGAGGTGGGGTTTAGGGTAAAAAAAGTTTACTAAAATTATGTGTCAATGACATGGAAAAAATTTACTAAATTGTCATTAAAAGTATAAAATATTAAAAAAAAAAACTCAGATAAAAAACTCAAAAAAATTAGCATGAAGTATATGAAGATTATCATGTGTCTTGCCATATTTAAAAATTTAATGTTTTGGTCAACATTTCAGTTAAAAAAATTAGCAATTTGACTTTTTTTTCTCGAAAAGTTGATGGTCAAATTTAGCTCTTTTTAAAATGTTGAGGTGAAATGTAGCTAAAAAAAGGAACAAAGACTTAATTGACTAAAGATTTAAACTTCAAATTCAAGGAATTCGTATAGTAAGTGCATACTGCATACATGTTTGCAATATGACATTTATGTTTTAAATATGCTCCATGCCCTGTTTCAGTTGCTTAAACTAACATCGAGACTGAAAAAAGGCCTTGATTGATATGATTTTGTAATTTTGGGGATCTGAACTGAAATATTTCAATGTTTTGGGATAAATCTAAAATTTGTCATTATTTGAGGGTGTTCTGGTAAAATTAACCCAATACTAAACGATCCACGCTTTTTGTATGTGGTCGTACGAAGATCCTGACCTGACACGTCATACAAAGTTAAAAGACACGTATCCCTCTCGTATCCTTCTGACTGTCCGATTAAAATCTAACAGTCAGAACATCTCACTCTCTCGCCACATCCCTTATAAAAAAAGTGTAATTATGAATATGCAATGAAAAATAATTATTTGCATTAGACACCCTAAACTATAACTAAAATTCTTAATTTAGTCCCAAACTTCAAAACGCTGACTTACCAAAATATGCAATAAAAAAAGAATTAATTTACTAAAAACCCTTAAACTATAACTAAAATTTTAATTTAGTCTCAAACGTCAAAATGTTGAGTTAATCAAAATACAACTAAATGCTCAATTTGAACTTAAAACTTCGAGGCATTGCTCACATTAGGATCAAATCTTTCAAATCGATCAAATAAGGAGTAAACCATTTTGCATTTCGCACCTACTTGCATATGATATCAAATATCATATTGATTAAGTATTTTTCATTAGCTTAGTCATTAACTCGGGTGTTAAATATCAGCTCAAATTTGACATTAAATATATTTAGAATATACATATAATACCCTTTGACCATTTAATTAACAAGCAACTTGATTAATATAACAACAATATTTTTTAGGGATCAATATAGAATTTGAGATAAAGTTAAGGGACTTTTGTTAAAGACTCGAAAGTTAAATTAAAAATTTGGGTAAATTATACTAAAGTTTACTAAATTATTAGTAAGTTTATGTTTGATCACTCAACTTAAAAAAATATAAAATGGTGTTGTACTATTCAAAAGTTTTCAGTTAAATCATTGGACTATTAAAACCACTCTTGTATGGATTTCTCTATTTACATCACCTGCACTAATCAAAAGCTCTCATTTTCTTCTCTTTGATAGTTAAGATTTTTTTTTCACAAAACAGTTTTGAACGTCATGAATCTACTCATCGATGAGTATTGATTTACCTTACTGATCATCGAATCATAGCTTGGTGCTCGCTAGCTGAACTTAAAAAACTTAAGAACCCAATGACTTAAAAAGACAAACTTTCGATTAGTTCAGTGATAATTTTATAACTTTTTGAAATCAAGTGACCAAAACGTCAACATGCTAATAGTTTAGAGACCTTGCGGTAGTTTACCCTAAATATTTTTTTAATCTTTTTTACTACTGGCACGTGTCTATTTACCAATTATAATTCACCGTTTACCGTATATTTTCTTTCCCCTAAAAAACATGCCCTTCTCTCTCTGTTATCGTTTGCTATTTTCTATTTTATTTTCTCGCGTTTTCTCGCTCTCGACAGAAAAAAAAATATAAAGAAAAAAAAAACAAATAAATCTTTTTTCATCGTTGATTGTTTGAATTGGTTCGAGTTTCCCCAGTTTCTCAACCGCCATCAATCCGAAGAAAAAAATCGATTTTTTTGCCAAATTCGCCAAATTTGGCAAAATCTCTGTCGATTGCGTTTCGCGGGAGTGAAATTAGGGAATCATTTTGTTGGTAATCTTTTAATCTTAATGTGGATTTGACTATTTCTCAAACCAGGTTTTCTACTTTGATCTATATTTTTTATTGAAAAAAATTGAAAAATAGTTTATTTGACCTGCTTGGTTCGTCGCAAACCCTAGTTTTTTTATTAGGTTTAGTTTTTTTGAGGGATTCAAAAAACAAAAAAATTTGTGATTTAGGAAATTTCATTGATTCTTTTTTGTGTATAGGTACAGAAATTAGATTATGCCACTATTTTTTTTTGTTTCCTCTTTTAGGAATTTTTAGTTGATATTTATGTTTTCTTAAGGAAAAACTCTGTGAAATTTTTGGTGCGTTGTTTTAGTTTACCATCCAAAATCGAGGGTTTTTATTTTTATTTTTGTTTCATTTAATTTTAGCTGTTCTCACAACTCCCCCCATGGGGCAAAAAGAGTGAGAAAAATAGTAAGAAGAGAGATTTTTAGGGTTTGCATTGAAAAAAATTAGGGTTTTTTTGTTTAAATTAAGATCGAGGAAGGAAAGATCGGATAAAGTGGTTGTAAATAGAACAATGGCTTTGAATTTTTCCCATCGGCCGGTCTTTCCTGCTAATTTGACTGAAGATAATCTGCTTTCTCCTATGAGAATCGCGAATGGATACCTTGTTGAAGGTGTAGCCGAGAAGAATGGAGATGGGTGTATGAAACCTTGTCATTCGGATCATGCAATGGAAGATTGCTTTGATTATGGAAGGGATAAGGGTGGTGGTGATCGATGTGGTTCTCAGGAGTCTGTTTCTAATGATATTATTGATCTTTTGCCGTCGGATCCTTTTGGAATGGATATTACTAGTACTTTCACCGCAATTTCCGGTTGGCTTGAGGCCTTGGAATTCGATTATAGTCACTATGTGAGAGATGAGGTGGGGACTGGTGATGGGAGTTATCAGTTTGCTGGATTGAACTTAATTTGGAACAATGCAATGTGGTTCCAAACGTTCCCTGGAAGTATGGGGTTCGAGTGTAAAGGTAGTGCATCGGATCAGTTCGGTGGTGGGTGTTCGCAGGTGCAGGAAAAAGGGGATGTTTCTCATCGTGATGGTCTTGGATTGGACTGTAATGTAGTTGACACTTTGTGTTCTGGGAATGAAGATATGATTTCTGTTGACCTTGAAAAAGAAGAATTTCAGGATTGCAAGGTTCCTTCAGATGGACCCGAAGGAGCTCCTCATGAAGCACTGATTTTGGCCCTTGGTTATCTGTGTGTGCGGGATCTTCTTGTGGTTGAAAGCGTTTGCACATCTCTGAGGAAATTCGTTCTAAACGATCCTCTTCTATGGAGGAGTATTCACATTGATCAGCCGCTAAACGAGAAGCTTACTGACGATGTTCTTTTACGAATAACTAATAGGGCTCAGGGTAGCTTGCAATGCTTGAGCCTGGTTGATTGCAAAAGTATTAGTGATGAGGGTCTTATGCGCGTGGTTGAAAATAATCCAAAGCTAATCAAGGTTAGTTTGTTGCTTTGAGATCTTGATTCTCGTGTTGGTTTCTATACCTTGCATTGTATTGGTGTGCTAAGTTGTAGGTGTACTTGTTCATGCACTTTTGGTTGATAAGCTGTATGTGAGTTAACCGTATCATGTAGAAGAATTTATTGTATGGAATGTGATTGAAGATGTTTTCATGTTGTAGTATGCTTAATGTTGTTATATTTTGGCTGAGTGGTGTTGCTATCTACTCTTTTTGTTTTACTGTACCGACGCTGTTTGTTTTCAGGAGATTTCTTTTGAAAATAAATTATGAACTCAGTTAAAGTCAAATTCATAATAGCCTTTAGACTCATACACAATAAGGTAAAAGTGTGTACCCTCATGGTTTTTGACTATATTGAACAAATAACTAGTTTCTCTACTATGAATTAGTTTGAATGTGCTGTTCTCCCCGGAGCAACATATACATGGAGGTTTAATTCATTTACTGAACTGGTCCAATATTATTGTCAGCTTTGTTAGGTTTGAATGTTTTTAGCTTCTGCTTGGCTATCCTGCCTTGTTATCTAACATAAATTAAAATTAGATCTTTGCATCTTAATGTAATGATAGGCATAGGAAATTTGTTTCGAGGGCTGTTTTTCATTGCATGGAAAATCTATGTTTGGAAAGAAAAAACACATCAGTGGTGATGTGAAGCAGTAGCCTTTGAAGCATTTTCTCAAAATTAATTGGGAAACATAAAAGCTGTCTCTTGTTTCTTTGGGAGTCTGGCTTTTAATTTTATTCGCTGTGATGGTTTTGTTTAGTTCAATATATCTTTCTACTATTTGAATCAATATATATATAACTGTAATATACTAAATATTTCCTCCTTGTAGCTGAGTGTACCTGGATGTACAAGACTAAGCATCGAGGGTGTTTTGAATAGTCTAAAGGCTTTGAAGTCTATGGGCACACAAGGGGTGAAGCATTTGAGGATCGGTGGGCTTTTTGGTGTGACACTGAAACATTTTGAAGAGTTGAAGTTCCTGTTGGGCATAGACAACCAGATTCAGCAGATTGTCCAGAAGCCACATTTTTATAACCGAAGAAATTTGTATATCTCTAGCGAAGATGATCGTGCCATTGATATTGAAATGTGCCCAAGATGCCAGAACATGATGCTTCTCTACGATTGTCCTGCAGAGGGCTGCCGGCAAAAAGTGCATACTGCTCAATTATGCAGGGCATGCAGTCTTTGCATATTACGGTGTCTTCAGTGTGGTCGGTGCATTAATGACAGCGAGTACGAAGAAACGTTTAGTCTGGAGTATCTTTGCTCAGATTGTTGTAAGCAAGAAATAGCAAAATCCCACGACAGGCCAGATAGGATGATTGGCTCGTCCAGTTTACCTGAAACTGGCAGCTTTCATCTTCATGGCTAGACTGAAATATTTCACATTTTCTGTTCTCTACTCCCAGTTAAGGTGTCGTGTTATCTCTCTTATATTTTAATCTGCTAATAGTGTCAACCATCTTGGGTCCTCGGAGCCAAAGGTTCAGTCACATTCCCACAGAAGAGCTGAAAAGACAATAAAATCTTTTGCTGCACGCATTGTCCAAGAGAAATAATCTTGTTTGGGTGGTTTTCGATTGACACGTCAATGCTGCCAAGAATAAGGTGGAAATCATGAATTTGCCGACATGAAAATAGATTCCCCAAGGAAGCACTCATCTATTCATATCGTTAAACGAGAATATTTCTGGCCACCATCACTTTTGCAAGGCAAGTCGCTTTTTAATTATTATCTTAATGTGATTTTCTTTAGTCTCTGTTTATTGAAATCTTTATTCACTGAACTCGGGAAATACAATATCTGTTCTATTAATTCCTTAGTAGTTGGATTTTATATTTAATCTGCCCTGTGATAGAATTTGTCCGTGATGCTAGCTGTCGACATGATTAGGATACGATGTTTTAACATTTTATAAGTCCAGACTTTAGAGGAAGCTTGAAGCCTTTTGCAGATAATAGTAGAGTTTCCTGTCTTCATGTATAGTATTATTGAAAGGTGTTAAGGATGTTAGAAACCAGAGTTGGAAGTACCAAGGAATAGGGACTGTATCATATTAGTGGCCAAATTGAATATCATTGCTGTTTAAACTTTAGACTTAAATTGCAATTAAAAAATATTTTTTATATTTAACTCTGTTATAATTTGAGTTTATTTGATAATCCATTTGTTAATAGAGTGATTAATAATTTGGTGCTGCTAAGGTACCAGCTTTACTGGTCTAAATTGGTTGATCATAGGGGTTAAATGGAGAGATTAATATTTTGGTAACGGCTCTACCATTAATTACATATAGTTTTGATTTATATCGATTTGTACTGATATGATATTTTATTTATTTTTATAATTGCATTAAAAATAAAAATAATCATTTAATTAAGTTATTGATCTTATTATAAAAATCCAAAATTACCAATATCAATCTTAAGTGATTCGTCCATTGATTATTATGTTTGTTTTCTTTTATTAAGAAACTTTGCCTATTCCCTAGGCCTATGGTTTGGATCAGTGGTCTGATTGGGTTCTATAAAAATAAAATAAAAGGATTTTTTCAGCCTTTCAAAATAATTTAATTCTTGTTAAATTTATATACTAGATAATTAATAATGGCATTAATGTATATGATTTTTTTATATATAATAATTTTAATTTTTAATATTTATATTGTTATTTTATGAGATAAATTTGTTAATTTATGATTGGATTTATAAAATGTATAAATTTTAAGGGTTAAATTTATTAATATATGAATTAAAATTGTATAATTAAATTGTCTTTAATTGTTTGCTTTTAAAATCAACAAGAGCAAGAGAAATTATCTTTTTATCATAAAAAGTTACTTGTTGAATTATCTCCCGATTTTTTTACTTTTTATTTTTATTGCCTGTGTTGGGTGTTCACTACTTCTAGTTGTGTTGTTTTTGTTCTAGTCGTATTAGTTGCGATATTGTATTGTTAGGGTTTTGTGGCAAAAAGGAAATTCAATTTTGATTCATCAAATCAACCAATTAAGCAGTCAAACTTATGCCCCACCAAAATCAACGCCGTTTGTTTTCAAATTGGGCAACTGAACTTATTTTGGACTTTCACAAGGCGAACACTGTAGGAATTGAGTTCTGTGAACGTTTTGTCTTATTTGTTGGTGGCATAATATTTTTTTTGGCATAATTATTATTATTTTTGTTTATTTAATTAAATATTAACATGTTAATTATGACATAATCATCCACATGTATCATGAGTTTTGAATTTAAGAGTCAAAAAGTATAATGAGTTTTGAATTTAATATTTCAAATCAACAAAATACACAAACCATAAATTCAATTATCTGTTAATATATGACTAATACATAAAAATGTCATACTTTTGTTTTCAATAATAACAAGAATAAGATCAGTTATGAATAATATATTTAATTAATATAATTAAAGGGTGAAGTCAACCGGTAATCACATAACTATTTTTTATCATTTAATTACGAGAAGTTACAAATTGTTTCACTCAAGTGTAAGTTAATTTAATTTTTGTCACTCAATTATAAAAAGTTGTAAAATGATCATTCAGTTATTCAATTTTATATACTTTTAAAATTGATATAATAACAATTTTAACTTCTTAACATTTATAGATTATGTCGAATTGATCTTAATTTAAAATAAAATTAACTCTCAATTTTTACATATTGTGTAGTTTGATTTATTATTTTTGCAATTTTACTTTTTATTGTCACATTAAGGGTTAAATTTAAAAGGAGAAAAATGAAATTTATTATATTGGATTTAAGGGTGTTTCTATTTTTATATATTTTCAATCAAATTTATTTTAGTTTTTTTAGGTGAAAGGGTCAAAAGAAAAGTAAATTTACAATAAAATAAAATAAAAAATACATAGTGTGTAAAAGTTGAGGGTTAGATTTTTAGAATCAATACTAAATTGATACAATGTATAAATTTTGAGGTTAAAATTGCTATTATGTCAATTTTAAAAGTTGTTAACATTAGTCAACTAGTGACCAAAATGGACAATTGAGTAGTTAGATGATTAAAAAAATTACTCATAGTCGAGTGACTATTAATATAGTTTATCCTAAAAAAAACACAAAATGATTTGGAAAGCTCGAAAGGACAGCATTGGTATTTCCAAAAAATATGTGGGTAGCTCTAAGGGTTAAGTCCCTTTTTGGGCCTAAATATTGGTAATTTTTTCACATGGGGGCATAATTTTTTCTGGCAACTTAAGCTCTAAGCCTGACAATTGTTTACTTATTAGGACTTTGAACTCTTTTTCTTCCAAATTAGGTTTTGAATTCAACAATTATTGCCACATTGAGGTTTAAATATTTTTTGTCCTAAGTTCGGCTTAATGTAAGAACGATTGTTAAATTCAATCACTAACTTGGACAAAAAAAAATTCAAACCCCGATATAAGAACAGCTGCCTAATTTAAACTTTAGTGTAACAACAATTATTTAGTTTAAGGCCAAATTTAAATAAAAAAATAAATTCAAATCCTAATTTAAAAATAATTATCAAATTCAATACTCCAATAATGATTTAACCCTAAATGCACGTTGATGTAATGTGTGAAACAGAAAGTAGAGTAGTTTATGAAAGCAGTGGTCCTGTTCTGCCATGAATGAGTGAATCTCAAGATTCACAAATGGTGAAAATTACAGTTCATTATATATATATATATATATATATATATCTTTCACAATGCTAGTGTGTCGACATTGTGTGTTCATCCATTTCATATATAATGTTTTATTTTTATTTTTAAAATCTATAAATAGCTTATTAAAATTATAAAAATTTATTTTATAATAATAATCATTATAAATTTTTAATGTTTTGATTTTTATATTTTATAAAAAATGTCTTTTGCAACATCAATGATTATAAATAATAAAGTATATTTTCATTGAATAGTTTTTATAACAACTTTTTGTCTCGAAGTTTAATTTTATTTCGAAGTGAAATAAAATTATAAATTTTAATAAGATATAATTTAAATAAAATATTATAAGTTTACGTAATTTTTATTATTAATAAAAATAATATTTAATAAAATAAATTTTATTTTCAAAATTTATTAAAATATTATCTAAATCTCATTAATTAATGTTATCAATAGTATATTTTAATTTTATTTTTAAAAATTTAAATATATTTAAATCTCAATTATTATAGGTGCATAATGTTGTTTTTTTAATTAAATTAAATTTATTGCTTTATTTATCTTTTCAAATAACGTTATATTTCCACGTGTCATATTTTCATTGGTTGATTTAGTATTTACTAAGGGTGTTAATTTCAAGTGCCATAATAATACGTATATTGATAATTTAGGCACTAAATTAAACATTGGAGAAAATAAATGGATCATCTCAAAATTACGAAATATATTAAATTTTAAGTAAATATAAAACATCATAAACACGATATAAATATTTTTTGAACAATTTCATTATAATTTTTGATAATATATGTTTTTATGGACACAATATTTAAAACTAATCATAGTCCCTCCTAACCTATAAATAGGAGAATAATAAGCTTCAGCAAGCTCAAACCCGTGTTCTATTGCATTGACAACAATACATATATCAATCGAGTTAAAACTCAATCAACAACTTGATATAAATATTTAGATTAATAGATCTAGCAATGGATATTTGTCGTTTTGAACATTTATGCTTTTGGGATTATTAAACTTCAATCCTCTAAAAGATTAGTATATAAAAAGTGAAGCCACTTGGCCATTTTAATTATTTTAAAGCCATAATTTTATATTTAAAAAACCCATTATTTTATATTTAACAAAAAAAAACAAAACCTTCATCACCATCAAAGAGCTTAATTAATTAATTAATTAATTTTATTAATAAAAAAAAGAGTTGAATTATTAACTTTGACATGGACGAAAATTTTGTCGGTGAGAAAGTGAACAAAAATTAATTAATTAATTAATTAATTAAAAAATTAGAAACCACTCAATGGATAAGTGGGTACCTTATGAATCCAAACATGAATCATGAGCTGAAATGTTAATATTTTTTAATTAACAATATATTTATTGTGATAATTTTAAATATAAAATACAATTTTGAATATTAAATAATCAAAACAAATTTATGCTATAATTTTAAAATTATTATAAATTTAAATATTTATTATAAAATATATTGTTACATTTTTATGCTTTTGAATATATATATATATATATATTAACATCCCTTAAGTAGGAATATAATGCAATCAAACGCACTCGAACCCACATTCTCTTGCATTGGAAATAATATCAATGCCAATCAAGGTAAAATCAATCGGTTACAAAAGTAAAATAATAATTTAAAATGATAAAATATTCATAAGTCTGTATTCTTCATAAATTTATAATTTAGCTTATGTATTTTTATTTTTAAGAATTTAATCCTCTACTTTTCAGATTTGAAAATTTACAATGTCGTTTTTGAATTACATGGCTATCAAGTGTGAGTAAATTTTTATTTCAAAACCTCCACCAATATTTCAATATTTCATATGTTTGTTTATTAAGAAGTTTTTCTCTTGAATTAATTTTTTATATAATTATGTTTATTTCCTTTAAATTAAGAGTTATTTTTTAATTTAATGTATTATGTATTTATTTTATTACTTTCCACCTGTAATTATCTTATTAGTTTATCTAAATAATAAATTATATTTCATTAAAAATATTCCACGTATGAAATTCTACATCATCCCCACTAATTTTTTTAACGATACTTTCATTGAATCTGTTGGAAAAAGCAGATTGAAAAAAAGAACAGAGGTTGATGACCAAAAAAGACTCAAAAATACAATCAGGGCTATTTTGACAAAACACGCAAACGTTAGTGGTCAAATTTGTTATTAAACCTTTAAAAAAATCATTTTTCAGTTATTTAAAAAACAAAATATTATATAAAATATAAAAAGATACTATGTACCTTTATTTAGATTCCTTTATATCAACTCCATTTGTAAAATAATTGAAATATATTCGAATTTAAATCAAAATAAATTTGGACGTAGCCCCACATTATGATATTTAAATTTAGGAAGAGCAGCAGGGTTTAGCCCTAAAAAATAAAATATTGTTTTTAGACCCTTTTAAAATTAATGGAATTATAAAATAATTTATAGTAAAATTGCAGTTTACTCTCTTTAAAATGATAAAATTTTTAGTTACTTCTTTTAAAATCTATGAAGAGATAAACTAATATAACGGTGAAATTAAATTTAAACAATATAAAATTGGTTAAAATATGATTATACCCTTGTATTTTCTGAAAATTAGAATTTAGTCCTTGTACTTATATTTTCATAAATTTCGTCTCTATACTTTTTAAATTTTAAAATTCAAGCTTAACTGTTAATACTAATTTTTTGGGTTAAATTTAAGTTATTTACAATGTTATTTTTTAATTACATAGTTATCGTAGTTTTTTTTAAATATCACAATAATAAAACTAAGAAAAACATTAACAATTAAATTTATCTTATAGATAAAACTCGAATCTGAATATCGAAAATAGACAACCAATCATTTGTCACGTTGTTGGCAAAAGAAATCTGCAACAGTGAAGAAATTCATGAATCTTATCAAAAAAGTTTTTTTTTTTAAAAGAAAAAGAAAAAGTGAGAACTAATGCTATTTGTACTAATAAATAAAAAAGGTAAGTCCAGCTATTAAGGATTTTAAAACACATGGTAACCACGAAATACACACACAGCTCCACACTCCCTTTGCTTTGTCTCCATGTGTTATGTTCCCTTTGCCATTAGGCAAATGTCTGCCATTCTCCCCAACCTCACTCTCACTTTTCTGGTTAAAATTTGCCTATATTCCCTGTATTTTCAAATTTTCGGATTTTAGTCTCTATGTTTGTATTACTAAGAGCTTAATCTTTCTACTTTTTAGATTCTAAAATTCAGGTCTAACTGCTAATATTTTTTTATTTGTTAAATTGATTTTCGTAACATTTTGAATTTTAAAAAAAAATCTACTTACTTGGTAGCCATGTAATTATAAAAATATATTGTAGTTAACTTGAATTTAACAAAATAATAATAATAATATTAACAGTTGGACCTGAATTTTAAAATATGAAAAGTAGATGAACTAAATACTTGAAAATACAAGTACGTGAACTAAATTCCTAATTTTCGATAAGTATAGGGACTACATTTTAACATTTCTTTTTCAAACTTGGAATTGTACATATATGGTTTGTTGATTTTCAGTACAAATGGCTTGAACTAGTTCATGGGCCAATCGATTTTTTGTCTCTTTTTAAATCAGTATCCCAATTAATTCGTAGTCTAATTGGCTAATCCAGTTCGATTCAAACAATATTGATAAAAATATAAGGGTTAAACTATTATTTGAGACTTAAACTTAGTAACTTTTCTCACATCGGGATTTGAATTTTTTTTTTGTCCAAGTTAAGCTATGAAATTGACAGTTGTTATCACATTGGGGCTTAAACTTTATTTTTTGTCCAAGTTAGGCCCTAAACTTGACTTAGGAATTATTATCACATTAGGGCTTGAATTTTTTTATCAATATCAGTCTCTGAACTTGACAATTGTTCTTACATTGAAGCTTAAACATTAGAATTTTTAAGAAAATATCAGGGACTAACTTGAAAAAAAAGTTCAAACCCCGATGTAAATTTACCAAATTCAAAGCCCAATTTAGATAAAAAAAAAATAAACCCTAACATGAGAACAAGTGTTAAATTTAAGATCTCCACACTGATTTAAACAAAAATATAAAAGAGTAGAATAATCATGTCCCTTTATTCATGAATAGAGTATTTTTTGGGTAGGGTTTAAATTTATATTCTTATATCGATTTGTTTTACTATTTGAAATAATAAAATTAAAAATATTTTATATTAATATTTTAATATATTTTAATCAAATTTAAATATTTTTTAAATAGTAGAACAAAATTTTCGGAAGATTCGAGCTAGTTCAAAAACAATAACATAAATCATCCAAATATAATGACGTGACACAACCTTTAAAAATAAAGCTGACGTGTAAATGATAATGCTCGACAACAAAATTATTGAAATATTAATATGACAGGAAAATACATAAATTGAAATAAAAGAAACGTTCACGTGTCAAAATATGTTTATTTTCGGATATTATCGTAGTGCTAAATTAGTTGAATATATTGAAAAATAATTGGTCACGTAATTTTTTAATTTTAAAAATATATTATTTTTAAAGTGTGTGAAAATATGTTTAGTTAAACGTGTTATTTACACAATTAGTATGAAAGCATGTCTAATTATCGAAAAACTTATTTTTCTTAATATATTAACAAAAAATTTGTTCAACTGAACATGCTTTTACATTTTCTTTACAAAAGTAATTTATTTCTTTAAAATTTTAAAAAGTCGACCTATTTGTCAATTGGCATATTTGGTTAATTTAGCTTTATTTAAAAATATTTTATATCTATATTAATTTTATACAAAATTAAATATTTTATGTGTTCGTATTTTATTTTATTTTTTAATATATTATGTTGTTTTTTTAATATTATCAAATTCCACTCGAGACCGAGATTGAGCTTGAGAGGGACTGAATCTGATGTGGTGGTCCCTAGTCCTTTTTGTGGGCTCAAAATGTGGTCCCCAGTAGTTTGAAAAAGATCAAACGGCCAAAAATCCTTTGATGGAGCGAAAAAGATACCCATTATTTGTTGATAAAAAAATAAAGCAAATGTCGCCACATACATGCATGCGCTGTACCCTCTTATCAGTGGGCGTCAGGAATCTATGCTCAGTGGGCCATGTTAGAATTGGATTAGATCAGTGTTTTCAGGAAGGTCTGACTTGGTTAGGTTACTAATATAATCTTATTAATTTAGTATCTGATTTGATTGTAAAAATATTAACAAATTTACATATAAAGAAATAGTAAAACGTTTAATCGATTTGATCAATCTGATCTTTTATTCTAAATAATATCTCGATTAATTCATGATCCAATTGATTCGATTGATTAACTTAGTCCGATTTTAAGAATGATAAATTAGTATCATAAAAAATCAAATACTAAGTCAACAAAAATTCAGTTAAATCGATTTAAAGCTAGTCTTTTGTTATGATCTTTTTAATTTTTCATGTTGGTTCGATAGACCGTAAAATAGTGATTTAATTGATTCTCAGTCCGATTTTTAAAACATTACTATAGATATATTATTTTTTTAGTAATCATAAATAAATACTCATTGTTTTTCAGCAAATTTTGTACTTGCAGAAGTTGTTTTAAAACATATTCTATTATACTCTTCTCAATTTCGGAAGTTAGTCCCTGTTCTTTTATTTTTAAGAATTTAGCTTTTTTACTTTCAGAATTCAAAATTCAGGTCAAATTGTTAATATCGTTATTTTGTTAAATTTGTTGGTGTGACATATAATAGCGGTAATAATTAAACATGAATTTTGAAATCTGAAAAGTAAAGAGATTAGAATTCTAAAAATAAAAATATAAGGACTAAATTGTAAATTTAAAAAGAGTATAAGTTTTAACCTTTTTTTATACGAGAATAGGAAAGTTATGAAATAGAAAACGTGGAAAAAGTTAACGTGGCCCTTCAGAGTGTATTCAATAATGGTAGGCAAATTAAACTTGTTTTTGCTTAAATTAATAATGCAAATCAAAACTTTCCAACACGTTTCTAATTCTAACTTTCTAAATCAATTCAACTTTGAATTTTCTAAAAAATCGTGCAGGGAAAAGAATTTTGAAAAAAAAAACTTTGAAAATCGGCTCAAATTATAATGTTTGGTTTGGTTCGGGTTTAAATTAAAATTATTCGAGAATTCTTTTGGGGTCAAATTTAAATTATAATTTTTGATAGAGTTAAAAATATAAATTTGTTATTGTATAAATATAATATTTACAAATTTTATGGGATTAAACTATAAAGTTTTTGTTTTAGGAAAGGGCATAATTGAATTTTTACATGTTCGATTCAAGCTTTGCTTGGTATTGTGGTCATGCATGATTTGGAGTTTGAGCTTTGCATAGAGAACTTGAGAAGGATATTTACATGCAACAACTAGAGGGTTTTACAGTGTCAGAAAAAAAGGACTATGTTTGTTTGCTAAAAAAATCCCTTTACGGTTTGAAATAGTCACCAAGACAGTGGTACAAGAGGTTTGATTCCTTTATGACTCCTCATGATTTCAAAAGAAGTAGTTTTGACAGTTGTGTTTACTTTAAGAAAAACAGTGATGGCTCTTTTGTGTATTTACTTCTTTTTGTTGATGATATGTTGATAGCAACAAAAGATAAAGGAGAGATAAGAAAGGTCAAAACCAACTAAGTGAAGAATTTAAGATGAAAGATTTAGGACCAGCAAAGAAAATACTTGGTATGGAGATTATTAGAGATAGAAAAGCAAGAAAATTGTACCTAAGTCAGAAGGGGTACATTGAGAAAGTTCTTTACAGATTCAATATGCAGAGTGCTAAGCCTGTTAGTACTCCTTTAGCAGCCCATTTCAGACTTTAATCGGCTTTGTCTCCATAATCAGATGATGAGACTGAATACATGTCACATGTTCCATACTCTAGTGCAGTGAGATCTCTTATGTATGCTATGGTTTGTTCACGTCCAGATTTATCACATGCAGTTAGTGCAGTTAGCAGATATATGGCGAATCCCGGTAAAGAACATTAGAAAGTAGTTCAGTGAATTTTAAGATATTTATGAGGTACTACTGATGTTTGCTTACAGTTTGGAAGAACTAGAAATGGAGTAATTGGGTATGTTGGTGCTGATTTTGCTAGAGATCTTGATAGAAGAAAATCTCTCACAGGTTATGTCTTTACAATTGGAGGTTGTGCAATTAGTTGGAAAGCACTTTGCAAACTACAGTCACTTTGTCTACCACTGAAACTGAATACATGGCGATTACTGAGGCTTGTAAAGAAGCTATTTGGTTGAAGGGACTCTTTAGTGAACTCAATGAAGACCTTCAAATCAGCACAGTATTTTGTGACAGTCAAAATGCCATATTTCTTACAAAAGATCAAATGTTTCATGAGAGAACAAAACACATTGATGTTCGGTATCATTTTGTTCGTGATATTATTACTCCTGGTGATATTGTTGTGAGTAAAATTAGTACTCATGAAAATTCTGCAGATATGATGACTAAGTCACTTCCTATAACCAAGTTTGAGCATTGCTTAGACTTGGTTGGTGTTCATTGTTGAAGTTAAACCCTTAAGGGGTTTTATGGAAGAGGTGGAGAACTTGTTCTTGAGAGTTCGCGATGAAGAACTTGTTCATTGAGAATTCGTGTCAAGGTAGAGATTGTTAGAATTAAGTGACCCGAATCCTTATTTAAATAAAATATAGTGGTAAAATAAAATAAAAGAAGAATCCATATAGAATTACACTTCTTTTATTTTATTTTAGAATAAGGTTTTTTAAACCTTATTAAATTTTATCTATTTCATATTGATTAGAATAAGGTGTTTCAGTCTTTCTAGAATATGGCTTTACAAGCCTATAAATAGACATAGTCTATTCCTCTTGTATTAATTCGAATTCGACATAGTGAATTTTTTTCTCCTCTGTCCGTGACTTTTTCCCGAAAGGGTTTCCACGTAAAATCTGTGTGTTTATTTTATTTTATTTTTCACAAAAATATAACCCTTAAAGTTTACATTTTTTTTATCAAATTGACCCTTGATTTTTTAGCTAAATTTGGCTATTAACATTTCATAAAGAGTGAAATCATTGTTTCTAAACGAAAACTTTACTAAAACATTATTTTTATAACGATGTTTGCATAGCAACCCGTGTGGCAGCTCATGTGTATTTCATGCTAAAACAATATTATTTGTCTTATATGTCACATCAATAAATAATTTTAAAATTATAAAACATTTAGAAAAAAAATGAAGTAATTGTGGATTGCCATGTTTAAAATTTTAACGTTTTAGACAAAATTTCGATTAAAAAATAACAATTTAACTCTTTTTTTATGGTCAAAATTGACTATATTTAAAAGATTAAGAGCTAAACTGATAAAATATATAAGCATTAAGGGTTAAATTCGATATTACACCTAAAATTAATTAAAATTGACCAAGTGAAAATTAGTGAAAATGAGTAGGTGATAGAGACAAAATTAGAAATGTCGACATAATTTAAGGCATTCCGTTAGCCAACAAAATAGACAAAAATTTTTAACATGAATAAGACATAATTTCATGAAGACTTAGGTTTAACTATTTAAAAACCTTGTTTTCAAATATGTTGGTCCAAAATTTCCGTATAAAGTTATTGGTCCCAAGAAAATATTCGTTCTCAAGTGTAAAAAAATAATTTGCAGACACTCTTTTATAAATATCCGGAAAAAGATCAATTTGAATTTGTAGCATTTTAAATTTTTTTTTGAATAATCTTATTATAACTTCTGGTCATATCTGTTTTTTTGACACAACACGTATAACTACCCATAGCTCTCTCAACCCATAAATAGAAGGATAATGTGCTTCAACGTAGTCGAACTCACGTCCTCCTGTGTTGACAATAATACCCATGCCAATCGAGTTAAGACTCAATCGACATTTGAATTGTAGTATTTAAATTAGTCTTATTGTAATTTTAATTGAATTGGGTTTGATTTTGATTTAGTAATAATTAATCAATTTTATTATTTAAAAATTTAATTTATCAATTGAGTTTTAATTTAAATATTGTTTCCAATTGTATTTTTATTTTTATTTTTTGCTTTTTATGGTTTTATGTGAAATTTAAAAATAAGATTTTAATTTAAAATCATTATTTTTATCTTAAATTTAACAATCTTATTATATGTTCTGTTCATATTGATACGGTTAATATTATTTATTAAATTCAAATTCATTACAACAGTCATTTTTAAGGGTGAGTTTAGATGAGTGTTAGAGTGTGGTCTGTTTAGTTTACTTTTTATCTTAGGCTATACTATCACTACAATATCTAAACTTATCGTCACTGCTGATTTTACATTAAACGTATTACTCATCTAAACTCACCCTAATTACATTGCTACTAAATGGATATATTTTTATATGATAACTATATCGATAAATATTTTACTATTAAAGTTAGGATTTGTTTTAACAAAAAAAAAGTTGGGATAAGGGGAGATTCCATTGCCCAGATGGTGACTGCTTTCTTTTGTTGTTTTTCTGTATTTATATATATATATATATATATATTAAAAAAATAGAAAAAAAAATGCAACTGAAACAATGAGTCCCACTATATATGTAAAGCACTACAAAAAAAAGCCTCCTCATATTCGCCAACCCCATTTGAAAGCAGCCACGTTATTATTGATTTTCAGTCCTTTCAAAAGTACCTTTTGCTCTCCAATGATGTGCTCTGCTTTCTTCAAAATATTCAGCCATTAATGTCAGTGAGTGAATCAGTTTTGGGTTATAAGCATTGGGTATTTTTTCTTTTTAAAATTGGTTCTTGTTTGGGGTGGTAAAGGGGTGGGGGTAGGGGGGATTATAGTATTGTTTTAAAGCTTTTATGGAGGCTTCTTTAGAAGTTGTAAATGTACCATTTGCTATTGCTTTACTAGCATGGATTATTATAGATATATTGAAACGTAGAGGACATGAAAATGATAGTGATAATGATGATGTAAAAGGTAAAACAAGGGGATATTTAAGAGTTTTTAATGTTGTCACTGTTGTGTTTAGTATTATAATCTTTGTTTTAAATTTGGGTTTTGGGTTTTATATTTATTGGAATTATGGAATTGTCCCTACCAAAAGTGTTTGTTTAGCTATCACTTGGTTTCTAGCTAGTTTAGTGTTAATATATTGGATGAATAGAGGTTTTAGTGAACTTAAACCACGGCCTCCTTTGGTTTTGATCCTATGGTGGGTGTTTTCGTTCGGTTTGGTTTTGTTTTCGGTACTTGTTTATGTTGTTCGCTTGTTGGGGTTCAGAGAATTGCCTTACCGGTTGCCGGAACCCAACATTGTCGATGTTATTTCCTTGCCTTTGTTGGTTTTGTTTTGTTGTCGGTGTTGTTGTCGTCGTTTGTCTCACGGTGAACTCGAACGTCCGTTATTGCTTCGTAAGGAGAATGATGATGATAGTAGTTTCAATAATGCTAGTATATGGAGCCAACTCACATTTCAATGGCTAAACCCTTTGTTTGAAAAGGGTCGAATCGAGAAACTTGAATTGCACCATGTTCCTTCAGTTCCAGAATCTGAAACTGCAGACAATGCTTCGTTGTTTCTCGAAGAATCGATTCGAAAACAGAAAACAAAATCCACTTCATTGCCAAAAGCAATAACTGGTACCGTATGGAAGTCTCTGGCTATCAATGCAGTTTTTGCAGGTATTTTCCCTTCTTAAATCCATTGCATATACTGTCTATGCAACAGCATATTGTAATGCTTATATTTTACTGTTTTTTGTAGGGCTTAATACAATTGCTTCATATATTGGACCTTTCCTTATAAGCAACTTTGTGAATTTCTTAACACAAAAGGATGATAGTTCAAGCTACCAATATGGACTGGTTCTTGCATTTATCTTCTTCTTTTCGAAGACTGTGGAATCGTTGACTCAACGGCTGTGGTACTTCGGTGCTCATAGGATCGGAATAAGGGTTCGTGCGGCTCTCACGGTGTTGATTTACAAAAAGTCTTTATCAACTAAGTTTGTTGGTCCAAGCAATGGAAAAGTCATTAATCTCATCAATGTAGATGCTGAGAGGATTGGAGACTTTTGTTGGTACATTCATGGAGTTTGGTTGTTACCTATACAAGTCTTTCTAGCCTTGGTAATACTTTACTGGAATCTCGGGGCGGCTCCTTCTGTTGCTGCCGTTTTTGCTACTATTTTGGTGATGGTGAGCAACACTCCGTTGGCTAATAGGCAAGAAAGGCTTCATTCCAAAATCATGGAAGCTAAGGATTCGAGGATAAAAGTGACTTCGGAGACTCTAAAAAGCATGAGAGTCTTGAAACTTCATTCATGGGAGCCTACGTTCTTGAATAAGCTCCTTCAACTTAGGGAAACAGAGAGGAACTGGCTTAAGAAGTACTTATATACGTGCTCGGCTGTCGCGTTTCTGTTTTGGGCATCACCAACTCTCGTGTCAGTCATCACGTTCGGTGTCTGCATTTTGTTGGAAACTCCATTAACATCAGGGACAGTACTTTCAGCTCTAGCAACTTTTCGGATTCTACAAGAACCTATATACAACCTTCCGGAGCTAATTTCCATGATTGCTCAGACAAAAGTCTCATTCGATCGAATTCAAGAGTTCGTTGGAGAAGAAGATCAAAGGAAGTTCATTACTAGCTCTGGTCCAAAAGAATCTGGTGTTGCAGTCGAAATCGAGGCAGGGGAATATGCTTGGGACTCAAGTAGCCAAAGCTTAAAGAACCCAACCATCAAAATCACAGAGAAGATGAAGATAATGAAAGGTTACAAGATAGCCATTTGTGGCTCCGTTGGCTCAGGTAAATCGAGCCTGCTTTGTAGCATACTAGGTGAGATCCCTAGGATTTCTGGTGCAGTTATTAAGGTTTATGGGAAAAAGGCTTATGTTCCTCAAAGACCTTGGGTTCAAACAGGCACTATTAGAGAGAATATATTATTCGGGAAGGATATGGATGATGCTTTCTATGAAAGTGTTCTTGAAGCATGTGCCTTGAACCAAGATATTGAGATGTGGGATAATAAAGATATGAGTGTTGTCGGAGAACGGGGAATGAACTTAAGTGGAGGCCAAAAGCAGAGGATTCAATTGGCAAGGGCTGTTTACAGTGATTCTGATATTTATATCCTAGATGACCCTTTTAGTGCAGTTGATGCTCATACAGGAACGCATTTGTTCAAGGTAATAAACATCTCTAACTCTCTTTTTTCGAACTGTTACTTGTTATTCAAGCAAGATACTTGGTGTTCATAGATTCATACTCTTACATGAAGTTTCCTCATGTTTGTAGAAATGTCTAAAGGGATTGTTGTCCGAGAAGACTGTTATTTATGCCACACACCAATTAGAATTTCTAGATGCAGCAGACCTGGTTCTGGTAAGCTCTTACAGTTCGTAGTTTCGTACTCTGATCGTAGTGTCTCGTTTTTACCTTTTTGCACATTTTCTTGCAGGTGATGAAAGATGGTCTCGTTGTTCAGTCAGGGAAATACGAGGAGTTGATTGCTGATTCTGATGGTGAACTTGTTAGGCAAATGAATGCTCATAGGAAATCATTAGACCAAATGAATCCTCCCCAAGATGATGATTCCTTGATTGCCAAACCGTGTCAAATTAGTCAAATTGAAGTTATAGAAGAAAAATATGGAGATCCCCTTTGCTTTGGCAAGCTCTTCGAACGGAGTCAAGAAGAAGAAACGGAAACCGGTCGTGTCAAATGGAGTGTTTACTCGACCTTTGTTACTGCAGCTTATAAGGGAGCTCTCGTTCCGGTCGTTCTCTTATGTCAAGTTCTCTTTCAGGGACTACAAATAGGAAGCAATTACTGGATCGCGTGGGCAACCGAGGAAAATCACAAGGTATCAAGAGAACAGTTAATAGGCATATTTGTTATGTTGTCTGGTGGAAGCTCTATCTTCATACTGGGAAGGGCAGTTTTGTTGGCAACTATTGCGATCGAAACAGCTCAACGTCTCTTCCTCGGAATGATAACATCAGTTTTTCGTGCACCCATTTCGTTCTTTGACTCAACACCCTCAAGTCGAATCCTCAACAGGGTTAGTTTCTTGTTTGCAACAAAAAGTTCATAATATTGCCTAATGGTCAGCTCATGATACTCTCTTTTTGGTTATTACAGTCTTCAACGGATCAAAGCACATTAGATACAGACATTCCTTACCGATTAGCCGGACTCGCATTTGCTCTTATTCAGTTGCTCAGCATCATTATCCTTATGTCCCATGTTGCCTGGCAGATCTTCCTTCTCTTCATCGCGATCCTTGGGATCTCTTTCTGGTATCAGGTGAGTACCATTTACTCAAAATACGAAATGTTGCCAGTGAAATTGCTAAAACAATGACTAATATAACCATAATTTTCTGCAGACCTACTATATAACAACGGCTAGGGAGCTAGCAAGGATGGTTGGAAGCAGAAAGGCTCCAATCTTGCATCATTTCTCGGAATCCATCACAGGGGCCGGAACAATTCGATGTTTCAACCAGGAAGACAGGTTCATAGAGAAAAACCTGAGCTTAATCGATGATTATTCTCGCGTAGCATTCCATAACTCCGGCACAATGGAATGGCTGTGTGTTAGAATCAACTTTCTTTTCAATTTTGTTTTCTTCCTGGTGTTAATCATCCTGGTGAGCTTGCCAAGGTCCACTATCGACCCCAGTAAGTCCTTTTCTTACTGCCTTGATAGTTTATTGTTTTTTGTTTTTGAAGTTTCTTAACGCTGAATACCATGTTTCGTGTATTTGTGTCATATATCAGGCTTGGCAGGATTGGCAGCCACTTATGGTTTGAACTTGAATGTACTACAGGCATGGGTGATATGGAACTTATGTAACGTCGAAAACAAAATGATATCTGTTGAGAGAGTCCTTCAATTTACAAACATTGCTAGCGAAGCTCCTTTAGTGATCGAAGATCATAGACCGAAACCTGAGTGGCCAACGGAAGGAACAATTGAACTTGAAAACCTTCAGGTTCAATACAAACCCACTCTCCCAGTGGTTCTTAAAGGTATAACTTGCACTTTCCCTGGAGAAATGAAGATTGGAGTTGTTGGAAGAACAGGAAGCGGAAAGTCCACTTTGATTCAAGCTCTTTTCAGGGTGGTCGAGCCTTCAGGTGGACGGATCATTATCGATGGAGTCGATATTTCCACCATTGGCTTGCAGGACTTGAGGTCTAGACTGGGCATAATCCCACAAGATCCAACATTGTTTCAAGGAACCATAAGAACCAACCTGGATCCTTTGCAACAGCATACAGATCAAGAAATCTGGGAGGTAAATGTTAAATCCTGGTTTCTCTGACGATATATACAGGAGAAATGGTTACGGATGTTGGGATTCGAATCCCGAACCTACTGCATATCAGGGTGGTTGAATAAACCAACTTAGCTTAACTCCGGGCTCTTCTCAAATTATCCGGTTTCATTGGATCCTTGCAGCAGCATATGGATCAAGACATAGGGAAAATGGTTGCAGATGTTGGGATTCGAATCCCGAACTTGCTGCATATCGGGGTGGTTGAATAAACCGACTGAGTTAAACTCCGAGTTCTTCTCAAATTATCCCGTTTCACTCTACGGATCAAGACATAGGGAAAATGGTTGCATATGTTGGGATTCGAATCCCAAACCTACTGAATATCGGGGAGGTAACTGTTATATCCTGGTTTCTCTGATAACATATATACAAGAAAACTGGTTATGGATGTTGGGATTCGAATCCCGAACTTGCTTTACCTCTCAAATTATCTGCTTTCGCCAAAAGAAACTCAGGAAAAAATTGTTACAAATGTTGAGGTTCGAATCCAGAACTTGCTGACTATCAGGATGGTTGAATAAACCAACCGAACTAAACTCAAGGTTCTCGAATTTATCCGGTTTCACTGAAAAGAAACTCATGACAGGTCCTTCACAAGTGTCGTCTTGCAGACATAGTGAGGCAGGATCAAAGGCTTCTCGATGCTCCAGGTATAAACGTTAACTCGAACATGAGCGTCAATACGAGTATGCATCCGACACGGATACGTTATACTCTTTTTTAAGGTTTGTTTCTTTCATGTATATCAAGCCAAAGGGGACCAAAAAAGGTATATTTACCATTTAGTCTTTAAAATCTTATGCAATTACATTTTAGTATAACCGTAAAATTTTACTTTGGCCCCCCAATAATTTACAATTCATCTATGGTCTCCCTAAAGTAATTTTCTGACTTCGTCCTTGTTTAGAAGCAAGGACGAAGGCAAAAGAGGGCAGACAGTAGCCTTGGCTCCATGATAAAGTTACCATTTAGTCCCTTAAATTTTTACACAATTACATGTTAGTATAATAATAAAATTACACTTTGGTCCTCCTAAAATAAATTTCTGATTTTGTCTTTGTTTGGAAGTATCTATATCCCCGCACACATGACCGATATAACATCGGAAAATGGGTGTTGGGTAGAATTATTTTGAGAAAAATGACGAGTTTCGGGATAACGTTATTCGTGCAGTGGCCGAAGACGGAGAGAATTGGAGCGTTGGACAAAGGCAACTTGTTTGCTTAGCAAGGGTTCTTCTAAAGAAAAGGAGAATCTTGGTGTTGGATGAAGCAACAGCTTCCATTGATACAGCAACAGATAATGTGATTCAAGAGACAATAAGGGAAGAGACAAGCAAATGTACTGTAATCACTGTGGCACATAGGATACCAACTGTTATTGACAATGACTTGGTTCTGGTTCTTGATAAAGGTAAGTTTCAATCTTTTTTATCATAAATTTAAAATTTGGTCCCGGAACTATTTCCGTTTTTCGACTTTGGTATCTTTTCTTATCCCACTTTAGTACCAAAACTATCGTTTTAATCCCATTTTAACCCTCAAAAGTTTTCATGTCATGTTTTTATTGATTTTTTTTTGTGTAAATTGGGACAAAGAACCAAAGTAGGAAAATGATTATAGCTCAATGATAAAATTGTGACATAAGCCTATATTTAATGTTGTTTGAATCGGATCGAATTGGCCGGTTGGACTAGTTGGACCGAGAACCGACTATCGGTCCAAAGAGTATCTTTGAATTGGTTAGATCGGAACCGGTATAAGTCGGTTGAATTGGACTTTTTCATTCTTTTTATTTTGAATTTTTATATTTTTTTAATTAGGCCGATCGGACTGATCCACCGATGACTTGACTTTAAAAAATATTGCCTATATTATAATATATATGCATAGTTAGATAATTTTATTTGGTAATTTAGTCTTTGTTCATAACCTACTCTTTTTTGGATGAGTGGGAAGGAGTAGGAGTGATTTCATTTCGGTTAGGTTGGTTTTTTTAGATTTTTGGAACTGTTCATCATAATTCGTTATGACTTAAATCGTTTCTCAATTTTTTCATGTTATTGTTTGATTTTGGATTTTTAGACTTATTTTGATTAAAATTAACTTTGTTTTATAGCTTTTCAATATTACTTGACAAAATTTTAAAATATTTTTCATAAATATTTCTAAAATTATAAATTTTCAAATTACTTTCACTATTTTAAATATAAAATATTTTTTATATTATAAAAATTAAAATTGAATATATATTAAATAAAAATAGGTTTCGATTTGTTTTTTGGGTAATTGTGATTTTTAACTTGTATTTCATAAACCATTCAAACACTTCGGTTCAGGTTGATTTTCGTTTTCTTGCTCAATCCTAGTAAAGAGTTTGATACTACTTAAGTAAGGTTTCGAGTTTAAATATTGTGGGTGAAGAAATAGTTTTACTTTCGTTTGGGGATTCACTCGGCTCGATACATTGATTCAATGTGACTTGTATATGGAAGAGTATTTGATAAGAAAAACTTATAAAATTTAAAAGTATAATTAAAATATATAAAAATAAGGTTAATATCGATACATTGGTCGTGTATTTTTTTATTTCACAAGTAACCTCTACATATTGCCACTGTCTCATTTTTAAAAAAATTATTTTTTAATATTTTATTATACTCATATAAAACACTTGTCAACTATTAATATTATTTTTCCATCTTACCTTTGAACTGTATATAATAATATGAGATTGGGTCGGTCGAGAACAAGCCGGTTTAGTTTTTTTATGGCAAACTCTAAATTATGCTATTAGTCATTATATTTTATTTTGATTAATTTTAGTCATAGTACTTTTCAATTTTTAAAAAAATTAGTTTTAACTAAAATAGTAATAGTTAAATCCATTTGATTAAATTCAATTAGTAGCTTGTGCATATAATTGTAAATTTGGTCCATATTATTCAACTAGATCATTTTAAATCTTAATACTTTTGAATTCTAAAATTTCAGTATTGATGCAAATAACAGTCATTAATTCATTAATTGAATTTTTATTAGATATTAGGTAAAAATAACAAGTGGCATAACATTATATAAATGATAATATATTTAACATATCAAATTTTAAAAATAGCGAACTTAACTTAATAAATTAATAATAACCGTTTGATTTAAAAAATACAAGAACTAAAATTAACATATAAATATTAAATCTACAACATTCGTAAACTATAGGACTAATAGCTAAATTTAACTTTTTTAATAGAGAATGTTTTTTTTAATATCCTCATTATAGATTTTTATCATATCTATTTTTTATATAATTTTAGAATTATAGATAGTCACTTTCTAACCCATAAATAAGAGAATAATGCATTTTATCGCGTTTAAATCTATATATTTCTGTATTGACAACAATATATATTAATCGAACTAAAACTCATGCAGAATTGCTATTTGTTTCTTTTGTTTTTATCTGCTTGAAAAAAAGAAAGTTATGTTTTATGCTTCTTTTTTTTTTTAATTTGCCAGGGAAAATTGTGGAGTACGATAAGCCCGGGAACTTACTCGAAGATAGTTGTTCTTCGTTCTCGAAGCTGGTGGCTGAGTTCTTAAGATCATCATCCAAGAGTAATAATAATAATGTTCACCACCGTTAAGGATCTATGTCGAGGATCGACGGTAATGGTGGATATGAACTGCCCAAAAAATGTTGAAAGGGGGAATCGATGAACGGATCGTGGCTCGACGGCGAGAGATTGTCGATCGTGTTCGAAGGTTTCTGCCATGAAATCGTGAGGATCGAGTTTTTGAATATGGAGGGAAAAAGAAGTTGCGGAGATGATTTGTTTGAGCTAAAAATGATCGAAAATGGCGGTATGGTGGAGAAACCATCGGGGATTTTCATTTTGGTCTAATATTGACCTCGGTCCCTGTATTCTTCAGGCATTTGAAATTTAGTCTCTGGTCTGATTTAAAAAAAAATTAAAATCAACTGTTAATTTATATTTATTATCAATTTAATTTTAATTTTTAAATAAGAACATTAAAAGGTAAATTACGCTAGTAATCACTTAATTATTAGTAAGCTTTTTTTATTCATCTATGGAATATTCGATTTTATTTTATTTTGCTATTTTTCCTTTTAACTTCCTTTAATTGGGATAAAAATATCATAAATGCTTTTGTATTAGGAGTTAATCAAAGAGCAAATTAGTCATTCTGTTAATAATTTCATCTATTTCTATTGTTAAAAACTGGTATATGTTTATTAGAATAAAGTACACATGATACACTACGTGTAGCTGTCTAGTTATTCTGTTAGATACTTCAATTTTTAACATTAGTTATCTAGTAATTCTGTTGAGCTCAAAATTATCGAAAATGGCAGATTTCCATAGAAATCAGTGGAGATTTTTGTTTTGGCCAAATCTTGACCTTTATCAAGAGTTTCTAACATTTTACTAGAAAGATTGGATGAAATTTGTCATATATTATATGGTTAAAGTATTTGAGAGGTACCTATATTATAAAGATTAGATTAAATTAGTCTTTTATTATTAAATAAATCAATTTAATCCCTACAAAAATGTTTTATTTACAAAACCATAAAAACTTTAAAATTATTAACTCTATTAAACAATAAATAATATTTTTGAACCGTAAATGGTACCTCTATTACATAGTAAATTGATTCATTTAACAGTAGATGGACGAATTTGATCAAGTCCCTATAATAGAGAGACCTTTTAGGTACATTCACCTATTTAACACACATATATTAGAATTTTCATCACACATATGCATGTGAAAACCATGTATCTAAAACACAAAACGTATTTAAAAATAATATACAACAAATAATGAAACAAATAGTTTAAAACTAATTAATAATAACACATTAAATATGTATGATATTAGAATAAAAAATAAATTACGAGTCAAATGAAATTTAAACACGTATATACATCATACTAAAAAATTAATGTGATTTAAGATTTTAATAATGCAATTAATATAGGTTTAAATCCCATCATATAATATTTTTATTTTTTAAAATATAAAATTATTAAAGTATTCTCGAATAATATAACTTATTTTAATTACGAATGAGTGCTTTTAGCAACTTTTTACCTGAATTGGTGCTCGATTAATTTGTACCAACAACTCGATAAAGGGTTTTTATAATAGTATATATTTTAGCAACGTTATCTAATTGATAGAAGAAAGGATTTTAAGCAAATTTACCCTTAATGTTTTGAGTTTTTTCATTTTAGTCCTTAAAAATTTTCATCCCTCTCTCAATATTGCAAAATTCTTAAAATAAGATCAAAATTGACAAAATCCATCAATCAACCAACAATGAACAATTTTGTCCTATGTGGCATGACAACTTAGTGGATGACATGGTTGACATGGCACAACACATCATTGATGATGTGGCCTTTATGATTCAAAATATATTTAAAAAATTCAACAATTATATAATTATTTAAAATTTTAAAAGTTGCAAAAATAAATTTGAAATTTGAAAATTTTCCAAATATTATTTCCTTTCCTTCTCCTAATTTCCACCTTATTATTATTTACTTTGTT
This sequence comes from Gossypium arboreum, assembly GCF_025698485.1. Lineage (NCBI taxonomy): Eukaryota > Viridiplantae > Streptophyta > Magnoliopsida > Malvales > Malvaceae > Gossypium > Gossypium arboreum. Next base: position 121,238,081 of record NC_069073.1, read on the forward strand.
TTTCTTTTTCTTGGGACAAATATCAAAATTATACATGAATATTGATAGAATTTATAATGTTATACATTAATTTTAATTCGGTGCATTTGTATAAATTAAATTTTAATTTGGGTTCAAATTTCACATTTCACTAATCCCATTATTCATGTGGCACAATTTCTCAAATTGTTGATGTGACATTTTATTAAGCTAAAAAAATAAATTATTTAAATTATTTCCACTTAGATCTACCGTATTGGTTATCGAATCGTCGTTTGGAGCTCACTGGTAGGACTTAAAAAAAATTTTTAATAGCCCAGTGACTTAAATAAAAACTTTTAAATAGTTGAGTGACTTAAATGAAAACTTTTGAATGATTCAGTGACCATTTTGTAACTTTTTGAAGGTAAGTAACCAAAACATAAACCTACTAATAATTTAGAGACCTTATGTGTAGTTTACCCATATCTTTTTACCCGTATAATTTGAATGAGCATAAAAATAAGAGATTTTAGAAAGTTTCGGGCCTCAGCCTAACCGACCGAAAAACGCCTCTAGGCCCAGTACGGGTCAGAGTCGGTTTAATTTTGACCCGGTTTCATCCTTTTGTTCACCACTATAAAATCATAAACGGAAAACCTAATCCAATTTTTGTTCTATTTTTCTCTCTCTGAAACCATCAGCGGCAGCTATTCTCTCTCTACATATTTTGAGTTGGCAGCCGCCGTTGTTTCCGCCGGTAAACCTCTCTTATTCATCTGATTCATTATTCCTCTTTATCTTCTTCGTTTTCGTTCGTTCGCTTGAGAATCGGAGAATTCTCTCTCCACCGTCGAGATCCGCCACCACTGACGTCATTCCTGGCGGATAGGTTTTACATTTTTTAATCTTATTTTTCTTGAGGTTACCACAGTTTTTTTTTTTTTTTATATATCTGATCTGCTTGAACGAAAAACAGGATCGAATTAGTGCTTTTAGGTAGTTTATGCTTTTGGTTTTAGGCACTGATCAGAAAAGTGAAATCATAGGAGGTGTGTTAGAATGGCTGGAGGGTCGGCTTTTGATGCTCTTGCTGATGATGATGATCGGATGGAAGTGAATGAGGAGAATGATGAGGATGTGGTCGCTAAAGCTTTGAAAGGCAAAAAGAAGAAGTCTAAAGGGGGAAAGAAGGGTGGAAATAGGTTTGCAGCGGCTGCACTCGATGAATTTGATGAGGAGTTCAGTGTGAAAGTCGATGAGATGAAAGCCGAGGAAGAAGATGTTCCTTCGATTTCTTTCTCGGATAAGAAAAAGAAATCCAAATCGTCAAAGAAGAGTGGGAAAGCTATTGGAGGGTCAGCTTTTGATGCAATAGCTGCTGAAGATGATGATGGGGAGGTTGTTGATGATGGTGGCGATGTTTCAAAGGAAGAGAGCAAGGTTGAGGTTGATGATGATGATGGTGATGATTTGATTGCTAAGGCTTTTGCGGGAAAGAAGAAGTCCAAGGGTGGAAAAAAGGGCGGTGGAAGTAGGTTCACTGCCACGGTACTCGATGAGCTTGGTGATGAAGAAGGCGCCAAAGAGGATGTGGAAGATGATGTTCCTGTGTTTCCTTCATCAGATAAGAAAAAGAAGTCGAAGTCTTCTAAGAAGGTTGGTAATCCATTCAGTGCCGCCGCACTTGATGAACTTGAAAGCGATTCGGAGTTGAAAGAGGATGAGGAAGATGATGTTCCTTCTTTTTCTTTCTCAGATAAGAAAAAGAAGTCAAAATCAAAGTCTTCTAAGAAGAGTGGTAATTCTTTCAGTGCAGCATTGCTTGATGACGAAGATGAAGGAGATGCTTCAGTACCTGAATCCACTGGTGCCGCTGCTATTGATGATTACGATGACGATACTTCCATGGTTGCATTTTCAGGTAAGAAAAAGAAGTCATCCAAGAAGAAAAGTAGTGCCGCATTTGCAGCTTTGGGTGATGAGGCAGAGCTGCAAAGTGAAGTTTCAGACATGGTTGAAACCGAACTATCAAGTTTAGGAATTAGAAATGTTGAAGCTGTTGATTCTAAAACCAACAACAAGAGTGAAGAGGCTGTGGAAACTTCGAAGAACAAGAAGAAGAACAAGAAGAAGAATAAGAGTGGAAGGACTGCACAAGAGGAGGAAGATTTGGATAAAATTCTTGCTGAACTTGGTGAGGGGCCTGCCGTAACAAAACCCATAACAGCAGTCCCTCCCCAGGAGGAGAAAGCCCAGGTTCAGCCAGAGCCAGAGCCGGAGCCAGTTATCGCTGCTGATGCTACAGGTGAGAAAGAAGGTGAGGATGAACCTGCAGAGTCTGCTGCAGCAAAGAAGAAGAAAAAAAAGAAGGAAAAGGAAAAGGAGAAGAAGGCGGCTGCAGCTGCAGCAGCGGTTAAGGAAGAGGAAATGAAAACAGAGACCTCTGATGCCAAAAAGAAAGATGCTAAGAGTAAAGCTGCTGACAAGAAACTACCAAAGCATGTTAGGGAGATGCAGGAGGCACTTGCTAGGAGAAAAGAAGCAGAAGAGAGGAAGAAAAAGGAAGAAGAGGAGAGGTTGAGGAAGGAAGAAGAAGAGCGACGTCGACAGGAAGAGCTTGAGCGACAAGCAGAGGAGGCTAAGCGTAGGAAGAAGGAAAGGGAAAAGGAGAAGCTCTTAAAGAAGAAGCAGGAAGGGAAGTTGTTGACTGGGAAGCAAAAGGAAGAAGCTCGCCGCCGGGAGGCAATGAGGAACCAGATATTGGCCAATGCCGGAGGCTTGTCTTTGCCTACTGCAGACAAAGAAGGTGCACCTACAAAACGACCTATATATCAAACAAAGAAGTCTAAATCAGTTCATCATGCTAATGGTGCTGCTTCTACTAAGCCGGAGGAAAATACTCAATCAAAGGCAAAAGAGCAAGAAGAGTCGGAAACCAAGGTTGAGTTGGAGTCAGTGGATGATGAGAAGGTTGATGAAGTAGAATCAAATAACACAGAAGATAAATCTGTAGTTGCGGATGCTGCTGAAGGGAATGGAATGGAAGAAGAAGATGATGATGATGGTGAATGGGATGAAAAGAGTTGGGATGATGTTAATCTTAATATCAAGGGTGCCTTTGATGATGAAGAAGCTGATTCTGTGCCCAAGCCTGCAGTGCAGAAAGATATAAAGAGCGCTCCACTGGCTTCACGGAATGCAGGTGATTGTTACTATCTGCATTGCTTGTTGATTTTGTTGCCTCCTGATGATTGTTAATTTATTTTTTTATTGTGTTTTGCAGCCCCTCCTGCAGTTGCCAAGCCAATGGTTGAGGCCAAGAAACTGGTGACTTCCCAATCAAATACATCTCAGCCAGAAGTTATATCTACAGACAAGAACTTGAAGAAAAATACTGCTGTGCAAAATAAGGTACCAAAATCAGATGCTTCTCCTAAGCAGAGTGAAGACCTTCGGTCCCCGATTTGCTGCATTATGGGGCATGTTGATACTGGTAAAACAAAGCTGCTGGATTGCATCCGAGGCACTAATGTTCAGGAAGGTGAGGCTGGTGGTATTACACAACAGATTGGTGCAACATATTTTCCTGCTGCTAACATACGGGAGAGAACAAAGGAATTGAAGGCTGATGCCACACTGAAGGTTCCGGGCTTATTAGTTATTGATACCCCTGGTCACGAATCCTTTACAAATCTTCGGTCAAGGGGATCAGGGTTATGTGATATTGCCATCTTGGTTGTCGACATTATGCATGGTTTAGAGCCACAGACAATAGAGTCCCTCAATCTTTTGAAAATGAGGAAAACTGAGTTCATTATTGCATTGAATAAGGTAAAGAGGGATCTTTGCCTGAACTTCTGATTAGTTGGTTACTTTTTTTCCTTACCTTTCTTTGATGCTTTTTATTTATTTATTATTTTGTTCTCTTCCTTTAAAAAATTGCAGGTAGACAGGCTTTATGACTGGAAAGCTCGTCGCAATTCACCAATTGGGATGACACTTAAGAAACAAACTAAAGATGTTCTATCCGAATTCAATAGGAGAGTTACATATGTAAAATTCGCATAAACTCTTTTCATCTAATACTATGTTCTATCTGATTTTGGGGGAAATTTGTTAATTTTGTGTTCTCTTTTTATTTAAAGGTTATAACTCAGTTCAAGGAGCAAGGGTTGAATACTGAATTGTATTACAAAAATAAGGAAATGGGTGAAACTTTCAGCATTGTGCCTACAAGTGCAGTCACGTTAGTCATGGATGCTCTACAAGTTTCATATCTACATGGTAATTGAATTTTGAGCACTGGCCTAACATTTTGCGTTTATTGATGTTGCAGTGGAGAAGGCATCCCAGATTTGTTATTATTACTGGTCCAGTGGACCCAGAAAACAATGGTTGAAAAACTTACATTCAGTGATGAAGTGCAGGTGTGTTTTAATACTCTCCTTTCTATTTAAAAATTATTTACTCTTCCATCATTGTGCAGTATGAGACATTTTGGAAATTGAATTTTGTGCCAGTGTACGGTCTTGGAAGTGAAGGTCATTGAAGGGCTTGGGACAACTATTGATGTTGTGTTGGTTAATGGTGTTCTTCATGAAGGAGATCAAATTGTTGTTTGTGGCTTGCAGGCAAGCATTTAAGCTTCTTATTTAGCTGAAGATTTTATTGGATCGCTAGATCTTAAATTCTCTTAAATTCTCTTAAATTCTCAAGTGCTAGCTTCCTTTCTCAGGGCCCTATTGTCACCACTATCAGAGCATTGTTGACACCCCACCCTATGAAGGAAATCCGAGTGAAGGTATGGTTTTCTGGTGGGGCTTTTCTCATATCTGTTTAAATTCTCCGGCTGGAAATGCAGTTTATATCGGAAGCTACTTAATGTTTATAGATGCAATAGAATTCTCTTATTTTGGAATCCTATGTATTGCTTTTTAATGACGTTAATATTACTTGACGATGTCCTTTGTTTTCTCTGAATATGAATGAATATTAGCATAAGACTAGGTATCACCTTCATGAGTAACTGTAATTTTATGGTGCATTTACTCGTTCATATGTTGATGACTGGCAATTGCTTTGTTCTAGTCTGGTTGTCTGATAAGGTCCATATTACTTAAAATATTTGGGATTTTTCTACACAATGAGTCCTTTATTTTTGGATAATTGTATAAATTGCAGCATGCTGAATTTTTGTTTGTATAATTGTAGGGAGCGTATATGCAGCACAAGGAGATCAAAGCAGCACAGGGTATCAAGATTGCTGCACAGGTTGTGAAACTTAGCAATACATTTGCTTCTCTATTATTATTTGATAACTGTGTAAATAAGTTATGAGTTAATTTTCTGTTGTATCATTATGCAGGGCCTTGAGCATGCTATTGCTGGCACCAGCATCTATGTTGTAGGTCCCGATGATGATTTGGAAGATATCAAAGAGGCAGCAAAGGAAGATATGCAGTCAGTCATGAGTAGGATTGACAAAAGCGGGGAAGGGGTTTACGTACAAGCATCTACCCTTGGCTCTTTGGAAGCATTGCTGGAATTTCTGAAAACTCCGGAAGTAAATATTCCTGTTAGTGGTATAGGCTTAGGCCCTGTACACAAAAAAGACGTAATGAAGGCCAGTGTCATGCTTGAAAAGAAAAATGAGTATGCTACTATTTTGGCTTTTGACGTCAAGGTGACCCCGGAGGCACGAGAACTAGCAGATGAATTGGGTGTGAGGATTTTTATTGCTGATATCATTTATCACTTATTCGACCAATTCAAAGCATATATTGATGGTCTCAAAGAGGAGAGAAAGAGGGAAGCAGCTGATGAAGCAGTCTTCCCTTGTGTTTTGAAGATTTTACCTAACTGCATTTTTAACAAGAAGGATCCAATTGTCTTGGGGGTGGATATCCTTGAAGGCATTTTAAGGGTACAACTATTATCAGCTCTTTTAGTATATGCTTTACTAAATAAGTTTACAAAGCAAGTTTGGTTGCTAATGCTAATTATTACATGAAGTTTTAGAATGTTTTTGATAAGTATCTAAACCAACTTTATACCCTTGAACCTGTATTCTAGCTAGAGTGTTTACAAAGGCAGGAAGTGCTCGATCAATAGGTTTCTTGAACATGTCTAGCATATAACCTATCCGATGTTGCATTGAGAACTGTTTTAGTCCCTTCGAATAACCAAAATATTGACAGATATTAGGAGGTTAAAGTACCTGGGAGGTCCCTGTATTATAGGGACTGGATCAAATTAGTCCCTCTATTTATTAAATAGATCAATTTAGTCCCTATACTATTAAAAAGAACCCTCTAAAGTACATCCACCAATATAGGATGTAGATCTGATGTCCACTTGGCATGGTATGAAAAGCTGGCTCCAAGATCCTACTTGTTATATTTTTTCTATTGGGTGTAGTAAGCCATGACTCAAAACAATCCGTAGTTGATGAGCATACTTGTGTGGTTGGCCTGGTGTATCCTATGTGAAATTGAGTCTGAAGCTACTGTTGTAAATTTGTTGTTAAATTCAGTATTTTTATTAATGTAGTGTTCACGATTTGTATTTTCCTAATACTGTCTATATTGTGCAGGTTGGGACGCCAATTTGTATTCCTCAAAGAGAATTCATTGATATTGGTCGAATAGCTTCAATTGAGAATAACCATAAACCAGTTGATTCTGCCAAGAAAGGCCAGAAGGTAGCCATTAAGGTATGATAGTTGCTTCTCAGACTCTTCAATATTTTATCACCTTTTAAATATAACTGATTTCCGAATCTTAAGTTAACTAAGTGGATATGACGATATGACTGATTCCATATTTTCGAATATAAACTATGGAAGCTGTCCTTGGACTAATCCTCTTTTAGTATAAGAAATTATGCAATAAAATCTTTAGTTATTTCCCCTAAATTTGGAGGTAACTCTCATTCTTGACTTTATTGAGCTCACCTTGAGGCTCTAAGTACCAACTATTTCCACTCGTCCTTGAGCTTTCAAGTAACTGATGCACAAAGATTAGGTTTGATTCACACTATGAATCTTATGTCACTCCTTGATAGAGAACTTAGTACACATTTTACAGCACGGGCCAATACAAACATGTATCATTTTTCCATACTAGCAGTGGACTCTCTTTGTCTCCTCAAGTGGGGTTATAAAACTAGGCTTTTCCCGTTTATGTTTTTATCATTTTTATTATAGCTTAAGGATATATATTGATTGTTTTAACTTTGCTTGTCTAGTTAAAAAAACTCTACCTATGAACATATTCGAAGCTTGTAATTGAACACCGATAAGATGGACATCATAAATTGTGGCAAATCTTATTCCATGGAATTTGAAGTTGTTCTTTTAACTAATTTTCTTAGAGGGAATTGAAGATCTAGCTAACCCTTAGTTGCCTCATAAGTTTTTAATCTCCAAATTATTTTTCTTTTGAAAATCACCTCATTCAGCTCATTCATACTTTGCTTTGAGACAATGCTCAGTCACTAAACTAGTACTTAGATGTTTTGATGTTTCGTCGAATTGAAGGAAAGAAAGAAATCTTGTTCTTAGACATTAGCGACGCAACTCTTTACACCAATCCCTCCTTTTGTCCTTTTCAAATCCGAAAAAAATTAGGGGGAAGGTACATATAGGATGACAGAGAAGATAAAAGATGATTGTGAATTATGATATGATGACAAACGATTCTTCAACTATTGCTTTGTCGAGTGCCTATATTGCTCCAATTTTTTGTAATCTTTTAAAAGGCTTGTTAGACGCCCGTATTTGATCTTTAAATGTGTGCAAATCTTGGAAAAACAAACATATGTGTGTGTGATACTCACTCTTTTCGTTTGTGTTGTTGCAGATAGTTGGATCCAATACCGAGGAGCAACAGAAAATGTATGGAAGGCATTTTGAGCTTGAAGATGAGCTTGTTAGTCATATTTCTAGAAGATCGATCGATATTCTCAAAGCTAATTATCGGGTAAGTTATATATCCGAAGCTACATATCACATTGTTCTTAGCCATATTATAAGTATCATATCCGATTTTTTATCGGCTTAGATAGTCTAATAACTTCAAATTCTTCTAGGATGATCTGACCCTTGATGAATGGAGGTTGGTTCAAAGGCTGAAGATCCTCTTCAAAATTCCTTGAACATCACGACTAAATGGACTGGAGCTGTTGCTGGTAAGCGGTAAATTACCGCTGTTTGTTTGGCTTGATGGGAAAAACAGGGAAAATGGGTTTCATGTCGAAATTACTGTAAAGTTACAAATTTTGATGTCGATTTTACGGTGGGACGAGTTCCTGATCAAGTTTTGAACGGGTTGTTTATAACGGGGATGCGACAATCTTCACTTGGTCCTGGTTCAAAAGTAGACATGGAATTGTCTACAAATATATCCCATAAACTTACTACTTGGGGGCTTTTTGCTTTGTTAAAATAATTTATTTTTGGGTCTAATATTATGAGATGAGTAATAAAGAAAAGGAATATCATTTGCTTTCGTTCGATGTTTAGGAGTCTATCTATCATCTTTGAACTTTTAGATCTCTCACTATTAGTATAAGACATGTATGTGTGTTCTTTTTGGAAAAAAAGGGTCGGTTTTTGGTGAACAGTGCATCCGTTCGATTGGCTCGTCGTTGCCGGAGTTGGGATTTCAAGCCTCTCTTTAGTTCCTTAAAAATTCATAGGTTTTCTCAACTAAAAGAGATGCTAAAAAGATCTTTTGGCATTTTGGACATTGTAATTTTGAGATTTTGATTGTGACAAATATAACAGTAAGAAATTAAAATATGATATGATGACATGACATGACGCAGCGTAATGATCCGTTAATGTAATATTCTGGAATAATAACATTACGAAACTCCAACGAATTGATATTTCATTTTTTCCAGTGTCAAGTGTTAAAAGACGTAGGACGTTATTTCATTACGGTTTCAGGTGATATATGAATTTAAGATAAAATTATCCTATCTTATACAATTCATTTTTATTTTTATTTTTACCCTAACTTTGAAAATCAAATTATAATTCAATTCTGAAATAGCAAATATAGCATAAACAAAATAGGATGAATTAGAAGTTAAAATGCTATTTTAGATGAATTTAGGTAAGTATATACTTAAATAGCAGTTACAAACGTGAATAAATACAATAGCTAACCAAGTAGTAACAAGAAGAAACTAGGGTAATCTATATTATGAGTGGAAACTTTTAGGTGTTTTATTTACTTTAAATTTGAAATATATCATTTACGTGAATAAAATTTAAAATTTCAGCAAATAGTTTTGTACTACCCTTGTATGATCTACTCAAAGTGTAGGATGGTGTATTTGATGCTTTTTGTTTTATGGCTTAATCATAAATTTAGTTACTAATGTTTGTATGTTTTGTTAAAATAGCCTTAATTGTATTTTTGAGTTCCTTTTTATTATTAATCTTTTTAAAATTGCTCTTTAACATATTTGATCAAAATACCATTAAAAATGTTAAGAGGATGATGTGAAATGTCTTTAATGAGATGTAATTTAAATAATTATATGTGGAAGATCATAAATAGATAAATAATACATAAAATTAAAAAATAACTCTTAATTTAAAGAGAATATATGAAATTAACAAAAAAAAACTTAACTTATTAAAAGACCTCTCACTTAACAAACATGCGAAAGATTAAAATATTTTAGAAAATGAATCCTTCAATCATTTTATTTAAATTAAGAGTTATTTTTTAATTCTATGTATTATTGTTCACATGTAATCATCTTATTAGGTTATTAAAGTAATAAATTACATCTTATTAAATACTCTATGTATGAATATCCCCATAAATTTTTTAACGGTATTTTCATCAAATCTATTAGAATAGGGAGTTTGAAAGAAAAAACAAAGGTTGATAGTAAAAAAAGCTCAAAAATACAATTAGGTTATTTTGATAAAAAATACAAATGTTAATGGCTAAATTTGACATTATGTATTTTTTATCTTTTATTTATTTTTGAATTTTTATGTTTTTTACTATAATTTTTAGTTATTTGGTAATGAAGATATAAAACAAATAGTGTCATGTTATCATAAAGTTCACTAAATTGTCACAAGAGTTGTCGTATTTAACATCATTAAAAAGTGGATATTTTAGTCAAAATTTTCATTAAAAATGCGTTTTGACTTTTTAAAATATAAATGATTGAATTTAGCTCAAAAAAGAATAATGGTTACAAAACGGTTAAGTATTAAAGTTATTATTATGCCTTTAAAAATTAAAAAATATAACTATTAAAATGACAAATTTACATTTTAACAGCTACAAAAATTTACAGCTTAATTCCGCCCTATTCTAAGAATTTGATATCCTTTTAAATAAGATTTGAAATTTAAATTTTTCAAAAACTTTATTTATTTAAGGTTTGAGAATTCAAATCAAGTTAAAATTTAATGTGATCTTATCTCACATCAACTAAAAAACCAATATTGAATTTAACATGCACATTTACATATATATATATACACATATATATTGGAGAATCTTGTGCAACTTTTTCTCTACAGTCTACACAATGACTGAGCAGTAATAGTAAAAGGAAAAATGATGATGGGCTGAGCTGCTGCCTGCCACGGCTGACGGAGGAGCAAAGCATTGCCGAGATCGGTGACTGATAGTTTAACTACTTGAAAACGCAGCATCTTTTCTTACCCCTTTTTTTCATCTCCAAAACGTAATCATGATTCATCTGTACAAATAGATCTAAGCTTCGATCCCAGTAAAGAAAAACAAAACAAAAATTAATTGCTCCCCAGTTTTTTTTTTTTTCGGAATAGATCTCAAAAATATACATAAACTATGGTTTAATCTGTAATTTTATATATGAATTTTGATTTTATTTATATTCTGCATATACATATAATTATATTTTTTCAATAGAAAAAAACAGCACAAAATGATTACATTTTTAAAGTGCTAACGACTTAAAGAAACAGTATTACGCTCAGCTATTGGTATATTCCGTATTGAATCTGAAGGCTCCCCAAACAGTTGTACGTTACCCAATCCACTTGAATCTATTTTGGTTATATGATCGGCAATCTTATTTTAAGATATCGGAACGTGACGAAATCTTACTTTCTAGTCTCGGTTGAGCAAATTATGTATTAAACGTAACTCCACTCAATTTGCTATTGCTCGTTCCATCAACTAAAATTGATTCTACCAAGCTTTGTTCTCCCATACATATAATTATATTTATCCAATATAAAAATAAATTGATGTGTTTATTTCTTTAAATGTGTATGATTGAATCAAAATTAAAGTTCTATATATACCAAAGTTCATGTATAATTTTAAGATTTATTTCAAACAAATATTGTGAGAATTTTAAGCCACATATTAAAATTTAGATTTTTGATGCTTACTTATTTATTACTTTTTTTTATATATATAGTAGTGATTAAATCTGGAGTCGAGTTGAGTTAGAAAATAAACGGGGAATAAGTTGTCTTGATGTTTTTTTTTCAACAAAAAGACTGGAATAAGTGGTGTAATTGAACCTAGTTGAACTCGAATGGTGATAAGTTCAAGCTCGATTAGATATCTGACTCAAACTGGATTGAATATCAATTTATAAGCTTGAGCCTAGCTCCAAACTTAATTTATCTACTTGTGCTCAATCTCAATTAAATTTGTTTTTTTTTTTATCAATTTTAGTACTCAAAGTCGATTATTTAACTTCTATGCTATAAGGGTAAAATTGTGATTTCATAAGATAAAAAATAGTAAAATAAAAACTCAATTAGACTTGCAAGTCGATTTTGAATCCGTCTTGATCAATCGAATTCAAGTTTTTTCAAGATCAAACCCGAATGACTTTGTGAGAATCGATGTCTCGTTTAACATTATTGCAAAAGGATGTTTGTACTTACTATCTACTCAAGTTTGATAAAATATTATATTAATAAATTACAATTTTTTCTCTTGGTATATACACTTAAATATTTTTATTTTTTTATTTAAAACTATTTAAAACAATACTCGGTTGAGTCCACGTCAAGTATTGAACCACAAATTTTAAATATTGGCACAGTGGTAAAATACATTGTACTCGTGAAAAAATAACAATGTTTTGAACCTTAAAAACAACATTATTCGAAAGAACAACTACAAACCCCGAACATAGACCATAAAACTTATATAAAAAATTACTATTTTTATGTTCATTCTTTTTCATTTTATTTACAAGAGGAGAGAAGAGAGCTCAAGTAAAAAAATCGACATCAACACTTTGAATAATTCATACAAAACTACGAACAATCAAACTAACATCAAATTCTAAATTTTCAGACACATTTCGATACTTAAATCGTAAATTATAAAAATAATTATCTCATTTTAATTTCTTTTCGATTAATACTTATTTAAAGTAATGCCCATTGTTAATTAGGGTTCTATATATACATATATATATATATATATATATTGTCGAAATATATATAATACGTGTCTACTCAAATTATTTAATTTTTATATTTAGAGGGCTATTACGTATATTTTATTTCCATATTTAAATGTATTTTCCATATTTAAAATTCATATTTTATGCAGCAAGTTTTGCTATGATTGAGAGAAAAAAAAAAGTCAGAATTAGGCAAGATATTAATAAAACTTTGCCTGAGATTATATATATACAAAGCCGAGTTACGGTATAGTTTTGGATTTAGTCATTATCGATATTCATCATTGATAATTATTGCAATCCGATTATAATAACATTCTTTATGTTTGCAACTCATAATAAAAGCAGAAAATTCAACAAACAAACCAAAGAAAAACCTTTATTCTAGAGTTTAAAAAAGCTTTTCGTAGTTATAAAATATATATACGTACGTATCTTCATATATATAGAGAGAGAGATTGAAGCGAACCTATGAACAAGAAAGAAGAAAACAATGATTTAGTAACATATATAAATCGGGTCGAGATTAATCGAATACATGCATAAATTTTTGAGAGGAATGAAGCCTGGTCCGAAACTTAAACCAAAACCAAAGCTGTATTTGTTTAAGCTTCGAGCCAGCCAACATTCCCCTCAAAATCTACCATTTTCTTTTCTTTTCTTCTTCTTCCACTCTTCAATGGCTTAAAACCACAATGCATCCTCTCTTATTTATAATGCATTCGCTCAAAGGCAGTTTTAGGGTTTCAACTTTCAAATACCTTTTATGTTTATTATTGCATATATAACAAATGGTGAATGTACTTGTCAAGTCCCTCTATTATAGAAAACGAATTAAATTAGTCTCTCTTTTATTAAATAGATCGATTTAATCCCTTTATTATAAAAAAGAATCAAATAAGATCCCAATTTTAATAGTTAACATATATTGTTTTAAAATGTCGTTTATTGTTCACATGATTGACATTTTGATTTTTTCGAGTTAAATGAAAATAAAATAATAATTTTCATAACATTTTTTTAATAATAAATATTAACTCTATTACGGTTATTTTTCTTAATAGTATCAGTAGCGAATTGTATGCAAACCAAAGACCTTGTCCCACCCAAAAAAAAACTGGAATATCTTAGTTTTTCTCTTGAATTTGTTGAAAATTTTAATTTGGCCCCCTTAAATTTTTGAATATTTTCATTATGCCTTTTATATATTTTTGAAAATTTTAATTAGACACTTAATTTTTTTGGAAAAAAATCTCATTAAACTCCCAAAATTTTTGAAAATTTCAGTTAAATCCCCCTAAAACTTAGTCCCTAGACCTGCCACTGAATAGTATAAGAATTAAATTGAAGTATTTAATAGTAGAGGGACTAATTTAATTTAGTCCCTATACTAGAGGGACTTGGTAGGTGATTTCCACCCATAACAAATAATATTAAATTTTCAAAAAAAAAATTCACATTAAAAGACATACCCTGCAGAACATGAATGACGTTTTGCTATAATAAATAATAGTACCTAGTTTAATGATGCCTCCATTATTGGTTGTGCCACCGCCTCTAGACAACCCAAAGATATAAAATAATTTGAATAGCTGAAATTATTAATAAATTTTATAAATCCAACTTCAGCATATGATTAAACACAAATAATCAAGCTTTAAATCGATTTTTATTTTCAAAGTATCATCCGTTTTAAAGTTGATAGATCTCTCAACAGATTAATATTGTTTTTGGGTGGAGTTAGGATTTTATCTCCTAATTCGTTGAGAGCTCGAGTTTGATGAAAAGTTTATAGAGTAAGAACGTCTCATTAGATCAGATCATACTACCAATCGAAGGGATGTGCGTGTCTTGTGCTTGTAGGATTTGGACCCCTAGCCCATATGATATAATCCTAAATCTCATTTCCCTGAAGATAACTTATATTATATTCTATAGGTCAATGGTTCAATTCTTATCAAGCGTGGGATGCACATATCCCCTCAGCAGTGGCTTGTGCATCATGCATGGTTGGGCCCGACGAGGCACTCTCGCTCTGCAAACTCTGCTTCAAGCTTAAGCTCTCGATGGAATGGAGAGGCTAAGCCTCAACTCAACTCAACTCAACTCGAAGACAATATTGACCTATTGAGGGGTCCATCAAATTTGAGCAAATGATATTTTGGAGATTTCTCTAGAAAGAGCAAACCTCGATAAGTCAAGAGTTCAAACCCTACTAAGCATGAGATGCACACATTCCATTCTATAGGTGACTCGTGCATCACGTACAGTCGAACTTAACAAAGCATTCTCACTTTACGAATCTTATTTCTGGCTCAAGCTCTCGACAAAAGCGAAAGATAAAACTTTGATTCGACTCAGAGACAATATTACTCCGTTAAGAAATGATTCTCTCCAAAGAGTAAGTTGGAATTTAAAAGTAAAAATAAATAGATGAACAAGTTTTGAGGGGCATTTAAATTAGTACAGCAAGCAACAAAACCCTGTCTTTTATTAATTGCCCCAACTGTTTTCATCATTTCATTATTATATATTTTGGGCTTTCAGATCACTTTACTTTCATGTCATCCCTTTGGTTTTTTCTCACCGTTCATTTATTGCCCCTCCAATCAAACGGTTAGAATTTATTTCAAAGATTTCTTTGGAACCCTAAGTATTATGGTATCTATATGGGAATCAAATTGTATTTTTTTTAAAATGTAATTTTACTCTTGCACATTAATTAATGAATACATTAATCTTTTTAGTTAAATTTTTTATTCATTTTTATTATTAAAATTAGCGTATTCGATGGAATAATCCGATAATTATACTTGGTGTGCTATATGTATCTTATATTGTCATACAAAGCTCCGCTTTTAATAGTATAAATGGATAAAAATTTTAATGGAATAATCGATTTGCTCTTAGATCTAACGATATGGACTAATTTTATTTTTTAATAAATAGGACAAAATGCATAATAATTATTACTTTTGTCATTGCCTTTCTGAACAGAGGTGTAACTAGCAGGCTGGCAAGGGCCCAGCCTCTCCTAAAATTAAAAATTTTTATTTAGGCTTTTTAAATTTTTAAAATTTTGAATTAGTAATAATAAAATTGCACTTTGGCCCTTCTACAAATTATAATAATTTGATTAATCTTTTAAAAATACAAAGATGTAATGTATTAAAATGATGAAATTATAATTTTACTATCATAAAAATTATAATTTAATTTTGACGCCTAAAAGAATTTTCTAACTTCGCCTCTATTTCCGAATAATGTATAATAAAAATTAATAATAGCATATCAAAGAGACCAGTTTCATCGATTTTTAACGTAACTATATAATTTGATGTATTACTATATTAAACATATTTGATAATTAATGAATTAATAAAAGTTTTTAAGCTAAAAAAGAGATTAATATGGAGCTAATTAAATCTCGATTAGAAGTCATGGGTTTGAACATACTTAAGTGTATGTTTCATTTTAGGAATTTGGGGTTATAGATAATTTAGTCTCAAGGCGTTAGCCCTGATATTTAAGTTTTATAACGTGCAGATGCCATGTATGGATTCTTTCCCAAATTATTTCGGGTGGGAGGTTATTCTAGATTTAGGTCCCACCATGTGTGCACTGTTTAGATTTGTTTTGGTTTAAGTTCGGATATATTTTGATTTCAATCGATTATTCAATCAATGTGTTTTAAGTTAATTTTAGTTCTAATTAATTGGACATGTATTGTTTATTATTATACCTATAATTGTACTTATACCTTCTTTCGAAAAATTAAAATAAATATTTTTTATTTTTTTAAATAATGAAACAAAATACTCGACCACCATGGGCCGGGTCAATTTGGGTAATTTAACAGGCCCATGAAAGAGGGTATTATTGTTAATAAATTAAAATAAATAGGCTAAAAGGGAAAGAACAAGACTTAGTCCAGCCCAACCCAAATTCATGTATACCTTCACTAATGTTGTTTATTGGGCAACCTAAGAGCCCATTGATTTGAGTGTTATTATCTAATTTTTAATTCAAATTAAGGGTCCGTTTGTTTACATGTAAAATGTTTTACGGAAAATATTTTATGCACTTTCTTGTGTTTGTTTCACAGAAAACAGCTTAGTCAACGAAAAATAATTTTTTTTCCTGTAAAATGACTTACCATTTTAAAAAGCATAAGTCATTTTCCGAAAAAACTCTTTATAGATAATTCTATTTTCATATAAAAAGTAACTTAAATGAAACTTAATATTATTATATTGATAATAATTTTATTTTTATTTTTAAAATATTTAAAATTATTAAAATATTATATTTTTAATATTATTAAACATACATTTTAATTATTTATATTTAATCATATAATAAAATATTAATATAATAAATATAATTTATTATTTTAATAATTTGTTTAATATTTAAATTTTATTTTAATAATAAATTTTAAAATAATAATTTTAAATAATATTATTTGAAGATATTAAATATTAACATTTTAATAATAAATATTTATTACAATTATAAATATATTAATATTGAATGTTTTGTAGTATAAAGGTTAAAATATGTTATAAGTCTATGTACACTTCATGATTTGTAATTTAGTCTTTGTATTTTTATTTTCAAGAATTTAGTCCATTTATTTTTCAAATTTGAAAATCAAGTCCAATTGTTGGCATCGTAAAATTTGTTGTCAATTTTGTTGATGTCACATTTTAAATAAAAATACTCACTTGGTAGTCATGTAATTAAAAATGACGTTGTAATGAAACTAAATTTAACATAATATTTTTAATATATACAAAAACAATATAAAATATAAAATTATAGATAAAAATAAATTCAATTAAACAATGAAAAAATAAGAAAATCTCAAATGTATGTTTGTATCATTGAAAAAACTTTTGAAATAATTTTAAAAATCTACTAAATAACAGAAAATATTTTATACAGATTCATGTAAACACCGAAAATATTAACTTTTCCGAAAAATACATCATTTTTCGAAGTCATTTTCAATGAAACAAACGAGCCAAAATAAATTATTGATAGTAGATCCAAATTTGTTTCTAATTCTAAAAATAAAATAACTTGGACGAAGAAATCAAATATTTGCATATGAATCTTCATTCGTAAAAGTACAACAAATTTGGATAGTGAATATAGAACATATAATATTTATTTCCAAAAGAAAGTAGATTCGAATGTTGAATATCTAAGAGTTAATATCCACATTTAATCCATATATTATTTTTCAAAGTTCAAATGGAACTAAATAAACTATTCACTAAATATCTTAATTTTATAATTAAAAATAATATTTTTTAAAATAAAGTGGACAGTTAATTCGAATTTTAAGTCTAAATATTTCAAAAATTAATACACGTACGCTCTAAATTCAATGCAAATAGTAATTAAAATATTAAAATTTAAATATTATTTAAATCTGCAATATATATACACACTCAGGTGAATGCAAGGAGAGTAGGCAAGGTCCTGACCCTCCAAAAATGAAAATTGTAATTTTAAACCATATAAATGTTTAAATTATAAATTAATATATGGTAAATTTATGCTTTGGTCCCTTTCAAATAAAAATTTTATTTAATCCTTTGAAAATGATGAAATCATAATTTAATATATGATAAAATTTATATTTTAGATTTTAAAAATTAAAATTAAATTTTAACTCCCTAATTTTTATTTTTTTGGATTTAACCCTATATGTATATCTATGACTATTCGAAACCACACTACCTATTACCATTCCGGATAAATGAAGGCATCTTCGTGAATGTTAAAAAGATGAGTGCATTGATTATTGGTAGATGAGAGATGAGCCATGAAATGGACTTTTAATGCAAAAGACATCGACGTTGGTCTACCACATGGGGGAATCAAATTCCCCATTGAAAGCAAATAAGGCAAAAGTACCCATCCATCGGTTCGGTTAATAATTTATAAAATTGAATAATTTTTTATAGAAAAGTTTAAATTGATAATGAAATCGAACATATCCAATAATTTAATTGTTTTTTTTTAAATTCAATTAGCGAACTCCAAACCATAATTTGAACATTGGTACGGTAAATTAATCCCTCTCGACGAGTAAAAAAGCATATTTTAAATTTAAATTGATTTGACAATTAATTTCGGATATCGAAGAAGAAAAATATTTGATTTTCGATTTTCAGATTTGTGACATTTAAATTGCTTCAAGGAAAAAAAGCTAGAATTGTAGAAGGAAAATAGAAAGCTTTTGATTTGTGTAAGCAATGTGAACCGAAACCATATAATAACAATTAACAACTCAATGACTTAAAATGAAAACTTTCAAATAATTTCAATAATTATTTTGTAATTTTTAAAATTAATAACTAAAACATAAACTTATTAATAGTTTATTAACCTTAAGTATAGTGTAATTTTTTTTATCTTTAATCTCATTATAAGTTCTTCTATTTTATATAAATATATATATATATATATATATATTCTTTTTGATATAATGCTTAGAACCCAACTTGTAAATAGAGAAATAATACGTTTTAGCGTATTCAAACCTTTCCTACATTGGCAACAATACTGATGTCAATCAAGTTAAGACTCAATCAACAAGTATAGTATATTTTTAAGTGGTTTGTAACATTTAAATATCAAATTCTAATTATAGTCGAATTAATCTATAATCGGCAAAAAAAATATCATTATGCTCGATTTCAAACTTGATTATTTCGTTTCGAATTCAATATAATTAAAAATATAAAATAATAAATAATAAAAATTCGATTATGTTTGGGAACTAATAGAGATAAGCATTACGATAGGAGAGCTTGAGATGTGCTCAAGATCCGAATTCGAATATAAGGAAATATATATATAATGTTACATAAAAGGCACAGTAAATCTTACTGTACAAATTGCTACAAAAACTTAAGTTAATCTAACTGTCAAGGAACCCCATGAAATCACCTATAAATTATAATCTTCAAATCATATAAATCTATTGTTCTTTAAAATTGGAGGCAGCCCCCAAAATTCTATGCCAATTTGTTCATAGCTTTTCTTCTTTTAAACCAATCTATCCAATGATCAAACACCCAAACTATACTAATCAGAATGGCTGTAACAATCACAATCATCCAAGAAACCCAAGCCCATACCGGGATTGAATCCCCAGCCATCTGATTTATGTAAAACACCCCCATTTTATACACAAAGAGAGGTCCAATGATACCCCTAACGATAGTATAAAAGGCAAAAAACGGAAGAGATATAAGGTCGAACACCTTACCCGCAACAGGAAGATCAGCTTTACGATACCCAGCAAGAGTCCATACGTTTTGACAGAAGCTAGTGATTTCAGCTAAGATAAGAAGAACAAGAAGGGCAAACGACCCATGTTGAACAATGAACCGACAAGTGAAGAACACGTAAAGGGTAGCTAAATGATGGAGGATAAAGAGGGTATCATTGGGGAAAAATATTAAGTAATGAAGAAGGTCGATTGAAAAGTAAGAGATGCTGAATTCGAGAACGGTGTTATGGAGGAAAGTGTTTGGTGAAGAGAAAGTGGGTGGAGATGGTGATTTGGTGGTGTGGGTTGTTAATGCGTGGATCGCCATGAAAACAGCTGGGGTACCATGGGTTAATGAGATGAAGCAGCTTGAAGCTTCAGCACGGTGTTTGGGATCCCAGTTATGGAAGATACGAAAGTAAGCTAAAAGGTAACTGGAGACGAAGAAGAAGATGAATGTAGGTAAAGTTAGGGTTTGAAAAGAGGGGATCCCCATTGAAACACAGTAGAAGAACCGGAAAAAAAAAATACAGAGATATTTTAATGGATAAATTAAGGTGAGTTTTTTTTTTTTTTTAATTTTGAGTGCTTTAAAAAGAGAGGGGAGGAGGGAAAGGGTGAGGTCAAATTATGTTGTCGTTCCTTTATTATACTCGATTTTGTGATTTAGTCCTTTTATTTTAATTTTAATAAATATTTCAGTAATTTTATAAAAAAAAATTTAAGTGACTATTAATACAGTTTACTCGGAAAAATTAACTAAGATGTAATTTCAATTTTAATTTTTTGAAAATTTAAAGAATAATAAAAAATAAAAATCAATGTCACAATATTAGAAAATATTTTAAACGAAATTTAATCGGATTTAACTATTTGGACTAGCTGATGCCACCATAAAATGTGAAAGTACATGTCATCATGTCCGTTACAGAAGATAGTAACCTATTTATCACTTAATAAAAGATAAATTTAATAATTATTTTATTTTATTTAAGAATATATTAATCTTTATCAAATAATATAATTACATTCAGTATTTAATTTTAAATAATATATTAAATAAAATTTATAAATTAAATTCAACATTTAACTTTTAATATTTATTTTTCAACACTTAAAATTTTCAAGTTTATCAAACATAACTTAAATTGATCCGAGCTTTGTAGTAGAAGGACATGTCGAGTACTTTCACCATTATAAAGAGCATATTATTTATTAAATTAAAATATAATAATTAAAACTTAAAATTTTAGCAGGGACCAAAATCACAATTTCCACGCCTCGAAACGGTGATTAAAGGGCGTATCTAAGTCGGTGATATGGAGAAAATGTTGGGGAGATATTTTCCGTTTACTTGACGCTTGGGAAAGAGAGTGCGTGCACGTGACTAACATTAGATGATTAGTATGATATGAATTCTATAGGTTTAATATATAATTTGGTACTTAAATTTAATTTTGATGTTCAATTTAGAGCTATTAAACAAAAAATTTTAATTTGGTACTTGAGGTTTTTTTTGTCTTAATTTGATACCTAAGTTTAACTTTAATTTTCAGTTTTATACGTAGTATAATAGACTCAATGAATGTTTGGCATATGTACTCTATTAAAAAATAGATACTTAACTGGGAAAAAAACAAAGTTTAGGTGCTAAATTAAATATTGAAACCAAATTAAGATTTTTAAAATCGATCGACGATCGAACTGATCAAACTTTCAATTCTTGGTTCGATTAATTCAATCAAACAACGAGGTTTTAATTGAATATATTATTAGCATTTCATAAATATAAATTATAGAGAAAAGTAGTTCAACCACCAGTCAACCGTTTTTTTAATCTGGTTCCAAGCGGTTTGCTCAAACTTCGATTCAAACCTTTGTCTGGACCGATATACTAATTGATTCTCAATCTAACCCATTTGTTTGGTTAGTTCGGCCTCGTCTGGTCCCAACAATCATGAGCCAAGCTCAAGGATCAATTTGAAAAATATTATGTACCAAGGTGAATATTGAAGCCAAACTTAAACACCAAATTGGGACAAAAAAAATTTAAGTACCAAATTGAATATTGAAACTAAACTCAAATACCAAATAATATATTAAACTGTTTATATATATTAAATTAATGATACTTTAATAATTTATTAAATTATGGTTAAATTACATAAATGACACGCTAGTTGCTTGTTATGCTTTACGCTGTATTGGATATTCGCTCATTCGTATATTTTCAAATTTCAGCATAAAAGTATCTTCCTTTTTCCATTCCCAACAAGTTATGGCCGTCGAGAAGGACGGAAACGGATAATATCAAATTTATTCTCGTTTTATTGTTGGTATGTTTTGCTAAGGGGCAAATTAGGGAAAAAAATTTGGGAGATTATAGTTGAATAATCAGTTTTTGAAGGGTTAAAATGCCATTTTATCATTGTATCAATTTGTAATTTTATAATTTCTAAAGATATTAACTTCAATTTTATTGTTTTGGGGCCCTAAATTTGTTCAAAGGTCGACTATTCACCTAAATTTGAAAGTCCACTCGAAATATAAAGAGTTTGCATAAAAGTACGAGGCTATAAAAATGGACGCCAACAAAAGAATTTAAGCTTGTTTAAAACATAGGACGAGTTTGAGCTTCAACAAAGCCCAACTTGAGATCAACCCATTCTCTTATTTGTAATATATCTATTTTATTTCACGTTCAAGCTCAAACTTGTTCAAACTATAAGATTGTAATATATCTATTTAAAATATGAATTGAGCTGAAGCTCCAACGCTTAATGTCCATTTAAATTATGCAATTTATATAAAATAAAATTAAAGGTAAACTATACCTGTTGTTCCTAAACTTTGGTTAAGATTATGTTTTGGTCCTTGAAAGGGCTAATAACCAACTTGCAAAAGAAGCCATTAGTATTATTAAATTGTTACATTTTTGCCACTCATTTGTTAACTTTAGTTAAAATGGGAACGTGACATGTTAATTTAAAGGGCTAATAACCAATTTGGTCCCTGAAATATAAATAAAATAGTGTTTTTATATTTTTAATTATTTTCTTAATAATTATTCTAATTTTGTTTTAAAAAATTAAGAATAAATTAAAATTAAATATAAATAATTAATAAAAATATATTAATATTAATATTAATATTAATATTAATATTAAATAAAAATAATTATATTAAAATAAAATAAAAAATCCTCCCTTCTTCACTCTGTCCCTCTCCTTTCCCACCCTCGTCCATCTTTAAATTTGGATATGGATTGGATTTAGATATTTTAAAGTCGACTAATTCAGTTTTGGTTTTTAAAACATAACTCGGACTGACTAAACCATTTTACCCAACCTTTGCAACCAACCTAAATTCACAACCAAATAAATTAACCTAAAAAAACTGAAATCAACTTGTTTGATTGGTTTAGTTGGGTTGGCCCCACTTTTGTACACCCCTAATCTTGAACGCTCAATATTGCCAACACAACCAATGCCTCATTGGCTTAAGGTATTTTAATTATATTGATCAGAAGTTTTCATCGGCTCAGTCATAAAATATTAACTTTGATCTTTTCTGAATATATTTAAAATACGTAAATCTAATTTAAAACACATACTTCTATTATATAGAAATTTTGTACTTAACATGTTAAAAAACAAAAAGAAAATGTTAAACAGGAAGCCCATTTAGTTTATTTTCAACATGTTAGATCAAGGACGAGTTAGAAAATTTGTATTTAGTATATTGAGATAAAAAAAAAGAGTTCAAAGTTAAAAATTTGTATTAAAATGTTTAAAATAAATTATTACTTTCAAATAAGACAAAATTAAAAAATTTTCATACAATTTAAAAGGCTAAAATAGATTATTGAAATATTAATTCTAAGAGGGGCTACTAAGAGAATATACCATTTAACTCATGAGAGGCTACACCTCTTCACCGCATCCAAGCTATCAACATGTTAAATAGATATTTGTGTGAAATTTGATTTAAGTATTTTCAACGTGATGGGTTTAAAATTTGAGTTACCATTTAACACTTACACCAATTATTGGACTTAGAATGAAGGCAAAAAGATAAAAATAAAGAGCCATAATTAAATTATAAAATTGAGATCGAAAAGTAAAATTATTATATTATTTTATAATTTTATAAAAATTGAGATCGAAGGTTAATTAGAAATTTAGAAGGGTTTAGGTAAAAATATTAAACCCAAAAAATAAGTTTAGGTAAAAAAAATTAGACTTATTTAAAATACGAGTTGAGCTCAAGTTCGAACATTCAAGATCCAAGCCCTAACCCAACCGATTTTCTATTTATGTATATATATTATATTATTTTTATATTGTATATAAATGATAAGACATAAAATTAAATTAAAGTAATATATAATATTATAGTGTAAAGAAAAACAAGTTAAGATATCAATATATAAAATTCCAATAAATAAAAATATATAAAATTATTAAATATAAAAATAATAATAATATAAATATATATTTTAAAAATTAAAAATAATATGGGCAGAGTCTAAAACGGATTTAAGTTAGTCATTTACAAATATTAACAAACTTAAATAAAAATTTAAACTCATATTTTAGATCAGGCTTGGGTAAACATAAAATTTATTAATAACATACTTAAATCCGGCCCAGTTTGGTCCATAAACACCTCTAGGTTAGATTGGTGAAGGAAGACCTTAATAGATACTTTTAAGGACTTAATCAGAACATTTTAAGCTTTTAGGATCAATTCAAAATCTAATCCATAATTTGAGGATGTCTTTTAAAGTTAACCCATATCTGTTCTCCCTAGTAAAATAAAACACATCGTTTCGTTTCGCAAAATCCTCTCTTAGCCTTTCGCTTTCTATTTTGCGATTTCTCGCGATTTCGAAAGTTGAAAGCTCTCTACTTTTCATATTCCCTATTTTGTCCCTGGCGACCCGGCGGCGATCGCCGACTTTCATCGTTACGTACATGTTTTTCCGTTTTCGTCGCTATCGGTAAGCCCTAGATACTCTCAATTTCCTTTACTTTCTTAATTTCGTCGAGGGATTTGAGAAAATTGAATATTGATATATCTAGGGTTTATCTTCTTCGTCTTTTTCCTTGATTTCTATTATGATTTGATTGTTTTTCGAGCTACACAGAGCGAGACTCGAGGATCTGATTCTTCGGTTTGGTTGTTTTAGCTGCCTTTTATTTTAAGGTTTCGTATTGATTAACCTAGTTTGGGCTTTTATTTTTTTGGTTGAAAGTTGGGGGAATTTTGGCTAGGCTTGTTGTGTTCGGGGGTTTAGGGTTTTATAAGTAAACAATTCGGAAGGAATTTCTTGAATTGGAAAGCGGTTGGTTTCTGAATATTTTGAAATTTATACATGGCTGCTGGGAGAAATGGGGGTTATCATGGTAATGGGTTTAGGAATAGAGATTCTGAATTTGAGGTGACGAGGCGGGAAATTGCTAATTCTAAGGATTATGAGCCTTCTAGGAATGATAGCCGTAATAATGAAAGGCGAGATAGAGTTAGGGTTAGGCAAAAGGATGTTAAGGAGAGGGAAGTGGTAAATGGTGGTTCTCTGTCCTCTTCGAGTAGGGATTCAGGTGGCAGTAGTGGTGGTGGAGGAGGTAGTCGGGGACCCAAGCGATGTGAGTTCTCTCGTAGGGTGGTAGATAAGGAGCCTGGTGAGTTGTCTAGTGAAAGTGGATCGGAGGATGCCATAGAGTCTGAGTTGACTATTAAAAATAGTGAGATTGCGAAAGCAATGGATAATGGGGCTCAATCTCCTGTGGGAAAGAAAAGGAAGTTTTCGCCTATAGTATGGGATATAGATGACAAGGTATTAAGTAATTCATCGAAAAGTAGGATTTCACCAGCAGTTACAGCTGCTCCTCCTCCACCAGCAGTGCCTAAAGTTTATCACAGTTCACCTAACAATGTCTCTGGTGGTACTGTACAGACATCTCCTGTTAGAGAAAGAAAAAAGCAGAAATTACAACCTCCTTCACCAGTTGCTGCTACTGAAATTGCTGGATACTCCACTTTGGAATCTCGAATCGATTTGGATTTTTCCCCACCTAAAGAGCAGGTTAACAATCAGGATGCGGGGCAGCTTGACGATGAAGATTATGTACCAACCAGACATATATCTTCCTCAAGATGGGCGTCTGGTGATAGTTCTCCTGGTGATGAGGGTGAAATTTTAGAAGATGAGGAAATGCCTAAAATGAGGAAAAAGTTATCTCTTCTGGAATCAGCCCATAAAAGATTTCAGAATAAGTCGACAACTCCAGAGCTTGGGGAGCTTAACAGGGAAGGCTCTGAGGGAGTTAGAGCTAAATCATCTGAATCTGATGAACGAGCTGCTCGTTCCAGGTCTGGAAGTGGGAATGATTCAGAGAAGGATGACTACATGGAGATTGATGTTGAACATGATAGAAATGACAGCAGTGTAAGCGAGTCTGATAGAGATGCTGAGAATGAAAGTGACTCACCGGTTACGCCAGAACCTCCAGCTCCTCCTTTAAGAAGTGTGAACATGCTTCAGGGATGTAGAAGTGTAGATGAATTTGAGAGATTAAATAAGATAGATGAAGGTACTTATGGTGTTGTTTATAGAGCTAGGGACAAGAAGACAGGGGAAATTGTGGCATTGAAGAAGGTAAAGATGGAGAAAGAAAGAGAAGGTTTTCCTCTGACCTCTTTGAGGGAAATAAACATTCTTCTCTCATTTCATCACCCATCGGTTGTAGATGTTAAAGAAGTAGTTGTAGGGAGTAACCTTGATAGTATCTTTATGGTTATGGAATACATGGAACATGATCTGAAAGCGCTGATGGAGACAATGAGACAACCATTCAGCCAAAGTGAGGTTAAATGCTTGATGCTTCAGCTACTGGAGGGTGTCAAGTATCTTCATGACAATTGGGTTCTGCATCGAGATTTGAAGACATCTAATCTGCTTTTAAATAACCAAGGTGAATTGAAGATTTGTGATTTTGGGTTGGCTCGTCAGTATGGAAGCCCATTAAAACCATATACACATTTGGTTGTTACTCTTTGGTACAGGTGAGATGCATGCCATTGATTACTTTCCTGATCATAATTGTCAATGAAATAAAGTATATAGGAGATTTCTTCTTCATCATTATTTTTTCATGTGCTTGTTTGTGAATGGGTGTTTGGAAAATTATTCTGAATTGTTAATTTGGGTGTGCAAATGTTGATTATTGACAGAAATATCCCTTTTTTTTGGTTATTATTATATGTTTTAATGCTGAATAGTAATACATCTAAATTCTTGAGGTTACATTACTTTGGAGAAGCCTTTTTGAATTGATGAATTGTTATCTGGGCTTCCTGTTTTGCGGTTAATGAGAAGTATGGATCCCTAATGCTCTATAGGCCTGACCTTTTTTTTACTGTTTGTAAACATTTTAGGCTTAACCTTCCGCTTTTGCACTGTTAATTTGTCTTAAATTTGCTTGATTGAATTGTTAGTTGGACTTCTTTTTTCGTGGTTAATGAGAAGATGAACCCCATATGCATTAGGGTGCTAACTGGTTTTATTATTTGTAACTTTTGCTTTTGCACTGTTAAATTGTCCCAAGTTTGGTTGATCAATTATCTGAGCATTTATATTCTGGGACTCAAGTAGTTAGGAGTTCTTTATGTTGGTTTTGCAGGGCTCCAGAACTTCTTTTGGGAGCAAGACAATATTCCACTGCAATTGACATGTGGTCTTTGGGTTGTATAATGGCTGAACTACTTTCGAAAGAACCACTTTTCAACGGGAAAACTGAATTTGATCAACTTGACAAGGTGAATTAAATTAGTTGATCTTAGCATTTATTAGTCATTCTTTCTGGCTGTATTATATGGCTCAATGTGCCCATGGTGTTTAATGATCTTTGATTTGTTGCATGGGTTTGGCTATTGCAGATTTTCAGAACACTGGGCACACCAAATGAGACAATATGGCCTGGTTTTTCGAAGTTGCCTGGAGTCAAGGTCAATTTTGTCAAGCATCAGTAAGTATTAGATCTATATAATTTGATTTTAGATTCAGTTGAGTGTAAACTTTAGGTGGTCTTATTTTTCCCACTGTTTTCCCAGGCTTCCAGCTTTGGGTGATTCTGTTCTGGCTTTCTGGCCTCCATTGGTGACAGTACAGTAACACAGCATTCATTTCTGTTTGTATTAATGACTGATGTATTTTCCTTTCAGGTATAATCTATTGCGCAAAAAATTTCCAGCCACGTCGTTCACTGGCACACCTGTTCTCTCTGACGCAGGATTTGACTTACTGAATAAACTCCTTACTTATGATCCTGAGAAGGTGAATAACTTGGCTTGTGTGTATATTTAGTTACCTTGCCATTATTTCTTTCGGATGATTTATGGAGCCTTCTGATATCACTTTCAGCGTATAACTGCTGAAGCTGCTCTTAACCATGAGTGGTTTCGTGAAGTTCCTCTTCCCAAGACCAAAGCTTTCATGCCCACTTTCCCTGCCCAACATGCTCAAGACAGGTATTGAGCAACAGAAACTAGAAGACTTCACATGTATTTTATCCTAGTACATTTGCGTTTGTATTTATTATTATAGTTCTGAATAAGGTCTTTTGCATCATGTTAGGCGAATGAGAAGAATACTGAAGAGCCCAGATCCTTTGCAAGAGCAACGTAGAAAGGAGTTGCAACAAGGGGAACTAGGGACTGGTGGTCTATTTGGCTAAGAGAAAATTCATCCATCAGTGCTGTTTGATCTTCATTTTTTAGAATTTTCTCATTATTGTTAGAGGGCCGTGTTTGAGGTGAGAGACATGCATTCAACGGAAGTTGCGAACTTTGTTTTCAGAAGATCATTCTTGCTGTTTTTTAGCAGGCACTGATGATGTTTTAGCTGGAGATATTGGTTGCCTCTTCCTGTGCGCCAGATGTTTTGCAGGTTATATTGTTTTCCAGCTTTGTTCATCATATAAAAATGCATCTGACACTGCTTGCATCGCAAGGTGTGGCTATCAGCCTTTCTTCTTCTAGAAATCAGTTTCAGCTGAGACTTGTGTAACATATTTTTATTGGAACAATGATGTAAACCTTCCTTTTATATCTGGTTTTGAATATTAAAAAAGAAATCTGGATTTCTTCCATCTATCAGTTCCATCTTTTTTTAATATTGACATTGTGTTTGCAAGAGACGGTTGGTGTGGAGTGGAGGAGACATTCTCTGCATTTCATTGACGAAGAAATTGACAGTAACCATTATGCATCTAAGGTAATTTATTAATTCAATATCTGTGGTATGTTCTATAGGCATATGCATGCATTGTCCATCCATGAGGGATTGCCTTTGCTCTGGGAACAATTATTTGTGACTGTGTTGGAGATGTGGAGGAGAGTTGTGACCTGAAATTGCTGCCATAAGAAAATTTTCTTTTCTTGTATATGTTTTTTTAGGATGGTGTTTGCTTGATTTGAAAAGAAAATTTGAAGAGC
Source organism: Gossypium arboreum (assembly GCF_025698485.1). Lineage (NCBI taxonomy): Eukaryota > Viridiplantae > Streptophyta > Magnoliopsida > Malvales > Malvaceae > Gossypium > Gossypium arboreum. Next base: position 121,267,287 of record NC_069073.1, read on the forward strand.
TGAGATGTTGCAACTGTTTCTCATTCTTCCCTGTTCTGATATGTCCAAGATTTGTTATTTTGTGATTGTGTGCTTTCATGGGGACAAGAGGTATAAAACCCAATTTATATTTTGTCAAACATTAGGAGTTGGCCTCCAAACTATTTTTTTCATAAATTCTTTGTTTATTGATTTGACATTCAATTTGAACAGCTAATTTGATTTCTATACTGTTTATTTGTAACCGTGAACAAGCTATTCATCACCGATTAAGTTGAAGAACATGCAGTTTATTTTATGCCTTTTCATATGATCATACCAAATGCTATGCTTGTACTTCCCAGCAGATGATTGGTTTTTGTTGCGATGCCTAACTTGGTCTTTAGGATTTCTAGGAAAAAGTAGGTTGTTGCTGGGATGCTGGTTCTATTCCATTTAGGATTTTGTAAATACTTGAATTTGCTAAAGTTCAGCACTAAGTTTATGGCCACGAGTTAATGATTTACATTGTCATTTGTCAATAAAAGTACCATGGAGGCCCTTGTACTAAGAGCCGGACTGCATTTTGCTCCCTCTACTAAAAATTGGGCAAAATAGTCTTTGTATGTTAGATCAAAAGCGCAAATTGATTCTTTTGTTAAAAATTCCATTCATTTCTACTATTAAAAACTGGTCCTTGTGTGCCAGCATGAGGTATACGTGGCTGTTTGGTTATTCTGTCAACTACATGTGTTTTTAATGGTAGAAACTGATGAAACTTTTAACAGAAAGGACCAATTTCCCCTGTTTAAATTGTATTCCATGTAGGTTAGTTGCATTACTGTCTACAGTTCTATTAAGAACTTTGGAAATGAACATCCTCTATAATCTAACTTACGGGGATTAATTTGCCCATTTTTTGAGTAAAGGGGACAAAATGCAATGACTCTTAGTATAGGGGACTTCATGGTACTTTTATGTCATTTGTCTAATTTTTAACACAAATGATAACCTTTAGACTTTCTCTAACTTACTATCTGGTTCTCTTTTGTACTCATTATTTTAGTTTATCTACTGTGTGTAATTTGGTTGGTCCGCAATTGAAACATCTCCTGAAGACATGAAAATTGATTTGTAATTTGCTAGTTGATTTTTATTATATTTCAGTTATGGCCTTAAGTGATCCAAGCTTATAATTAGTTTTGGAATCCTTTATGACATATCTGTGAATGTAACTGCAGTCTCAAAGCAAGCAGGTTGAGGAGGTTACCTGCATATTGTGGATTTAATCTAACTTCCAATTAGTTGTTCCTTCAGGCTCAGTAGAGGTACCATGCAAACTTTGGTCTGTTACAATATCTTAGATTAACTTTTTCATTTTAATATTCCTATCTACTGGTTAAGTAGCATTTGTCCTTATTATTTAATGTTATTGCTGAGATGTGTTTTTAATTCTATTTAATTATAGTGAAAACATTAAAAAACTGAATCGAGAACGAATGGACCTTTCTGTATCTTCTATTTATAGTTTATCTAATGATCCAATTATGGTTTTAGTCCCTCTTCTATGCTGAAAATTGTGATTTAACCTTCTAGATTGGTATAATTTGGTCTCTTCACTTTTATAATGTTTTTAGTAGGTCCAAATTAATAACACCGGTAGTTGCTGTTATTCAAGTAATGATGTGATTTTTTTACTATTATTTGTTCACAGTCAAGGCTATGTGGAAATTCAGTAAATCATGTTCAAGCATTGATAAATTTACACGTTGGTTGAATATTTAAGGTTTTTTCAACATATGTCAAATTATGTCAAATCATGTTCACGCATTGATAAACTAACGGTGTTATTAATTTGGACCTACAGAAACCAAATTATGTCAAATTAAAGTTATTAAAACAAAATTTCAACATAGTAGATAGACTAAGCCCATGATTAGATTATCTAACCTTAGGGAATAGTCAGGATAAGGTTGTCTATATAGTTAGAATGGATGTGACCATTGTAATTCTTAAGAGTTCCATTTAGCTGTATGTGTCACTTGGGTTACCTTGGATTGCAATACTTAGTATTTTAGACTTAGAATGCATATAGTTCCAATTGATCTGCATGACAGTTTTTAGCATGGAGTTGAAAATGCCAAATTATTGCGTAGATAGGAAATTTTATAGGGAACCCATGTTTTGTAGATGCATGTGTTCATACATTCCACTTAAAATGTTTTGAGATTTTGTTAGTAGTTTCTTTGTCTAGTTATGTTCCCAGTCTCTGTACTCTTTTTACATTAAACATTTAGTTAACTTTAATCCTAGGATTTTAGTCCCTCTATGTCTAAGAACTTACATTAAATTAGATTATGTGGTAATTTTAGAATAAAAGACTTCGCTCCCTTGACAAATATGACATTGTGGAAGACTAAATAAGTACATAAAAATGTAGAATATGGGGTTAAGGTTTTTGATTAGGGTGAGTATTTGGTATATTGGCAGTTTATTTTTTTCAAGCTTTAAAAAATTGACGTGTCCCTTTTTTCTTTAATATATATTTTTTAATAATTTATTATACTTCTATAGGATGCTTGTCAACCCTTGATCTTGCTTGTAGAGTTTAAAAACTCCAGTTGCAGTGTACCAAATATTTTCTCTAGGTTTTTCATCACTATAGTGGAAGTTGATACTTTTTAAATGAATTTAAATTAGTTGTGTAACAATTGAACTTTAATTATTAAATCAAATGAGTATATGTGATGAGTACAGGGACGGGAAGCATAGTTAGATTTTTCCCCTGTTTAAATTGTATTCCATGTAGGTTAGTTGCATTACTGTCTACAGTTCTATTAAGAACTTTGGAAATGAACATCATCAATTACCATTTAGCAGAAAAAAACTTGCAGAAGCTGCAATGGCAAACATATGACCACAACTCCAAAAGCTGCCATATTTGAGATTAAGTCGAATCGTGTTCAGTCTTTTAATGCATTTGTTAGAAATTGTTCAGTCTTCCATGTGTTGTATTGTTCGAAGACGACCTTCTTGGGTATTGTTTTTGGTCGGGATTGGCTTAGAGAGCTTTGTGGGAGACGAAACTTGGATTGTGGGCAGTAGTTGTGTGATATGTTTTTCAACTTTTGGTGGAGTCGAAACGCATCAACATCGAAGGTGAATTTCGTGATGTAATGTTTTTAGGTTACATCATACTTCCCGAGCAATGACTTCAATTTAAAGTTTGTTTGCTTTCGGAAGTTACTATAGTTGGAATCTGATTATCGGTCAAAACTTCCTATGCAACACAAACGTACGTTGAATAGTATTAATGACCAAAATGATTTTATTTAAACTAAAGATTTTTATATGAAATTAAAAAAAAAAAACTTTTAGTGAGATTTAAACCCAAAGTATTATTTAGCTTTAATGTCAACTTTAAATAAATATATTATATAAATGTTTTTACTTACAAATCAATTTTATTAAATTGTATGAAATCAACTTTTTTTTTGAAAACTTAAGTACCTAAGTCGATTTAATGGTACTACTGTCAATGCCAACTAGTTAAAATTTAATAATAATTTGAATTTAATAAATTTTCAAAATTATCTTTGAAAGCAAATCTAAATTGTCAATGAAGCCAACACAGAATTTGACGTTACGATAACAGAAGGACTTGATAAGTTGGATAATCTCGAGGATTCAATAAAATCATTTTGAAGTTTAAATAGTAACTTAAAATTTGAACCGTAGCGGTCGTTTGATATGATCAAACCCAAATTTTTAGCAATAATCATATGGATCATGTACCATCAGGTTAACGAATTTAACGACATATCAGTTTTTAATATTTGCGCACATCACTACGTGGACAAAAATTAGGAAAAGTTTGATAGGCTTAAATACTAAATTGGAGTAAAAAAATATTCAGAGATCAAATTGAGAAAAGTAGCAAGTTTTGGGAGTATATGTTGACAATGAATGAGTTGTTAGAATTATGTTCTTTTGAGTCAACTGAAGATCTCAACAGAATCCTTTTTCTGTGCCAGAAATTGAGAAGCACAATTGCAATAGGGACGTAATGTTTGAGAAAACTTAGCAAGCTACCTAGAGATAATAATAGTATTAATGGACCAGATCTGATCAAAACTCTGGTAATTAAAGCACCGACATTAGTGAAAAATTTTATTCCTTTAAACCATCATAATATTCCCAGTCTATGATGCTGTATGATGTTTTTAAATCGAAAACGAATTTGGCTAAAGTTTTAGACGACAGAGGCTAGAAGAGGAAATAGTTCCGATACGTGGGAACCATAGTTGCAGCGTCACAGGCGAGAACCTCACCGTTGGCTTTCATGATACACATTTGACGATGATTGTAACATTCCTTTTCTATAATGCCATATGACGTTTAAAAACAAAAAAGTAAAAATACACGGTGAAAGTTTTAGAGCGTTACCGACTGAGACTAGAAGAGGAAATAGTTCTGAGACAAGGGAACTGTTGTTGCGGCATCACAGGTGAGAACCTCGCCATCGGCTTTCACGATATACGTTTCGGGATCTACTTCGATATTTGGGAGAGCATTGTTGAGCTTCATGTCGAGCTTGGTTAGATTTCGGGTATTACCAACAGCTTCTACTCTCTTCTGCAGTCCATATGACTCTTTGATTCCGCGATCTAAAGCAGCCTGTTTGCAAAGGGTTGATGTAAAATTCTACTTATTCATCATGTATGGCTGAAACCGGAAAACCCAAAAACTAATTCTGACTGTAATGTTTGGTCTGATTTTGATTCGGATTTTATTGAATTTGATTTGGTTTTAGTAGGATAATAATTCAACATATTCGGTTGGGTTTCCTCAACAGAATTAAGTTCTACTTTTTATAGTATAAAAGTACACATTTTAATTCTAAATTAATGAAAGAAACTTGAAAAAAATGTTACTATAAATAACAATTTTAGAAGTTTTAAAACTAATGAACTGAACTGGTACGAACGAATAGACTACATTTTGGGCTAGTTCGGTTATCTACGGCATTTGGTTTAAATAAAAATCAGTTAGGTCATCTATGACATTTGGTTCGGTTTATAAAATCACATTAATCATATATATATATATATTAAACTGAACCGAACCATTAACAATCCTAGATACGTGTGTCTGTGTATATATACATAGAGAGAGACAGAGAGAGAGAGTCGTGCCTTGCTGACGAATGCAATGGAGTTAGCACTTGCAGCCTTGCCGAATGCTCCAAACATTGGCCTTGACAACACCTGTTACAACCGATATGGATATATTCAAATTAAAGAAAAAAAAAAGTTCATGAAATTTAATAGTTATATTTCCTACTCATGTCCAGATATGAGTTGAAAACAAACGTTAGATGCAAATACTACAAAGGGAAAAAAAAAAAAGGAATCGTAGAATATAAAATGTTACCGGTTCAGGTGTCGGAATGCTTGCATTAGCATCTCCCATATTAGCCCAAGTAACTTCACCACCTTTGATCACCATTTCAGGTTTTGCCCCAAAAAAGCTTGGCTTCCATAAAACAAGATCAGCCAACTTTCCCACCTGAAGAAGTTATTCGCATATTATTGACGTAAGTGAAATTAAGGGATCAGAAATCTTGAGCCAATGGATTTTGAACCGATTTGCTTCAAATGAGGAGGCTCGGAACGGTTATGAATGCAATCGACATCCATGTAAGGAAAATAAAAAGTTGAAGCAACATAATAAATAAAGTACCTCAACCGAACCGACAAATTCTGCAATCCCGTTAGCAATGGCTGCATTTATGGTGTATTTTGCTATATAACGTTTGATTCTTAGATTGTCGTTGTCTGAGTCTGCAGGACCAAGTGGTCCCCTTTGTGATTTCATCTTGTGAGCGGTCTGCCAAGTTCTGCATATCACCTGGAAAGAAATTCGAACTTATTTCAGCTTTATACCACATGCAGAATGAGAAATGCATGCAATATATATATGTATTTAACCCTCCAAAAACCTTCTAAATACACGGAAAAAAACATAAAAGCAATTGAATATACTAATGTAGGACCAATGCCCGTATTTGACACTTATACTTAACATAGTAGAATATTAATGCTCACCCGATAGGTACTTCATAAAAAATAAAGAGTTGGAGGAACATAGGTCGAGTCAAAGAAGACATGTCTCTTGTTTCTAACAATGTTGAAAGAACCGAACAAGATTGTTTATTGGTTTGAACCGGTTTAAAGCTGGTTTGACCAACCAATCTAGTCCGAATTTTCCATCCAAGGTTTCCACCTTTGATAGTCCTTTAATTATACAAAAGTTCAGAACAAAACCTCGCCAATGCGACCCATCGCCTGTGAATCTGAAGATATAATGCTGATTGCCCCCGTGTCGTGCAATATGTCTTCGGCAGCAATGGTTTCCGCCCTAATCCTTGATTCTGCAAATGCTACATCTTCAGGAATATCCTTGCTGAGGTGATGGCAAACCATCTGCTAAGATAGAAATGCATGAGAATGGAAAAAATTGAGCATACCCGCATCGGATACATACTCGTATCCGACACTCACCCCCCAAGTTCAAGCAATAGAGCTGTCATCCTTTTCATACCAGCATGTCAAGATGTTCATCTATAGTATTGGAAGTATAAGGGCGAGTCGGGTTTGTTGAGGAAGGGAGGACATTTTTAACGCCGCATACTTTGATGATATCTGGAGCATGACCACCACCGGCACCTTCACTGCAAAAAATGACATCGATCATGAACATCAATGAACTAAAACCGGACCGGTTAACCAGAAAATTAAGAAACAAACAGAACTCTAACTTGTTCTGAAACAACAGAATGATATTCATACACATTGAACTCGTGAAAGTAAAAAATTTTAAGATTTGCTTCCACAAAGCATCCAAATAGCCTTTAGTGAACTTAGTAACCCACAAATATGTCATATATCCAATTTCTTCTAACAAGTCAAGCTGCTTTTTATTTATGTGTGTGTGTGTGTCAAGGTTTTCAGAACCGGACCGGTGGTCATACTGGTCAGGCTACCGGTTCACTGGTCCAACTGATTCGACCAGTCTAATTAAATAAATCATTAAAAAAATCATAAAAATTTTAAAAATCCGGTTCAACCGGTTCAATGCCCTTCTCCAAACCGGTACCCCAAACAGTTCCTAGTCCAACTGGTCCGACTGGCCAACCCGGTTCAAACAACCTTGGTGTGCATGCAGTGGGGTTGGGGCAATGATTTAAAAACTGAATTGGATTGGCCAGTTCAACCAAGAGCTAGTAGCTCCGGCAGTTCAAGCATAATTATGTAACCAAAAACCAGTGAAATTGAGAATCAAAAACCGGTTAACCAAGTAAAAACTCGGATGGACTGAAATTTGTTAACCAGAAATCAGAAGTTTTACTAGTTTGATCTCCATTCCAGATTTTTATTTATTCATTAATTGGGGAATGGGAGACATGAGTTCATACCTGTGATAAGTGTGAATAGTTCTTCCTTTAAATGCATTAATTGTTTGTTCCACAAATCCAGATTCATTCAAGGTGTCAGTATGAATATTAACCTGCCAAAGTCAATCGATATAAATGATGAGTTTGTGGTTTAAAATGTAACTAAAAGAAAACGAAAAATCTCGGAAATAATTGGCAATTTTGTTTATCTGACTTGGATATCATAAAGTTCTGCAACAGCCAAACAACTGTCTATTGCAGCAGGTGTAGTTCCCCAATCCTCATGCAGTTTCAGTCCCATTGCTCCGGCTTTGATTATTTCATGTATTTCTTCGGGTTTAGAACCATTTCCCTACATAAGATAAATGAAGAATCCGCAAAAATAGAAAACAAGTCATTATGGCTAAGCTGAAAAACCAATAAAAGCTTATTCAAACCATAGTTTTCGATTCGGTTCTGGTTCAGCTAGTAATTGAGTAATTTAAGCTTACCTTCCCTGTGAAGCCAAAATTTAGAGGGAAGTCATCAGTGGACTGCAGCATCATTTTCATTTGCGACGGAGCTGGCGTACAAGTAGTTGCACGTGTTCCTTCAGCTGGTCCAGTCCCTCCTCCAATTAATGTTGTGATGCCTACACAAATTTGGAAGAGTTCAGTGTATAACTTATTAAATATTTAATAAAGATGTACGATTCGATGTTGTCCTAATCCATGTCCAATGCTTAGCCCCGATACATATTCAGACATTGATATGAGGTATGATGCTCGACATATAAAGAAAAAATCTAGAAAAAAAAGGTACTCGTATCGAACACGTACCCGTATCTAACACTCACCAAAACAACAGTAACATGGACTTTATCCCTTTTTTAACTCTCTTGCTCTAACCGAAAACAAGCACATAATGTACTGTTCATGTATGTTCCTGTTTTGGTAACATTTTTAGCTAATGTATGCCTGAAAATGTAGCTTACCACTTGATATAGCTTCATGAACCAACTGAGGACATATGAAATGCACATGACAGTCGATAGCCCCTGCAGTTACGATCAATCCTTCTCCGGCAATAACCTCGGTGTTAATCTGCAAGTTGATGGTATCAGTCATTAGTACAGCAGATAATTATACTCGGACACTGACTTGATACGAGAAAACTTACACCGATGATCATGTTCTCAGATACACCATCCATGGTATCTGGGTTGCCTGCTTTCCCGAGTTCAACAATACAGCCATTTTTAACACCAATATCTGCCTTAAATATACCAGTGTAGTCGATGATTACAGCATTTGTTATAACAATGTCTAAAGATTTATCTGGTAGATGCCCACAAGATTGTCCCATGCCATCTCTTATAACTTTTCCGCCACCAAATACGCATTCATCACCATATATGGCAAAATCCCATTCTATTTCGGCATACAAATTTGTGTCACCAAGCCGGATTTTGTCACCGGTAGTAGGGCCATACATGTTAGCATATGCCTCAGGAGAAACTGTTGTGGTAAAATCAGAATCTTCTCCAGTCAAGCCTTCGCTGCAAAATGAGCTGTGGCGTTAAATTTTCCATATTTTAAATGGATTGAAATAAAACAGACAACACTAAGTTTCTAGCTGAAGTTGTAAACCTAGCATCTGCATCTTCCGTATTCCCATAACCTTCAATCCTTATGGTTTCCATCACCGTTTCGATATTGTTGTAGTCAACAGGGCCATCAACAATTCCGTTTCCTCCTCTGATCACTTTGTTACCACCAATGCTAACTAGCACAACTGGTTTACTTTCTCCGGGCTGGAAAAGGTAAACATGTTTCAGTCAAAGAATAGAGTTGGATTAGATCAAATTTTATCTTGAAACCACGAAATATGTTATTCTGACTCTTCATTTTCCTTTTTTAAGTACTCTTGTCCAATACATATCTAGACAGGGGAATGGAGATATGACCTTCCAAAAATCCTCAAAATACATAAAAAAAAATTGAATATACCAATATTAGACAAATAACCCATGAATATACCAAAGGAAAATTTAATTCAACTCACTTTTATGGATGAACTTTTATCATAACTCTATACCTGCCAATGTAATAATAACACTAGGAATGGCCCCCATAGATCAATAGAATAATCGGTTTTCATAAAGAACAAAATTATCATTATAGATTCTGAGGCTTCCTCCAAAATCAGTGTCTACCGGTTCAGTTTTATACTATGTTACTTGGAGTTAGATGTGAGTATGTGTCTCATACGAGTATATTGAATTTCTTTTTCCAAGATTTTAATATTTTTGGAGGGTCTTTGTACGATTATATCTTATACCTGTATCTGAATATACGTTGGACATGAATGCCAAACATAAAACCACTTCATAAAGATAAGTTGAAGAGCCGAACCAACATAAGTTTCATTAACTACCAATATCATGAAAAACATCAAAACCATGTTTTTATGTCATTGATTCCTATCATTTCTTGCAAATCCAGGGGCAAATTTCCTAATAAATGAAAATAAGAACCACTCTTGTAAAAAACAAAGCGAGAGTGCCACTTTTTTTTTTTTAATAGAAAGGGACTAATCTATACCAATGCTGTTTTGACTTTTCATTTTACTTAATCTATTAGTATCAAACACCTGTATCCAACACATATTTAGACATGGTAATGAGTAGGATTCTCCAAATATATATAAAAAAAAAAAAGAGCAAAAATTGAGCATCCTTATTGCGGACGCAAATGATCAATGAATAACCATTAATTGCACTTAATCAATGAATCAAACAATAAACTTCACTACAGAAGAAGGTTTAAAAAAATGCTCAAAACCTCAAATCTTGTAGCTGTTCCTGCTCGTATATTTAGCCGCATACCATATGCTCTCCTTCGATCGAAAACCAAGTAAGGATTTACCTCGATAAAGTGATAATGGCTTCCTACCTGAAAAATTGCTGAATGATTAACACAAAGATTGTTCAATTCTTCCTTAGAAAACAATTAACAAAACTGTATTGGTTAGCTATATGGTACAATATTGTATGTCACTTCTCTGCTCCTATGTAAAGCATATTTTCGTATCCAACACTAACACTCAAAGTCCAAGCAACATAGGTATGTACACAATTATAGAGTGATAACAAAAGTTATGTTGTTGGCACTCTTCATGCAATACATAAAGATATAGGGATATGATCTCTAAGGATTCCTCATACAATATTAGAAAAACCTAACCATATACGTATCTGACACTCACACTCAAATCCTAATAACATAGACCAAAACTGATTTGGAAATGATCAAACTAGGTAAAAGTATCATTGAGGCCCCTGCACTAGAAGTAAGATTGTACGTTGTACATTAGATCAAAGAACAAACTGATCCTTTTATTAAAAAATTCATCCATTTTTACCGTTAAAAATTGATCCCTGTACGTCAGCAAGAGGTACACGTGGCATGCCATATGTCATTGTCTGGTTATTCTGTTAGCCATGTACAAAGGGATGACATTTTAAAAGAAAGAATCAATTTGCTCTTTTATCTAACGTACAGGGGCTAATATGCACATTTTTTTTAGTATAAGGGACAAAATGCATCTGATTCTTTATACAGGGGCTTCCATGGTACTTTTACCATCAAACTCTCCACACGAAAAATAAATTATATGAATAAAAAAAGATGGTTTGCAACACCTGAACTGGCCTGTCTCCTCTGTTAGTGACATTGAGTCTTACTGCTTTCCTGCCTAAATTAAGGCTAATAATCCCATCTTTGAAGATCAAATCACCGGGAACCATTTTATCTTCCATTTCGAGAAATTTGTCTGGGGAAGGCACTGCATTATCAATCTTCTTTTAGTTCCCATTGGACGGTTCACATTTTCAAGCAGTAACAATTCCAATCCAACTAAACTGCATAATCTACTAAATCTTCTAATATAAAATAAGTACAAAAAGACTTATATGACAATTTTATTTAGGCTTAAGTGTAAGTGTCGGATATTAGTATACGTCTAATATGGATAGTACAAAATTTTCCAGATTTTTGTGTACCTGGAGGATCATTGGAGGATTATATTTTCACTTGTATTCATATATGCATCAAACAGAGTACTTCAAGAAAAATGAAGAGTCGGAGCAACAAAGCTTATTGATATGTTATGAGGTTTGGATTTCCAAAAGCAAGGTAGGTTAGAGGTGAAAAGAAACGGAAAAGAATTGCAACTTGAGATGAATGTAGTTTGATCTTGAGCCCTATTATTCTATTTGAGGCCAAACTAGCAAAAATCTATGTGGAAAATATGTTTTCCGACTTTCATTTTGTTTCAAATATCCATGTCCGACCCATATTTGAATATGATTGTAAGGATAATACCCTATAGAAACATGGAACAAAACTTGGAAAAAAATATAACATACCCATGTTAGACACATCAATATCCGACACTCACACTTGGGTCCAAATAACAACTAAGATCACTCATATATTTTCCATGTATTCTTTGAGGAAGCCTATATACCCAAATATATACACATATATGGCCTACCAGGTAGAAAAGAACCATATAATGCAAGGTGAAGGTCTCCATTTTCACTATTCACCACATTGTGAACGGTGATTAACTTCGTCCCATCGGGAAATGTCCCTTCAACCTTAAATTAAAATCACAATTAGTTTACTTGCATTGTTGATTTTGAAAGAAAAAGAGTTTATGATATAAGCTGATAAAGTCTGGAACAACGACATTTCAGGCCTATATTGCTCCAAGTCTTCATTTTCTTAAAGTATCCATAACTGGCACTTGTGTCCAAGACATGGATATGAGGACATGACCTTCAAAGATCCTCTATACACGTGGAAAAATTCAGAAAAATCTGACCATATCTATAAAGAATCCTTAGAGGTCATATCTCCATATTATTGATGAATTGCAAAGGAAAATACAATACCAGTTATGATTACCTAAAACATATTTACCTGAACAGAATCCAATAGATGTGGAACGGCTGGAAGAACTTGCCTCCTGCTTAAACATTAACTAAAATTACTGTTTATTCAAAGCAAAACATCAGTGAAAGCCTACGTTACTCAGATTTTGATGTTAATCTGGGTATGTGTCCAATAAGAGTACGTTTATTTTTTTTTTCTAGTTTTTTTTTTTTTCCATATTTTTGAAGGGTCATTAGAGGATCATATCTCCATATCCATGTCTCAGAATGAATCAAATTTAAGTGTCAAACACCAATAATTCAAGAGAAATGAATAATCTGAGCAAAATGGTTTCATACCTTCCCAGAAGTCGTTGACCGATGTCCATCAATTCTGCCACACTCCAGTTACCATCACGAACAAACTCGAGGATCTACGGTGGAAAAACATATCAAAAGGGATATGAAATTGAAATTTTCATTTTCTTTGAACATCTTTAAAAAAAATCAGAAAGGGAAAAACCGGTACATGGCAAATTATAGGCATGTAATTGACTTAGATCTTAAAACCAATAACTTGATTAATGAAGAATTTCTAGTGAAGTCCTTTTTTAACAATCCACCCTATGAAGAAACAATGAAACTAAATATCCGGAGCATGAGAACACCAATTACATAAAAACACGTAATTTTCATAGAGAAACATACCCAAATAGGCTTTCATGGGGAAAAAAAAAAAACAAAGAAGCTCAGCAGAATCAAACAATAAATCATCAGGTTAGAAAAACAAGCATGATCAGAAGGCATTAAATGATAAATTTAAAAAATGAGTTCATTCCCACGATCCCTAGACTCTTCACTTTTCTTAAAGTACTTGTGTCCATAGGTGTCTGACACATTCTCCGAAAATAATCATACAAGCATCCAATACTCACCCCAAGTCCAAGTAACAAACTAGCATCCTAATGTATACATATATTATACAAAACTGACATTGAACGTACCCTTATCAGAAATATACTCATACACATATCCAATACTCACCCCAAGTTCGGGTAACAAATTGGCATTCATAAAGTATGCATATATTATACAAAACTGAGATTGAACATACCCTCATTGGACTATACCTGTAATCAACACTAGGGGTGTACTTGAGCCAAGCTGAGCTCAAATAGTAGCAAACTCAAACTTGAGCTCGACTCAAAATTCAAGGCTCGATACTCAGCTCGAGCTCGATCGAATATTAGATAATCAAGCTACTCGAGTTCAACTTTGATTAAGCTCATTTATCAATTTTTGTACTCAACTTCAACTTGAGCTGGATCAAGCTCGTTCATACTTAACTATATAACGAGGGTGAAATTGTAATTTCATAATATAATATATTGAAATGAAAAGGCTCGATTAGGCTCGCAAGCCATCCTGATCGAGTATTACAGTACTTGAATTCAACTCGATTGATAACTCAAGCTGCTTGAGCTCAAGCTCAGCTTGATAATTACCGAATCGAATTCGAGTTTTCTTCTAGTTGAACTCGCCCCTGTCCAACACTCACCCCAAGTTTAAGTCACAAATTGACATTGTAAAATCAACACATACACAAAATTACGAAGAATAGGAATTACCTGAGTAGCAATGAGAGCAACAGCTTCAGTATAATTGAGCCTAAGCCCGCGAGCCAGACGCTTCTGAGCAAGGTACCCTGCATTATGAAGGCCAAGCTTCTCCACTTCTTTTGGGGTTAATTTCATTATTGTTTTAACTCTTTATTGAACTTCTTTCATTCAAATTCAATGCCCAGACAGTTTCTTCACCGCCAAAAAAACTCCTAATCAAAGATGTATTATCATTTTCACAAAAATGATTAAATTGCTTTCATTATTAAGAACCAAAACCATTTTTTTTTAAAAAAACCCAAAAATGAAAAGCTAAATTTCAAACGTTTGATCTAAATTGACTAAGAATTCCAGTAACTTTCCAATCAAAATCTGAAATAAGAAAGTAGCTGAGAATGATAAATTCATTACGACATTCCCGTAATTACATTAATTGCTGCTGTAATTTCTAAAATGATTTTTTTTTAATAAATAAATAGAGAGAAAATTAAAGGGTTACCTTTTTAAGGACACTGAAAGTGTTGATAGTTACTCCACCAGATGGTGTGATGACATGAGAAACTCTGCTTTGGATTTTGAGAGCTGGCTATAGAATGCTTGTACATTATGCTTTTAAGGTTGTACCCTACCTACTTACAGATTTATTAATTATATATATTATTATTATATTCTTCTCTGACTTTGTAATCTGATATAAATCGTATTTTGATAATCGTGGCTGAGTAATTCGTTACTTTCTACTGATAAAATTTAATTTTGAATATTAATATGAGATATAAATGATATATAATGTATTATTAGTTATATTAATTTTTAATTGTATAAATAGATTTTTAATAAAATGACATATTTATTATTTTATTTAACATATAAAGATTAATTTATTTTTAATAAACGGTAGAATACAATCTATTTCTTAATACAACGGTTTTTATGGTACTTTTATTCATATAAATCTCAAATTTAGGTAAAATGTATCGTGAAAGTATTGTATTAGATATCGATTACATTTTTTCCTCTAGTTAATAAATGAACATATTAATCCCTTTAAATCAGATCAAAGAGTAAATTGATCATTTCCGTTAAAATTTTTATCTATTCTATTGTTATAAACTATCATTATTAACAAAATAACTAAATAGTGACACGTGATATGCTATATGTGCTTCATGCTTATGTAAAGAGACTAGTTTTCAATAGTAGAATTTGATGGAATTCTTAATAGGATGACTATTTTACTGTTTGCTCTAATATACCAAGATTAATTTCCCAACTTTTGAATAAAGAGATCAATTTACAATTTAACCTTTAGTATAAGGACCTTTATAATACTTTTATCTTCATACTTATTACTCTGAAATATTTAAATTTGAGATGCTAGTTTAATTTGGTATAATTAATTATTTTATTTGCATAATTTAATCAAATTGAATATAGTGTATCAAATTCTCATTAGATAAAATTATTATATATATTTTAAAATATTTATCCTCTAATTTAAATGATAGCTCTTAGTCCAAGCTATTTGTTGGTTGTGATTAGTTAATTCGATTTTGTAGTGGTTAAAATAGATTAAGTTAATTGATTGTCGATTATGAATATTGATGACTTAATCAACTTTTAATATATATTATTTTAATTTTAAAATATATTAGAAAACATGTTATATAAAATTAAAATTTTAACCAAATTTCAAATTAATTTCTATTTAGTTTTATTTATCATACTTCAAATGTAACAAGTAAAAAAACCTAATTTAATTGATTGAATTGATTAATGTTAAGTTGATTCAGTTAGGTTGTTAAGACTTAAGTCAACTGGTTAATTAGTTAGTTAAAATATGATGTTGGTTGGTATAATTTGGTTTAATAGACTTAATTAACTGAACTAACAGATATTAAGTTGATTCGGTTAAATTGTTTAGACATAAATCGATTAGTTAGTAAGTTAAAATGTGATGGGTGTTTTTACCCAACTAGCTAATTGCAGTAGTGTTATTAGAACCAAACTAATATGGTCAATTCGATTGGAAATTGGTCGGTATATCAATTTAAATAATATGATTAAATTGACATTTGATTGAATCATTCAAAATTAGTAAAAACATTAAAAATCTAGAAAAAAAATAGATGGTTGAACCTAATGAACAAATTTATAAAATTTTAATTAAATTTTATAAAATTTTTAATTATTAATTGTTAGACAGACTGTTGAATCAATTAAATTGATTAAACTAAAAATTGATAATTTAGTCTGCTGGAATAAGCTGAATCATCGGTTCAATTTTTTAAAACAGTGTATTATTGTGTTATATTGAATTGGATTCAAATTAGGGTTTAGAGTTTATAGATATTATCTGAATCCAAGCTATGAACTAAGGTCCAATTCGTCTAAATCTGGGCTTACAAAGTCAAATCACTGTTGGTTTCGGATCATATCTCGGGCCTATTCGCTATGCCCGATGACCCAAGCAAGCACGCTGTCCCTTTGCTCAAGAAAGCTCCCACTTAAATTTATCACCCCCCCACAAACCCCAATTCTCTATATTTATTTTTGCTGGATCTCATTTGATTTCTCTTTTTCTTCCCGCCGATCATCTGCAATCTGATTGAAAAGGTAATTTTCTTGAACCCCTTTTCTGTTTTCTCGGAAAATCACCATAAAAACGCTTGGAATTCCCTAATTCAATCTCTGCATTCTATAGAATTGTTTAAAGAAGAAAAAAACGAACATGAAGCTTGACACCACCGGTATGGAATCGGCGGCGCCGGTTTGGGGTTCTCATAATGAACTTGTTGATGGGTTTTCGGCTGCACCGTCATTCGAGCTCCCAAATACTACTGATGTGAGTTAAAATTCTTGTGCTAATTAGTAACTCCCTTTTTTTTTTTTGTGATAGAAAAAGGGTTAAAGTAGTATGGAGGTTCCTGTACTATAGAGACCCGATCAAATTAGTCCCTCAATTATTAAATGGATCAATTTAGTCCTATACGATTAAAAAGAATTAAGTAACATTTATGGTATAAATAATTGCAGTTCAATTCCAAAAAAAAAGATTTTATGAATATTAACTCTGTTAAACGGTCTAAAGATTTGCTTCAACTGCAGTTCAGTTGTAGTTTTTAACAGTAAATGTTAACTCTGTTCCAATTTGGTCTTGTTTGATTCTTTTGAATAGCACAAGGATAAATTGATTCATTAGCGGAGAGGGACTAAGTTGATGAGATCTCTAATAAGGGACCTCTTAGGTACATTAACCTAGAAAAAAAAGGGGAGATTTGTGTGTGTGTTTTAATTTTTAATTTTTATGATTGGTTGTTTTCTTGTGGATTGCAGTTTGATGGGTTTCAAAAAGAAGCTATTCAAATGGTGAAACCTGCTAAAGGAACCACCACACTTGCCTTTATTTTCAAGGAAGGTGTAATGGTTGCTGCTGATTCTAGAGCTAGCATGGGAGGCTATATATGTATGTCCAAGTGTCATTTTAAATTGGTTTGTGTGATGAATTTTGGATTTTATCGTTTTGATTAGAAATTTATTTGTAGGGAAATGATTTGTTAGTTGTAATCTTGGATTAAATTTTGAACTTAAGGCAATTCTTAGATGTCTTGCTTGCATTCTTTTGTTATGTTGGTCTGACTCTTCATTTTGCTTGAATTATCGTTATATTCGGGCAAAGGTATTAGGGTATGACTCTCTAAGCACAAAAATTTATGAAAATACTTGGTGTTAGACATATATTTGTGCCCTACACTCACACCTGAGTTTGAGTAACATAGTTCTTCTGCTCTTTGTTTTGCTTAAACTATCCAGTTCAACACATAACTTTCCTGCTTCATTTTGTTGGTTTTGGACACTAAGAGTGGAACTGTATCATTTATTTTTCCTGTATTTTGGCAGCATCGCAGTCAGTGAAGAAAATTATTGAAATCAATCCATACATGCTTGGAACAATGGCTGGTGGAGCTGCTGACTGCCAGTTTTGGCACAGAAATCTGGGAATCAAGGTATGAATTCCTGCCATCCAAGTCCTTTTCCGTGTTAGCTTTGTTTAGCTTGTTTTGTATGGAATTGTATAGTATATCCATGGCTTTTATGCAGAATGTTTCATATTGGCATTGTTTCTTTATGTTTTTTGTTGGTTCTTTCGCATTTCTGTTTTTCTAAAACCTTGAAAGTGCAAGTATGATACGAGTAGCATCTCAGAGGTTTCAAATGACGAGCAAATATTGTTTTCCTAAAACCCAATGTTGCTCGAACTCTTCATTTTTCTTAAAGTACCAGTATCCAATGCTCTTGTCCTACGCACATTCGGATGTTGGTATATACATGAAAAACTTCCAAAAGTTGAATATACCACTTTCGGATGCATATAACATAGAGATTAACCATTTTGAGTTCTGATTAAGCAAATTTTTATGCATGATATCAATATTAATGTCTATGACTAGATGTGTATGCAATGGTGTGTTAATAGCATAACAAACCTAGGTTTCTAGTATTTGATCTTCTTTCTTGTTACCAAAACGAATTTCCAAGGACAAAGTTGTGAAAATGAGTTGAGGCGTGGTTCCTGTTTCCGTAGGAGTTAGATGATTGGATTTAATGCATTTTATTTTCATAATTGTCTATATGAAGAGCTAATGGATTACCGTTTACAGTGCCGGCTGCATGAATTGGCAAACAAACGTAGAATTTCTGTTACAGGTGCATCAAAACTGTTGGCAAACATTCTCTATTCTTACCGTGGAATGGGACTATCAGTTGGAACCATGATTGCTGGATGGGATGAAACGGTATTTGAAACTAAATTTTACTTCATTTCTCTCCTCCGTTCCCCTTTTTTTCAGTAGCATTTGATGCATACCACTGCATGTTTTAACATACTGCGTGTTGTGAATTCTAGGGTCCCGGACTATACTACGTGGACAATGAAGGGGGAAGGTTAAAAGGAATGCGTTTCTCTGTTGGGTCGGGTTCACCATATGCTTACGGTGTGCTGGATAATGGGTATGCATTTTTCTTCTTTCATAGTCGTTTTTGTTCCGTTATTAAACAAAAACAAATGACGGGAAAGGTGTTATGGTCCTTCTAAAGTTAAGATTTGAGAGTAAGTTCATCTAATAGATATTATGGATGTACCAGTCAATTTCGACCTGAATTTGAAAACCTAATCCGATCAATCCAAATCAAATCTAAGCTAATCAGGTTTGAACTCGAAATAATTAGCTGCAATGACCTGAATTAGACCATTTCAGGCAGAATCCAAACGAAGTGATTCAAGATGATCTGAACTTGGAAGTGTTCGAGGCCTGAAATGGTCTGAACCTGCAATGGTCCGACCCGAAAATTTGGCCTCCCAAAACAAATGATCTGAACTGGAAGTTCCAAAAATCTTAAAACCGAAATGAACCTATGTAGATTAACCCGACCCATCCGATTGACAAGTCTAATTATGGATGTATTACTTGTTTGATGATAAGCAGTTAGCAAGAAACCAGTTCTGTTTAAAAGTAAGATAGCACTGCCTCAATCGGGAATTCTTTTTGTTTTTCTGTCGTATTATGCTTAGCTCTATGTATTCATGGTCATTAATTTCTATTTTTGGGTGAACTCCATACCAGCTATCGGTATGACATGTCAGTTGAAGAGGCAGCAGAGTTGGCTCGAAGAGCTATTTATCATGCCACATTCCGAGACGGAGCCAGTGGTGGTGTCGCCAGCGGTATTTCTCTCTTCCTCGAGTCTTATAATAACATTCCCTCCGTTTCTGTTTTACGCTTGTCCTTATCCTACTTTTAACAAACTTTAATAATTCTTAACCAGTTTATTACGTGGGACCGAATGGCTGGAAGAAGCTATCAGGCGATGACGTTGGAGAACTTCACTATAGATACTATCCGGTGATGCCGAGCACGATAGAACAGGAGATGGCCGAAGTAACTGGAGCCTAAGAGGATCGTCCTTGACCTAGACCTAATTGAAGATGTTTGCCTTCACAGATCGGCCGACGGGATTCCATCGGATTCTACAAGGACAGTTCACTGATAGACTTGGTTTGTCATTGTTGATGTTGAAATTTCTTAAAAGAATCAAATTAGTTTAAACGGGAATTTGTTTGGAAGTTATTCAGTTTCGTTTCGAATCGAGCTCGGGTTTATTTGATTTGAGCTATCAAATGAGTCGAATTTGAAGTAATTTAATCCCTGAATTGAGTCGTTGACAAGCTTAATCGAGTTTTTCTTTGTAGCTAGAATTGAAAATTTTCTATACAAACTCGAAATCAAGTATAAATAATTGAGTATGAGCATGATAGTTGAGTTCATCTTTTATTAGTTAAATGAGCAGAATAATGGGCTAAGTTAGAAGAATTTTTAAAATTTTTAAGAAGATAGAAATTAAATTACAAATTTTACGATAATAAAAATATTATTTTATTATTTTATAGTTTTATAATTTTAAAAGATTAAATTATTTTTATTAATTTTAAGAAATGTTAAAGTATAATTTTATTTTTATTAATTTAAAATTTTAAAAAAATTTAAAATTTTTATTTTAGGAGGACTGAGCTCCTGTCAATCTCTTAGCTACGTCTTGAGCGAATTGAATTTAATTTGAGTAAAGTTTATTCTTGAACTTAATTGAGAAAAAGTTTGTTCTTTTAATGTGTCAGGTGACATAAATTTATTTTTATGAAATGAGTTTTAAAGTAAAAAATTCCTTAAAATTTTTAAAATATCAAAAATTTAAAATTTAAGACTTTTCCAATTTTATGAAAATATACTTTTCTAAGAAGTAGGTAAAACTTAAAAAGAAAAAAGCAAAATCAGAAAATGAAAAAGGTATTGAAAAATTCAGAAATATTTATTTTAAAAAACATTATTATAAAATTTTGAATTTTTAATACTTTTAGTCCCCAAAGAACTATGAGAATTATTTCAATTTAGCAATATTTCATTTTAAAAAAATGTAATATTTTTAATTTCTTCCTGCAGTTTCTTGAAGTTTCACTCTTTTTTTAATGAATTTTTAAAAGAAAAAACTTTTGGTGCGACGTGGCAACTAAGGATTAACCCTCATAAATAATAAAAAAAAACCGCGCACTGTCCGAACATAGTAAACACCCATTTCCTGTTTCACTAGAAAAATGTATGAACATTCTTACTTATCGACTCTCAATTCAAAACTATAAACCTTTTTAAAGAAAAAAAATCAAAGTTTTTTAACGAAATCGATTCCCCACTGAATCCCGATGCCAATCACTTCATTTTCACTGTTCCGCAGCCGTTTACCCGCCATAACCACCGTTCTCCGCCGTCACTCACCACCCTACCGCCACCTCTTTATCGTCTCCGCCAAACAGACCCCTTCCAATCCAAGACAAAACGTATCCAAGAAACCCCAACCCAACAAGAATCTCCTCAAGGCTAAACACACCTTCAAAGATTACTCCTCCTTAGCTCCCGTCCTTGCCCCTAATGAAACTCCATCTCTTTCCGATTCTCAAGCCGTCGGCGCCGTTGCCGCTTCCCAAGCCAATTTCATGCGGGTCATAGTTCAACGGGAACCGGAGGATGGTATGAAAACTGGGTTGGAGTTGCTTTGTGTGGTGAGGGCAGTTTTGAAGAAGATAAAGAGGAGGGTTTTGGTTGGGGATAAGGTGGTGGTTGGTTCGATTGATTGGGTGGAACGGCGTGGGGTTATTGAGAATGTGTTTCAACGGAGTTCTGAGATTGTTGATCCGCCGGTTGCTAATGTCGATCGCTTGCTCGTGCTTTTCTCTATGGAACAGCCGCCGGTGGAGCCGTTTATGCTTACGAGATTCTTGGTTGAAGCTGAGTCTTATAGGATTCCACTCACGCTTGCTTTGAACAAAACGGAACTCGTTGATGAAGAGGTTCGAAGCTTTGACGCTCTTTTGATTGTAATTTACCATAAACTGTTAGTTGCAGATGTTACTTGCACTAGGGCGAGTCGAAGAAATTGTTATATTCAATTGTTTTAAGCTTATTGACAATTGTTAGTTGCAATGTTACTCGGAGTCGAGCGTTAGTGTCGGCCTGTAATGTTACACCGAGTGGAGTGTCGGCCTGTCGGGTACAGTATGCATTCCCCATGTCCGAATATGTATTGACAATTATTAGTTTCAATGTTACTAGGAGTCTAGTGTTACAGTTATTGTTGGCCTGTTGGGTATAATATGCATTCCCCGAATATGTATCCATGTCTAAATACGTCTTAACAATTGTTAGTTGCAATGTTACTTGGAGTTGAGTGTTAGTGTCGGCCTGTTAGGGACAATATGCATTCCCTGTGTCAAGTATGTATTGACAATTGTTACAATGTTACTTGGAGTTGAGTGTTAGTGTCGACCTGTCGGGTAGGTACAATATGCATTCCCCATGTCTGAATATGTATCCATGTCTGAATATGCATTGACGATTGTTAGTTGCAATGTTACACGGAGTCGTGTGTTAGTGTTGGCCTGTTGGGTTGACAATTGTTAGTTGCAATGTTACTTTCCTGTTGGGTACAATATTCATTCCCCGTGTCCGAGTATGCATCGAAAATTGTTAATTTCAATGTTACTTGGAGCCGAGTGTTAGTGTCGGCATGTTGTGTACAGTATGCATTCTATACGGTTATATCTAACTTTTTCTAAGTTTTTTTTTTGAAGTATCATATACCATGTTCAAATGTATATTGATATAAATGTATATTGATATGAGTGTTGGATGAGTACTTTTAAGAAAAATGAAAATTCGAAGCAAGATAGGTTGTTCATTTCACATGTTCGTTATGGCATTGTAATTTGACTTGTTCTTAGCAAGTTTTTTATCCTATAAGACATAGGAATTAGATCAACAGATTAGGGGCAATTAGTTAAGAGAAAATCAAATGGAAATTTACACACACACATATACTAGTAGCTCTAGTCTATTATTTGAGCTTCTGTAGTTGTTTGTTTATAATAAAGAAATATGTTCTTCATCTCATGAAATATTCTATGTTAGTTGGAGTCAGGCTTGAGTGTTAAATTACGGTATCTGTAGGACATGGGTGTGTTTAATCTTTTCTAATTTTTCAATATATTTGAGAAGTACTTGAAGGGTCGTGTTCTTCTACTATTGTATAAATTTGTGTTGGGATATACGTCATGTCCTTGAAGTACAACGGTACTTCAAAAAAAATTAAAAGTTGGTGCAACGAAACATTGAATTCCTTGATTTTCTGTTTTATAATCTATGAATCACATTTACATTGTCAAATAACATTTGTGTGATTCCCTTGTCATATGTGCATATTGGGGGACTTTGAAATGCTTTTGCAGACTCTTTTCGCATGGAAGAATAGGTTGCGAAGCTGGGGCTATGAACCGGTCTTTTGCAGTGTTGAGACCAAAAACGGACTTGATTCTCTTGCATTTTACTTGAGGGATCAGACAACTGTAATTGTTGGTCCTAGTGGGGTTGGGAAATCAAGCCTTATCAATGTTCTTCGAAGTGATCACCGCGCTCCTGATTCCCTTGAAGGAGATAATTTGTTTGATCCTGTGGGTTTGTTTCCTTATTCCTTAATACTTCATTTTCGTTTTTCCTTTGAGTTGAGAATGTTAAGTGTGGATTATATATATTGATAATTGCAGGTGGAGTTGCTAGGGTTTAGAGCGATGAGTGCTATATATATGTACATGTATGTATATATTGCTTTTTTTTTTTTTTTGGGGGGTAAATTACACGGGTAGTCACCCAACTACAGTAAAAAAAATTTGGTTACCTAACTATTCAATTTTATCTTTTTTTGTCTGCAACTTTTAAAATTGGCATAATAGCACCTTTGACCCTCAACATTTATAAAATATGTCAATTTAGTCTTGATTCTAAAAAATTTAATCCTTAACATTTACACATTATGTAATTTAGTCCTTTTTGTAGTTTTGCTTTTCTTTTAGGTTGAGAACAATAAGTGCTATATATATATATATATGTATGTATATATTGATAATTTGGCGTCAGGTTGGTAGGGTTTGAATTTGAACTTTCATGCCTTACAAGCCACTTGCTACAAGGCCAAGAGGTTGTTAGTTTCGTATATTTCTCTTCCTTAAAGAACATCTCTTTCTGTAGATTTCAGGCAGCAAGTGGTTTGAAGATCAGAGGGTTGGGGAGGTCTCGACAAGAAGTGGCAGAGGGAAACACACTACGCGACATGTTTCGTTGCTTCCACTATTGGGAGGGGGCTATGTTGCCGATACTCCGGGGTTTAATCAACCCAGCTTGTTGAAAGTGACAAAGCAATCTCTTGCACAAGCTTTTCCCGAGGTTGTTTGCCTGCTAATTGTGATATTTTACACAATTTGGTTGCACTTGACCTTCTATTTGCGCTTTTTGTGGCATCCGATGTCTTTGTTCTGATCTTTTTCTTTTTCAGATTCGGAAAATGGTAAAAGACAGTGAACCTGCAAAATGCTCATTCAATGATTGCTTACATCTTGGTGAACCTGGGTGCATTGTGAAAGGGGATTGGGAAAGATATCCATACTATTTCCAACTTCTCGATGAGATCCGAATCAGAGAGGAATTTCAGTTGAGGACATTCGGGACCAAGAGAGAAGGTGATGTCAGGTATGTAAGACTAAAACTATGTTACTCCGATTCTTCATTTTTTTTTTTAAATTAGTCATCCCTAAAACCCGACTTTGGCGCATATCCAGACATAGGTATTTGTAGGCTCTCCAAATACATAGAAAAACCTTACAAAAAAGCTTAACATGTTCTTGTCATACGCATACTTGTTCAGACACTTGCATCCAAATCCGAGAAATATAATTGTTTACATTTCTGAAAATGGTAGTCTAGTGAGATGCCTAGATTCTAAACTTTACTCTTCTAAACAATGTTTTATTACAATGCACATTTCTTTTTTGTTTTTTTCATTAAGTATCGTTAATAATTTAATAAAAGACACTTTTTATAGTAAAAGTACCATGGAGGCTCCTGTATTAGGTTTCGAATTGTATTTTGTCCCTACTAGAAAATGGGTAAATTAGTCTCTATATGTTAGATCAAATACCAAATTGGTTCTTTCTATTAAAATTTTCCTTCATTTGTAGTACCTGGTGTGACGGATGGAATAACCAAACAGTATTTCATTCTAATATATAAGGATCAATTTTTAATAGGAGGACCAATTTGTTATTTGATCTAATGTATAGGGATTAATTTTCCTATTTAGTAAAGCAATTACTAAATCCGACCTTTAATATAGGGGCGTACTTTTACCTACTTTTTTATTTTGCTATGCTATGACTTCTCATTTTTCTTGAAGTACTTGTATCCAACATGTGTCACATTCATACCTGAGTTCGAGTAACATATATCTTCTTTTTCGAATCAGGAACCTGTGAATATATTTTTGCTTTTGGTTTTGGAATCTAAAATGCCATTTGCAGGTACAAAGTGGGAGATATGGGTGTTCAGCAAGCTGAACCTCGATTGGAACCGAAGAAACATCGAAGGCAATCGCGGAAAAGGATTAATCAGTCGTTATTAGATGAATTAGATGAACTTGAGGATGATGATGATAGCTTAGACTTAGAAAATGACCCAATTATTAGAGCAATAGAGAATGAAAACCAGTAGGTTAATTCACTGGCCTTTTTAATGCACAGTGTAAAAATGACGAGGTTTTGACTCTGAACCAGTCAATGAAGAGCATCTAAATCTCTTGTATCCATGAAAGAGATTTGTGCAGTTTTTTATACATAAACCCTCATCTGATTGGTTTTTCACTAGTTCATTCTTTTCTCTAATGATTTTAGGCTTAGAGTTTATGAATAAACAACCGGATTGCATCGGATTTATTTATTTTTCCGAGCAATATTTTAAGAAATAAAACGGTAAAGGTGTTATGAAGGTGCCTCTAGATTGTATTTTGTTTCATGTACTTAAAATATAGTAAAAAATAGGTAAAAGATAAGCAAATTAATTCCAGTATTTTAGATAAAGGAATAAATCATTTCTGATAAAAATTTTATTCATTGATATTATAAAAATTAGTATAAATGATAGAATAAGTAGACAGTGACATATGATGTGTTGATGTGTTATATGTATATATTTTATATTGCTATACATAGATCAAAATTTTTGAAAGGATCAAAATTCAACTTTTAATACAGATATCTTATGATATTTTTATTGAAATAAACATATTAAAACCGGACAAACTTAAGTTATAAATTTTAAATTTTAAGACATCAAATTTTATTCAATTTGGATCTATTCTAATTCATTTTGATTATAAAATTAACAATTGAAAACTCGATATTAATTCGACACAAATCTAAATTAACTCAAACTTGCTTAAACTTGAAATAATCAAAACTCAAACTTGCTCGAACTCAGTAATAACTAGAGTTGAAAATTATAATCTGCAAAACTCGAATAATTCAAGTCCAAAAAATTTTAACTTAATAACAACCTTAACTCAAAATTTGCTTAAATCAAAATAATTCAAAATTTTTAAAACCTAAATTAACTTAAAACCAAACCAACCTACCAATTAACAAACCTTGTTTTATATTAAAAGTTATATTATTAACAAATGGATGTATTTAGAATTTAGTGTAATTCAGTATAATTAACTGATTTAAGTATTAAATTGAAAACATCGCAGCATCAACTTCAAAATTTGAGAATTCAAACTTTAAATGCGTAATATCCTCTCCTATTTAATTAGGAAGTGCATAAAAAATTAATCTTTTGAGTCTATATGCATATGCATTTAGTATATAAATGAAACATAACATAAAACATTGTAATTGAGACAAAATCTCCAAGAAAAACAAAACTCAAGACAACATTTGACTAAAACATGCTTTGAAATAAAAGGAACCATCCAACACATCTTAATGTCAAAAACTTCTTCAAAAATAATGTATGAAATCCAAAGACCAGAAATCACTACATTAACTGAATTGATAAAGTTTCAAACTTTTTCACTCAAGAAGAAGCTGGGGACTTCTTGGACTTGCTCGCTGCCAATTGAGTCTCAGGCTGAAAGCAAAAAAGGAGGATGATTAATCAACAATATACGAAAACCATATAGATATTTTTGTTCTATGTTGCTCCGACTAACTCATAACTTTTTCTCGAAGTATCCATGTCAAATACTCAATGTTTGAATGCATATAAGGATAATTCATATCCGAATATAGATATGAAGATATGACTCTCCAAATATGAGAAACTTTCGAGTATACTTAGACCTGTGAATTCTGACCTGAATCTGAAAAACCAACCAGATCGACTCAAATCCAAAACCAATATAACCTAATTTGGCCATAAAAGCGAACGACCCAAACCCAAACTTGAATCTTGAATGACAAACCCAAAACAACCCCAACCTAAAATGGCTAGAGCTTGAAATGACCTGAACCTAGAATGACTTGAATCCGAAATTACCCAGACCTGAAGTAACTTGAATCCAAAATAATCCAAAACCCAAAAGGACTCTAAAAAATTTTGAAACAGAAATGATATGACCCAAAACTAACCCGATCCGCTCAATTGACAGGTCTGAGCATACTTGTGTCATTTACAAGAATGTATCTTTAACACTCACACCCAAGTCCAAGTAAACATAGTTTACTCTTAGGAAACATAAGTTCAAATCAACTCACCTCTTTTTTGACAGGTTCTTCCTTCTCGGACAAAATCAACTCAATGTGGCAAGGAGAGGACATGTAAGCTGAATGAAAAGATTCAGAGTCCTATTAACACATGAAAACAAATAAACCCTAAAAAAATATATGCATATTGATGGTTCCAATACATACGGTTGATTCTTCCATGAGCTCGGTAAGTACGACGTCTTTGTTTTTGGGCCTGGTTAACCTGGATGTGAGAAATATGGAGTGCATCGACGTCTAAACCCTTAACCTGGGAGATTAATATCAAATTGTTAGGAAAGGAAAGCAATGGAGTTGATCATGAAACTAGAAACCATAGAGTAGAATACCTCGGCATTACTCTCAGCATTCTTCAGCAAATCTAGAATGAACTTTGCTGATTTTACAGGCCAGCGACCTTGTCCGTTAGAATGCCTGTTCTTTGCTTGTGCTGTACGTCCAACACCACCACAAAAGCGTCGGAATGGTATGGCTTGCTTGTGGGCCATAACATCCTCCAAATACCTTTTAGCCTTAACCAATGGCAACTTTCTAATGGCGAAAGCTGTCTCCCTTGTGTTCTATAGAACAATAACTAGATATAAGACTCATTGATGATGACCGTCAAACTAAAACAGCACATAATGAGAACGATCAACCAAAAAAAAAGGACGGGGAATATATCATAAAACTGATACTTTGATAGTTCACAAAGTGCACCAACCAAACATTGAGACATGCCAGCAAAAACAATTGAGCAAACTCATTCTCAAATCACAGCTAACTCGAAAACTAAATTCTTTTCCAAAGAATTTCAAAATGTTGCATCATTTACTGAACCTTAAGTTACCGAGAAAATCCAGAGGTTCACCCAATAATAATGCGAGTAATCTCCCTGAAGTTTACGAGAGCCTTGTTCGAAAATGGCAACAAGACCCTGCTTTTTTCATCAGGTTTAAAAACTTAAATACTAGACCAAAAAAAAATCTAGAACCATAAGCAACAAGTTCTAAAAAAAGACTATCCAAAATCACTTAAAAATCCTTCCCAACCATATTCAATAATTTGATCCAATTATTAACTACGATCAATTCAATTATACATATATGACATGTTTAATAAACACGATTCACAACACATTACACTCCTAAGAAAAAGAACTCAGGTTCGAATTCTAGAGATGACATTGTTGAAGGTACAAGGTGAAACCCGCAAATATCAATCTACATGGTCCGTAAAATGGACATGGAAGATTCTTTGGTTCCACCAAAAGAAAAAAAAAACACGATTAACACAACAGAGTTAAACATACTGTGTGTATATATATGCTGATTTCACTCTTCATTCATTAGCACAACATGATTTACTGGATCTTCAACAATACATGATAGACATAGGTTTCTAAACAACAAGCCAACAAATACCCAGAACTTAATATCAATAACTAGATAAAAATTATATCGGGTTTGATGATAGTACCTTGAAATGAACCCTAAGATCAGAGCCCCTTGCCTTGCAGGCTGCACAGAACCAACACCAAGCACCATTAGTTTCCAAGAAAAAAAAACTAGGGATTCTTTAGAAAAAGGGGGAAATGCAGAAAAAAATATTAAATGGGTATTTACATTTGGTGGGATTATCGGGTTCCTTCGAATACTTCACCTGCAAAACGATTCAAAACAATATTGTTTTTAATGTTAATATAAAAAGGAAAAAAAAAGATTTAGAATTGAAATTAAGGAAGTGATTGAAGGAAAAACGAGCACCATGGCTGCTGATATGTGATCTGAATGAAGCCTCTGTTGCTTCTCAAGAGTGCTTCAATTGGGAGGTCTGCCTAGCAGTAGCAAAGCGGCGAATTGAGAGTAATGGCGCAAATATATAGATTCTAGGGTTTTTAAATGGTTTCTTTGTGGAATAATTACGCTTTACTCCCTCTACCATGCTAAAATCTTGATTTAATCTTTCTATTTTAATTTGATCATCTATTTTTTATAATCTTTCAGTAGGTTCAAAATTGATAGTAGGAGCCAAGCCATAAGTTTTTTCTGGGGGTGAGATTATGCTATATATTTTTATGGAAGCTTATATTTTTATAGTTTTTAAAAGGATTAAATCGAAATTTTATTATTTTTAGGAATGAAATTATAATTTCACTATGCATCAACTTGTAAATTCATAAAATTTAGAGTTTAAAACAAAATTTTTCTATCTACCCTCCCCTGTTTGATAACTAGTTTGGTATCAAAAAAAAAATTAATAACACAATTAATTATGGCTAAATGTTCAAATTAAGGCTCAATCACTTAGAGGTTATTCGTATATGGTTTAAACCTTTTAAAATGGCCAAATAAAGGCTAAATCTTTTCGGAAGTGCTTAAATAAAATATTTTCAAATGTTGTATATGGTTTCAATTTTTTTTTTATTTTCATGCAGTATTTGATTTAATTCTTATTGGCTCAATGTTTTATTCTAAACACGTCAAACATATTACAAACTAAACTGAAGTGCGTGAAAAGCCCTCATTTGAACACTTTCGTAAAGATTTAACCCTTTATATGACTGTTTTGAAATGTTTAGCCCTGAGTAACTCCTAAAAATTTTAGCATAATTTGAATATTTAACCGTTAATTGATGTTGCTAAAGTGACAACATGAAAACATTTTTCGTTCTTTTGTTCAGCCAATAAAAACTTTGCATATCAACCGACCATTGAAAACCATTTAAATAATTAATATATTGCTTTTAACTGTAATAATTAATAGTTTTATTAATTTAAATAAACTAATAACATTATAAAAATAAATGGACCAAATTATATTAAATTAAAATAAAGGGATTAAAACTTAAATTTCAATGTAATAGAAAGACTACAACCAGAATTAAACCTTTCCTTTTTCAAGCTTAGATTTAGGACAATTTGGATAGAAAAATTATGGATCCAATGCTAAGAGATCTTTGACAGCCCAATTACTACTGGGTAAAGGCCCAATGCCAATTTCAACCTACAAAGTAAGAAAATTTATTTGAAAATTTTACATTTAATTTATTTTAATCGAAACCGTCAATATCGTACCGATAGATATATTGTTTTTATTGTATATCGATATGTATTGATATAGGCATGTTTCGGTGTTTCTTATGTACCATTTTGAGCATTAAATATATATAATTATAATTTAGTTTTAAGATTTTAATAAAAATATTATATAAAATGTAAATATAGCTTAATTATACATGTTTATATGAAAAATACAAATAAAATTATTAATTGAGTTTAATAACTTAATTTAAAGATTATAACTTATTTTTAATGTAATTACGAAAAAATTAATAACCAGAAAAAATTAAATATAATTTAAAATATCTAAATCAGTTAATAATCAGTATCCATCGATATAAGTCAATACAATTAAAATGAACTGCTATCAGAATGACAAAAAAATCGAATAAAAATTTCTAATTATGTAATCACGTACGTTCGTGTGTGGAAACTATGCATTTAGTTAGCACATATAATAAATAATGGAACGTACGGTTTGAAACTAATTAATAATAACATATAAAATATGTACGATATTAAAATGAAAAAAAATTTATGAGTTGAATGAAATTTAAACACGTAAATACATCATATTGAGAATACTAAATGCATTGCAATTGTTTATTGTGGTATTGTCATCAATATTGAGTTAGTGTCGAATTGACTTGTAACTTGATTTGTTCATAGGTCGAGTTACTTGCCCGAAATTTGAGAGGGTATAAGCAAAAACATTAGGCCCGAAAAATAAACTTGGACAAAAAAACTTATGCCTGTTTAAAATATGAGTCGAGCTCAGGTTGAACATTCAATGCACTACCTTTTTTAAGTTTGTAATATTTTATATTATGTTATTTTTATATATTACATAATTTATAACACAAACTATTATGATGTAAATATTAAAAATGTTAAGATCACTATATATAAAATTTTAATAAATATATATAATTATTTTTAAAAAAAATATGGGTGATCCTAAAATGACCTTAAGTTAGCCATTCACAAATATGGTAGGCTTAGGCAAAATTTTATGTCCATATTTTAGGTCGAGTTTGGGCAAATGTCTGATCTCAGCTTTACCCAACCCATAAAAATCTCTATTTGTGATATCAACTCAATCAATAACATTATTAATATATATAATTGATGAAAATAATAAAATATGCATAACACAGTTAAAATATAAATACCATATCAAAAAAAAGTTTTGGGCACAATACTAAAATTAATGTTTTATTAATATAAATAATATGGGTTTGGGCACATGCAAATTTTTATTGGCTTCTTTTAAGAAATAAAAAGATTAAGTACCCTCAAATTGACTCATAATACCAGCTCAATCAAGGGTTTTGTTAAGTGTTGTTGTGTATCTGGTCTCTCAATGAGGCTAATTTTCCTATTTATATAATACGTTATAGGTAGGCCTTCATGCATGCCAACATATATTCTATCTTAAGATTAACATGTGTTCTCTAAGTGCGGATTTGCTTGCATGAAGATGCGAGCTATGCAAGCTATCATTATTGGAGTAAAGGGGATTGGGTTGGTCATAGTCAAGTAACTGGATAGCGAGTCAGTAATGACGAATACCATAACAGACTTAAATAATAGTATAAATATAATAATATTTTAATATTTAATATTATTCTAAATAATAAATTAGATTTGGTCTAACTTAACTTCAACTTGAAGGAATAAAAAAAAAATCAAATTGTAATTTGACCTATAAAATTTTAAATTTCAAGAGATTTTCCCCTTGAAAAAAGAAAAATTCATTGAAATTTTCTTTGTGAATTGGCTAACGTAAGTAATGTTCAACGATCCAACCACTATTGACAAAAATAAACCATTTTTGGACCAATTTTTGATACATTAATGACAAAATTGTTCATATATTCGAATTCCGTTTTTATTATTTTATATTATATAACCATACGGAGAGGGGTGAAATTAGAAAAAAAAATTTTATAAAGACTAAAATATAATTTTATAATTTTCAAAGGATTAAATAAAAAATTTATCATTTGTGAGAGAAACAAAAGTATGGCCCAAGGATCCATTGCCTCTTATCACAAAAGTCTTTTTCACATATGGTTTATGGAGAGAATCAAATGACAATTATCCTTACCTAATAAGATGTATAATTAAATTTATGTGGGTTATCGACAGGTGGTTTATAGTATAAAAATTAAGGGTTAAGGACGAATTTAAAGGGTAGACAGGGGTCTTGGCCCCCAAAATAAAAAATTATCAGTTCAGCCCCTTTATAAATAATGAAATTACATACTAATATATGGTGAAAATTGAACTTTAAACCCTCAAAATGAAAAAAAAAATGTTTTGTCTCTTAAGAAAGGATGAAATCATAAATTAATAAATCATAAATTTATATTTTAAAATTGAATAAAAGTATTATGAAGGCCATTATATTAGGAGTCGAATTGCATTTTATCAATTTTACTAAAACAACGAGTAAATGGGTAAATTGGTCATTTTGTTAAAAATTTCATTCATTTTCACTATTAAAAATTAATCATTATATGCCAGCATAAGTTACACCTGACACGCCACGTGTAATTATTTAATTATTTTATTAACCATGCCAATTTTTATTAGCATTTTTAACAATAAAAATTGACAAAAAAATTATCTGAAAAGATCTATTCACCCTTTAATACAATGTACAATACAATATCTAATTTCCTTTACCAAAGAACACCTTGAATGTCAACATCCAAAGTTGTTGGATTCGTTGTACCAACAACTTGAAAGACAAACACGTTTCATTCAATTTATAATTTTAGATAAAATTTGCATTTAATTTTGCAATATAAATCAAATTAAATTTTAGAAAATTAGGCAATATAATAGACTTTTTAGAAAAACTAGATTTTTTTATATTTGTGCTAATTTAAAAATAATATATATAAACTAGTTTTTTTATTCCATTTTATTATATATATTAATTGGAATTTAATATATTTTAATATTCTAAATATATTATATTACAGTATTTTGAATGATAAAATTAAAAATAATATTGGATTTTAGTTATAGTATAATTAAAGAAATTTAATTTTTTTATTAATAAGGAATATATATCCATAAATTAATTAAGTTGAATAATTAAAATATTGTTCATTGTACTAAATAAATAAGCGAAATTATTTTGAATTAATTGTAATTTTATTTAAATTTAAATTGAGAAAATACTATATAATATTAAAATATAAATACAGTATATAATGTATTTAGATTTAATGGTGTACAATGCATGTTTAGGTAGAGATTTAATGGTGTACAATGCATGTTTAGGTAGAGAAAATATTTTGATTAAAGAAATTTGACTGAGTCCATTTGTATTTAAAATCCATAAATTTCTTCAGTAGAATATTTGAAATTGTCATTTCCTTTCTATACTGACATAAAAAATAATTATCAGGAGATGAGGACGAGAGTTCGAGTACACTGAGACGTATTATCTTCGTATTTAAAGGTTCAGGAGAGACTATAAATAGTTTTAAGCATTGTATTAGAAAGAGCAGATAGTTAATAGTTACAAACAATCAATATTGAATATATTTTATTAGGGTAAATTGCGTTAATAGTCATCTAACTAGTAGTAAATTTCTTTATTATTACTAAACTATGAAAAGTTACAAAATTATTATCTAATTATTAGTAATATTCTTTTTTTTATCACCGAATTATAAATGTTACAAAATAGTCACTCAACTATTCAAATTTATCTTTTTTGGTCACCAGTTGGCTAACGGTGACGACTTTTAAAATTGACACTATAGCAACTTTAACCCTCAGCGTTTATACATTATATTTATTTAGTCTTGATTCTAAAAAATCTAACTTTCGACATTAATATATTGTGTCATTTGATTTTTTTTATTTATAATTTTACTTTTCTTTGTGATATTTTGCCCTAAAAAGCTAAAAAAATGCATCAGTTGAATTTGATTGAAAATATAGAAAAATGAAAACACCAAAAATCAAAGATAATAATTTTCATATTTTTCTTTCTTTTCAAATTAACCCTCTATGTCATAAATAAAGCAAAACCATAAAAAATACACAATGTGTAAATGTTGATGGTTAATTTTTAAAAATAATACTAAATTAACATAATTTATAAATATTGAGGGTTAAAGTTGTTATTATCCAATTTTAAAAGTTATTAGGCGGGGACCAAAAAGACAAAATAGATTTAATAGTAATTTATAATTGATTGCTTGTAAACTTCGACTTCTAAGGGTATGAAGTAGGTAGCAATGGGGTTAGGTAGATAAAGGATAGTCATATCTCATCCTTTCAAATATTTTTTATATAATATAAAGAAATATATATTTAATAAACATAAAATAGTATAGTAAAAATAATATTTATATATATATTGAGGGTTAAAAATATATTCAGAATTGAAATTACATGTTAAAAATATAAATCTAAGAATATTTTTTATTAAATTTTGGTTTTGTGTCTTTATTACGTTTTAATTCGGGCTTTTCGCTTATAATTTATTTGATATAATTTGGTTATTTTACTTATTAGTTAATCAAAATAGTTATTAGCGTTAATAATTTAGATTGTGGGTTCGAACACGTTTTTCTTCGGTTTAAAGGTTGAGGAAGGATATGAGTAAATATATACATTGTATAAAATAAAAACAAATTGGGCTAAAAAGTTGGCACTTTTTAATTATTATTATAAAAACGCCATTTTTAGTGGCATTTTGGGATCAAAAACGTTACAAATATATACCATTAGTGGCTCTAAGCAAAAAACACCGCTATAAGTCGTTATATAGTGGTGTTT
The DNA here is from genome assembly GCF_025698485.1 of Gossypium arboreum. NCBI lineage: Eukaryota > Viridiplantae > Streptophyta > Magnoliopsida > Malvales > Malvaceae > Gossypium > Gossypium arboreum. The sequence continues at coordinate 121,302,781 of NC_069073.1, forward strand.
GTGGAAATAGTGCTGCAAATAGTACATATTTAGCGGCGTTTGATGCTACGCGCAACAAAGGTACACATAATGGGAGCAGCATTAATGGCATTTTTTCTACCACAAAAGGTAAAGCAATAGCAGCATTTATAGATTAAATTTTAAGTTTTAGCATGATAGAGGAACCAAAATAATAATTTAACCTTTTTTAAAGACTGTCTACTTAATATCTTGGAAATTACTTCAAACCTTAAAAGTCTATGCTATAATAAAATGTTTTATAAAATTCAGTGTATCGAGTCAAGTGATATCAACTCAAAATATAAAAATACTAAAAAAATTAATTTTCTCTATAAATGGAGAATTGATAGTATAAAAGTATTTTGACATTGAAGTTTTATATATATTTAAAAAACTTCTTAAATAAAAATACTTTTAATCAAATTTTACTATTTATTTTCAAAATAAACAACTACCTCTATTAAAATATATTACCACTCTCTTTTACAAACTATCATTTTATTCTCACATATTTTCTTTGTTTCACTAAATTGAGTCTTAGCTCGATTGACATAGGTATTGTTGCCAATGTAAGAGGACGTGAGTTTGAGTACATTAAAACACATTATCCTCCTATTTATAAGTTGAGGAGCGACTATGAATAATTTTAAACATTGTTTAAAAAAAAACACCAAATATGATCAAAACCTACCTATAATGAATTTTAGTGTATCCAAAGTGAATCGCATTATTTGTTTATAAAAATGTGTATGGAACTTTTGAATTTTGCAAAAATTGGAGCAAAGTCCAAATGGTACTAAACAAATAGTAGGCTACAAATACTTTTAGGCAACTCTGCTTTTAAGAATATATTTACTTGACTAATGTTTTTGAATAATTTTATGGTGCAGGTTGCTTGCATTTGAGAATGTTTCAACTTCTAAATTCCAACTTTTTTTTATGATTTTTTTAGTGAATGCATTTGAGAGGTCTCTCTTATAAATATTTATTAAATTAGTCCTTTTACTATTAAAAAATTAAATAAGGTTAAATTGGAATATAGTTAATATTTACTGTTTAAAAATATAATTTATTGTTTGACAAAGTTAGTATTTTTGAAGTTTTATGGTTTTGTAAATGAACTGCATATAATAAATGTTAATTCTGTTACAATTTGGACTTATTTGATTTTCTTTAATAATATAGGGACTAAATTGATCTATTTAATAATAGATAGACTAATTTAGTCAAATCCAGATAATAAAAGGACCTCCCATATACTTTAACCTATTTTTTGTATATGATTATTACATTTGTTCATGATTAAATTCGAAATTGAATCCTTAAATTAGAGGTAAGCTCTTATCTATCCACAAAAGTTGATTACGAGGATGAATGGTAATCGGAACTGGGAGGCTTTGCCTCACCACAAAATTTTTGAAATTTTTGTTAGATCCCTGAAAGTTTTTTGAAAGTTTTAATTAGTACCTCAAGTTTTTTGAAAATTTTAATTAAGTCTTGAACTTTTTTTTGAAGTTCCTATTATACATTCTTAATTTTTGAAAAATTTTAATTAAATCCTCAGTAATTAGTTAAAATTTACAACTTTTTAAATTCGAGATTTTGATTATTACAATAATAACAATACCGACTAAGTTAAATTTCAATCGATTTTAAAATTAACTAATCTTAATAATAGGTTACGTTATATATATATATATATATATATTCAAATTACAATCTCTTTCAATAAAGAAAAAAGAACTAACAAACAAAAGAAACCTACTACCATGTTTAGTCGCCGACGTGCTTTTTTTTAGTAAGAGAAAGAAATTCAAAAATTCAACTTTTTCAGACAATAGCTGCTTTTGCCTACCACACAAATTCTTAAATCGAAAAAAAATATCCGCTTTCAATATATTCGAATTCTTAAATTTTTTTGTTACATATAATTTTAATATTAAACTTTTTTTTACTATTATTATTACTTTAAAATATGATAAATCAAACGATTAATATTTTTTTATATTATTTATGTTTCTTTTCCGGTTAATGTTTGGAGTTTGTAACTGTTTCTCTCAACAATATAATTTTTAAGGTTCGAACTTGCACCAAATGTCTTTTTAATGTTCAACTTTACATTTACCGACAATTTCACCTATTCGCTTTAAAATTAAATATACTACGATTAAATTACTCATTTTTATAATAAAGGGACTTATCAAGTAATTTAACCTTTTAATTTAAATTATTAAATTTACCGTGTAATAATCATATTTAAGGTCTTATATTGATATATATAGGGTAAATTACACTTAAAGCACTAAACTACTAGTAAGTTTACGTTTTAGTCACTCAATTTAAAAATGAATTTTTTTAAGTCACTAAACTATATACCAGATTGTTACAACAACAGCAATACCAACCGAATTAAAATAAAAAATTTCAAATAATTTAGTGATTATTTTGTAATTTTTTAAACTTCATATATATTATATTTGGTGGGCTTACCAAACTAATACACAATTATTTTACCCAATTACGACGACGACGACAAAAAAAACTAATGATTTATCGAAAGCGAAATACTAACATAAAAACTTGAATCTCACTAACTTCACAACTAATTTTCAACTAAATTTTATTATGAAAATATAATAATAATAAAACACTATTTTTTACACTTTATTTTTCCCTTCGCCTGCAATTTTCAGTGTTATATAAAGGGAAGAAGATAAAATAGCTGAAACCCTAAATCCTCAATCAACATCTGCAGAAAGCTTTGTAACAATGGCGGATTGGACTAAGAAGACCATCCTTAGAAACGAAGCTCTTCAAAAGGTATTTTTTTCCTCATTTTACATTAATTTTTCTGCATATTTTTTTCATAAAAAAGAGAGAGAGAATTATCTGTTTTTTTGTTCTTTTTTTGTGCCTTTTTGGATGATATATTGTCTTCCATTTTTATCTTCTTTGCTTTCTTTTTCCATTTTTTTAAAAATGTCTGGGTTACTTAGAAGTTTGTCCCTTCGATTTTATCAGAATTTGCACGTTATATTTTATTAAAGGGTTAATATAACTTTAAGTACCTGAACTTGACATTTAGGTTCATTTGGGTACATGTACTTTTTTTTTTGTCTATTTGGTACTTGAACTTGACAATTACGTTCATTTTGGTCCATGAACTTGGCAAAATGTAAAAGCTTGATGATAAGGCAATCTTAGAGTACCACATCATCAAATCATGATGGGATCCAAGTTTAGGTACTAAAATGAACAAAAAAAGTATAAGTACCAAAATGA